>NC_138382.1:63423650-63569951 GCF_054177405.1 Leptonychotes weddellii
AGCCTCGTTTTTCTGTCTCTTATTTGGGCCCACTTTCTAAACACAAATATGGCTGTAGGCTGTAAAAATACTATTGCAGATGGAGATATGTTTATAATATTTACCTAAAGTTCTCTTGTGGTGAACACTGTATGTGGTAAAAACAAATATTTTTTTAAAAACCTTTGCTATAGGTGAAAGAAGGGCAAACTCCTCCACGGTATTTTCAAGCAATAAAACAGGCAGGACAGATCTTGTCCCATTAACTGGAGAACCCTCTGTTTTGCACACTCTAACTTGAGTAAGTGGGACATTGGAGTTGGCCAGACTGACACTACACTGAGGATCTAGTGACCACAGATACAGTGGATGTGGAAGGTTTAGGGTCACAGCAAACTATGGTCATGGGCCAAACCAGCCCACCACCTACTTTATAAATAAAGTTTTATTGGGACGCCTGGGTGGCTCAGTCGGTTAAGCGTCTGCCTTTGGCTCAGGTCGTGATCCCAGGGTCCTGGGATCGAGTTCCGCATCAGGCTCCCTGCTCAGCGGGGAGCCTGCTTCTCCCGCTCCCACTCCCCCTGCTTGTGTTCCCTTTCTCGCTGTGTCTCTCTCTGTCAAATAAAAAAATAATAGTAATAATAAAGTTTTATTGAAACAAGGTCATGCTCATTTGTTTATGCATCATTATGGCTGTCTTTGCATTACAGTGCAGAGATGAATAGTTGCAACCTAGACTGACCTCACAGCCCACAAAATCTAAAATATTACCAGTTAGCCCTTTACTGAAAAATTTATCTAACCCCTGATTTAGGGTATTAAAATAAACTCAGCTCAAGGCGGATTACAAAAGAAGGGATTTGGAGAAAAGAACAGAAACGTGTTTCCTCAGACTCCTCCATAAAATCTGCACTTATATTTTCATCGCTAACTCATGTTTTCATGTGAGAAGTTCCTTTCCTGGGATTCACTAACCGTAAAGGAGCGAGATACCCTCATTTGTGCGTGACCAAACAGACTACTGGAGAGGCCCCAGAAGCTGAGAGAGAGGCCGGCAGAAGAGATCTGGGAAATATGTAGATAGATAGACTCTTGGCATTGGGAATATATGTGTGTGTGTGTTCATAAATAATATGCAATATACATATATATGAATCTATACATCACATGCACGTGCACACACACACGTTATTCCTGCCTACTTTAAAAAGGTTTTGAGGCCACTTAAAATAAATGCACACATATATAGGAACTGAAGCTCTTAAAACAAGGCACAAGGTAGGAACCATGATGTAAAGGGAGAGATTAAGGATCAAGAGGTGAACACGCCCTGGCAGATGACAGTGTTCAGCGGTTGAGTGTGCAGCATGTATACTTCTGAGCTTCTTGGTAACCAGGGCAAAGAAGAAAACATATTGGGTTGCATAACTCTCTTTGATCGTAAAAAGCAGATGAGTTCAAAAGGAGAAATGGACTCTTTGCTGCTTGTACAAGTGCTTTGAAATACATAGCATATCATGAAATGGCTGATGGTAATCTATGAATTTAAAGCTTGGCATCACAATGAATCAGGTTAAGAGCCAATCTGAACAAGTGAAAATACTGGAATATTTAAAAAGAATGTATAGTCTTATGATTTTCAGTGATGCAGAACTGAAGATAAACAGACACTAGGGCAGTGGAAGATTCAAGACAAAAAAAAAAAAAAAAGAGCATGACTTTCTTGGTGTCTAGGAGCTTCCAAAAGAGCTGAAGGACTAGAAAACTCTTAAGCTAGATGGTCCTTAAGAACTCCGTTGTCATTCAAAGAAGAGAGGCGGATCTGCATTTTTTTTTTTTTTTTGCAAAGCTGGGGAAACATCCTTCCATATCAATAAAAGATAGAGGAGAAGAGACAGGATGACACGTTCTATGATACGCCACCCATTGGGCGTCTGAGGGCGCTGCTGTGTGTGGCTAGGCGCTGTTGCTATAGCAACGAACACCCCACAGACATCATCCCTGACTTCGTGAAGCTTACAATCGGGGAAGCCAGATGGACAATTAAATATGTAATTACAATATAATGTAATGGATATTCATAGCAGATGATTCAGGGCATTATATGTGCAAGGTGAGAAAACCCAATCTCCTCTATCATTCTCCCGGGGGCTTCCTTGTGGTGACATCTTTGATTGTACACTGGTTTAATAAGTAAAAACACCCAAATTCTACTAGGTCCCTTCACTCCCTTCCTCTTCCAATTTAAAATCTTCCAGCATCTGTCCTTGCCTGTGGAGTCCAGGTCACACGTCCTTGTACGGCCTCCCTGGCCCTCCCCTAAGCTTCATTTTCAGCCTCTGATCCCACTAAAAACCTAGCTCCACTCCGGGTGCCCTGTTTATTCTGATCCCCTAGCCGGCTAATCCCTCCCCTGACTCCGTTTTCCTGTAGGCAGCATCCTCACCGTAACATCGAATGCCCTATCTTACATCTCTCGCTCTGGCAATCCAACGTTTGTTTAAGTTGCTGTTCAAATATTGTCTCTGCTCTGAGCGTCCACCCCCGACTTTCAGAAGAAATATATCCCTCCGTAGGGTTTCAGAGCACACTTCTACCTCTAGTCAATAATGGCGAGAGTAATAGTTTTATGATTACAACCACCATACCTACATTTAACGAGCATTAGCTCATTGTGTGCCAAGCACATTACATTCATAATTTCACTTAATTTGTCCATTACCCTGTGAGTGCTCTTACTCCCCTCTGGCAGATAAAGAAAACTAAAGCTCGGAGCTGCCAAATGGCTGTTCCAAGGTCGTTCTGGTATTGAGCAATGGAGCTGGCGTTCTGAATCAGGGCTGCCTGACTGCAGAGCAGGTTGCTGTAAGCACCATGAGATTCAATTACCTGTATCCTAGGTAGCTACCTACGGCTCTGTCTCCCCAACGGTGCTGTAATCACCCTGAGAACACAGCATGTCCATGGAGTAAATAAATGGCTTGCACATGTCCACACCTAGCAGGTTCCCAATAAATGTTTAAATGGTACATTTACCTATTAAATCCACTTGAAGTACATAATGTTGGAGGAAACACCATTTGTTTTAAGACACCGTGCCATTTTCATAAATGAGATCTAAATATGAGCCCGTTGCAGAGAAGAGATCCAAGACCTGATCCTCTCTCCGGCCTCCCCTCTTGCTGCCTTCCATTCTCCAAATTCCCGTCTCTCTTCCGACTCCAGTTCCCTGCCCCTAAGTATATGCGCACACACATGTCCCCAAATAGAAGCAGACAGAAACTGTGACATGTTAAGGAGATCTGTGTCTTCTTGGAACATAATTGGTGGGCAAAGAATTCAATGAACAAATGTTATTTGGAGAAAAGGAGAAATAGAAAAAGAGGGGGGCGGGAGGGAGAAAGAGAAATTTAGAAACTTTTCAGAAGTTTAGGGTCTGTTTTGTTTGAGGAGAAGAATGGCTCATTTCTCAGTTACTCAGACTTCTTTCGAGTGGAGTACAGCCTCCATCCTCTGGGCGTGATAGATTTATGGACTTTGCTGGGGGTGGTGGGGTTGACATTGAAAGATATCCTAAAGTGTTTTTTCCTGATGTTAGCAAAATCAGGAAATGACCTTTTCTTTTCTCTTTAAAGTGGGCTAGGTTTTTTTTTTTTTAAATTTCTACGAAATTTGAAGTTCAGCGGGTCCTGCTTTTGAAGTAAAAATCAATTTATCCCCAGAGTAAATGATCTCAAATTGAATGGGTGCTTTAGCTGTGCCATGTTACATATTTTCAGTTGTGAGGCAACAAGCCAAGGAGAAAACATGTCAACCACAAGAGAATGAACCAATTCACTTTCTGTGGTTGTTATTTTTACTGGGAAGAAGAACAAAAAAGTCCCAACCTAACGTTGCCTTCTGAAAGGCAAACTTTTCAAACTTACAGCCAGGCGAAGAAAGGGGGTTATTGGCAGATGGAGAGACCGAAATGTGAGCGTCTGTAGAGGGGTCATCCATGAGAGGGAACACAAAGGGTGTTAACGAACGCAAGAATGTGTAGTGGAGCACCTGGCCGGGAAGCAAAGCCACAGAAGAGTGTGCACAGGTGGAGAGGGGTTCAGAGCAGTGTTCTGGATACACAGGCCTGACTTCACATCCCTCCCCCTTCCTTCTACTCAAGCAAACATCTGCTGAGCACTCCCTGTGAGGTAAATGCTCAAAACCTTTGGGAGGGGGTCTGCTTGGCCACCGGTCTCACTTGCCGTTGGCAATGGGACAGCAATCATTTATTTTCACTTTTAGGGTGGTTATAAGATTGCTACTGTGTTTAAAACAGCTTAGAACACCTCCTGGTGCATGGTGAACACTTGGCTTACATTTGTCGAAGGGATCGGATCCTTCCTTTTGTTGACTTGAAGTGTTGGACACTAATCTAGCTACATAAACCACTGAGTACCGATCTAGGCGACCAAATTCCTCCTCTGTCATCCCTGGTCAAACCACCGAAGACATCATTCCCCCTTTCCGTTCTCCCTCTGTCTCTCCTCCCAAGTCTTTCCCGCCATCTTTGCTTATTTGTCCTTATCCCACCTTTGTTCTGCTGTTCCCTCCTGCTGACTTCCCAGTTACAATTTTACTAAGTATATTTAGCTCTTCTCTTTTCATGTTATATATGTTTCTGTTTGTACACTGTTTGTCCAATTTGTCCCAAATTGTTTACAATGAATACGTATTGCTTTTTATACAGAATGTACTAGAAACAACCTGGAATCTGTACCCAGAGGGGAGACCACAAGTAGTATCTTGGGATCATACTGGACATCTAATGTTGTTTTCTTTTTTTAAATATATGTAGTTTCCTATAGGTCATAGGAACATCTATTATTTCCTTGTCTGAATACCATGTACTACCTTTCACTACCTCTTTCCAGGGAATGTGGAATGTATAAGAATTTAAATTTCTCCCTCTGAAACCAGCCCACAGAATGGTTTGCACAGCCCTGTGTGCCCTTTTCTCCTTCCTCTGTGAAGTTGCTTTCTGGGGTATCCCATTCTGTACTTCACATCACAAAATGTGAGCGTAGTTGATGAAAAGCTAGACAAGCTGGAAACCCTCTGTGGGAACTGAGAGAGCATCAGGTATCAGTCCAAGGGGCTCATCTGCCTATTTGGTAAAACCTTAGGAGAGGAGTCCCCTGCCCTTAGGGGACTGGTACTCAGGTGAGGCTTGGCAAAGTACTCTTGGCGTTGAGCTTCTCTTTTGAGGTCCTGCCTTTGGTTTCCCTGTGAATGCCCCTTGAAGGAGTGGGCTGAACAAAACTGGTCCAGCCCTGCTGGCCTCCATGGGTTCTACCCCTGAGACCACATGGTTTTGCCTTTCTTTCCTCTTTCCCTTGCTTTGATGTAATGGAGACTGATAAGCATTTTTGGAGAGAGGAAGTAATCCTTCAAACTTAATGCATTTAGAACATTGTGGAATCTGGTGCTTCTCTGCTGTATTGGGACTGAAGGCTAATTGATTAATTGTAAATTAAAATAAAAAGACCTAATCGCTCTTACTGAGCCCTCTGGAGAACATCAGTAATTTTGTGATTGTAAGTGAAAACTAGAAACAACAAGAGGAAAATATACACGAATATTGATTTGACCTGGGAATGAGTAAGAGTGGCAGAGATTGGGTCCGCTGTTAACGCCCATTCTGAGTGACCAGGGTTCTGGTCCTGGGTTCATCTATACCACCGCCTCTCGAACTTCATGCAGAAGAATTGCCTGCAGGTCTTGTGAAAATGTGGATTCTGATTCAGTAGGTCTGAGGTGGGACTGATTGCATTTCTAAAAAGTTCCAAGTAATGCTGATGTTGTCTCTCCAAGGGCCATACTTTGCATAGAGAGAGTAGATAATCAAACCCACATGACTGCAGTGGTCCACTCCACTTGGAAAGACACAGCAGAGGAAACATGACAGGCCAAGACCACAGTGACAAATGAGTCTCCTCAATGGGCATCCTTGGGGCAGTCTAGGGTCTATATGCCTTTCCCCCCTCCCATAACACAGGTGTTGTCCTCGTATTGACACTACACAGTTGGGTATAGGGGCCACTCTGGTTTAAAAGCCCAAAGTGCCATTGGAACCAATATTTATTTTCACAGCTTCCAAGTCCCCTATCTATGGCTTTCCACTGGTATTCATAGTTCATGTACAGTTTGCCCCATCTAGAGGCTGTTTATCAATCATTTTCCCCATTAGCCTTTATTAGGGAATAGTGTTTTGAGGTTAGGCCATAGTCATTTTCCCACAGAGAAGGTGAAGGCATTTTGTTAAACCTTTACTCATACTTACCTATTTGTTTTGTTTCTGAGCACTTAAGATCACCATGAAGTCTACAACAATCTGTCTCCCTGGTAGTTAGGGTGGAGCCATGTGACTAGTTTGAAGCAATGAGATATGATGAGGAGTTATGAGTTGGTATATTTCTCTGAGCTCCTTCTCAGCTAATGAGCTAGGTGCAGAAGATCCAGTAAAGGACTCAAGGGATGATGTGTGGGGGATGGTGGAGTCTCAGGATGGAGGGAAAACAACAGAGAGATGTTGGGTAAGAGTTGCTATATGTTGTGGGTAATATAACCAGCTTAACTTATAATTTTATTGTTTAAGCCCAGATGCCCTAGAGGGCAAGAATTCTCTTATATTAATAATTACATGGAATTACACTGGGACAACGGGTCTAAATGGGCACTGTCTTAGCATAGCACATATGGTCACTCTGGATATAATCCATTTTATCACCCAACAAATTCTTTAGTAAAACAATGTGTTTTGCCATCACTTTCAGAGTTGTATATATGTGTGGGAGAGAGGGATATATGAAGTACTGAGTCCAGTTTCCAGGTAATATGCAAAATCAAGGACCACCCATGGTGATCTATTCATGTCTGAGTATCATGGATGAAAATTCAGATCCAGGAAGACAACTTTCCAATGTCATATTCTAAGCTGATGCCAGAGTTGGGCCTCAAACTCTTGGTTTCTTCATTTCTCTTTTTAGTTTTCCACTCTGCCTCTTTGTATTAGTCAGGATACTACTAGGATATGTAGCAGTAACAAGTTAGTCTTAAAATATCAGGGACTTAATAAAATAAAAATGTTTTTCTCACTTACATGAAGTCTAGCAGGTGATAGGTAGCCTTTGTGACCTCCAAGTTGGCTAGGGAGATGGAAGACAGTGTGAAAGATGGAACATGGAATATTTAATGGATCAGGCCTGGGAGTGCCTTATACCACTGCTGCCTAAATTCTATTGGCCAGAACTAGTCATATGACCCCAATCCAAGAATAGGGGAGGCTGGGAAATGCAGCTTTTCTATGTGTCCAGGAAGAAGGAATAGTGTAGTGAAAGTAAGCATTTTCTCCACACACTCTCTCAGAACTATGCTTTAAGAGTTGGCTCTAACAATATAGGAAACTATATAAAGAAGACTGAGGGCTCCTTGAGTACAGCAGGTTACCCCCTGACTCCTGTCCTCCACAGAAGGACTATATTAGTCTGCTTAGGCTGCTATAACAAAATGCCATAGACAAGGGGGCTTAAACAGCAGACGTTTATTTCTTATAGCTCTGGAGGCTAGGAAGTTCAAGATCATGGTGCCACCATAGCTGGGTTCTGGTGAGAGTTCCCTTCCTGTGTTGCAGATGGCTGCCTCCCTGCTGTACCTCACATGGCCCAAGAGAAGGAGAGCAAGTTCTCTGGTCTCTTCTTATAAGAGCCTTAATCCCATTATGAGGACCCCCGCCCCGCCTGCCCAGCCCATGACCTCATGTAAACCTAATTACCTTTCCAAATACCTTCACATTCGGGATTAGGGGCATCAACATATGAATTTGGGGAGGAGACAAGCATTCAGTCCATAACAGAAATCTTCTGCCATCTTCCACTTGTACTCAGGATGCTATATGATTGGAAATATAGATACTTGGCTTCTGGTCTACCTGTGACTCTTGGAACTAGAATCTCTGGTCATGTGGTTTCTTGATGCATCTGTTTCCTCTAATATTTACCTTTATAGCTCTTAAAATAATGAATATGAAGGAAATGTATGGAAAGAGGTGGTGATTATTGTGTCACAGTCAGAGAAGGAGATGATGTCTGTTCATCTCGTTTCACGCATTTTGACCACTAAGTATGGAAACATTTTCCTACAAACTAGAGACATAGTGGTGACCAATAAATTCACTTGCTGTATAAATTCTCACAGGTGTTTGTTTGTTTGTTTGTTTGTTTGTTTGTTTTGGCCTAGTCAGGGACATATATATTATTCTTATGATAATTTGAATTACACCTAATTATGGATTATAATTAGTGCTATGAAGGAAAAGTACCCGGTCACATGAATGGGCATGATTGGGATACCCAATCTAATCTGGGAGACATAAAATCTTCCTGAGCAAGTAATGTTTGATAGATCTGAGGATTAATTTGGAAGTAATCATTAATGATGATGATGATTACATTTATTAAGATCATGGGGTACCTGGCTGGCTCATTCGGAGGAACGCGTGGCTCTTGACCTTGGAGTTCTGAGTTTGAGCCCCATGTTGAGTGTAGAGATTACTCAAACAAACAAACAAACAAGATGGTACTATGTGCCAGGAGTTGTTTTACTTGTCTTAAGTGTACTACCTTAATTATATTATTATCTCAATGCTTCCTCACAACCACGCTGTGACCTAGGTCCAAATATTAGCCCATTTTTGCAGAATTAGTTGGAGAAAAGACGGATGCGTCTTCCAGTGAAAGGGAGTGGCAAACAGGAAAACATGCCCAAGACACATTTGAGGAAGTGAGAGAAAGATGAAGTATTTGAAATCATACTGTGCAACACGCTGTAAGGAAACCCTCCTCATCAAAGTGTGAATGTGTTGGGGGACAGAGGAGAAAAGCAAATGTGGACATTTGTGGTTGGGTATCAAATTCAACTGCCTATAAAATACACTTACCACGGAAACAAACTTATGTTGAATTTGATTTAAAAGTTTTGTATCTGTATTCCTCATAATGTTACCACAAGGACTCAGAGAAATCAAGGCTTTGGGGAGACACATTAAAACCCAAGACCAGGAGGAGGGGATGGAGGGTTTGCTAGCACTTTCCTTCTCTTGCAACTGTAAATCCAGTGTGGGAGCTGCCGAGGTGTTGCTGGAAGTAGAGTTCAAGAAAGAATACCACTTGCACTTGACCTTATTTAAATCTGCAGTGCGGATTGGGGAAGAGGACAATTTTGTATACTACAGCAATAGCTTATCTAGTCTGGTTCAGAGTGTTTTCACAGCAGGTTAATAGGAAAGACTTTTTTCTTCTCTTCTTAGAAAATGATCAGCTTTTTTTGAAGTTAGAGTTTGATTCTCTATGCTAGGCAGCATTTTGTTTTCATTGAATTGACTTTGATGTGAAATTTCCTGGCATTTCTTAATTCTGTAGAGGAGGTTTCTCCCTTTGAAACTGAGATGTGTACGTGTATAATTACATGTGTTACTATGTCTGACTGATCTACATGTTCGTGTGTTCATTAGCAAGTATTTATCCAGCACCGATGATAGGATAGATTCTGGGGATGCTGCACTGAGCACATCAAACAAGACTCATGCCTTCACAGCCATGGTACTTATAATTTGAAGGTGCTTACTGACAGTCAGCAAAAAGATACAAGAGTGAACATTTTATTGAATACTAAGAAGAAAAAGAGCAGGTTGCTAGGAGACGGGATAACAGGAGGGTCTACCTGAGAATGGAGGGTGTGCTGGGTAGCTCCTGTCATCCTTCTTGCCATCCTTCTCCACCCTCCTGGGAGGCTGGCCTGGCTGGGCTGACTTCAGGGGCTCCTCTGCTCCCAGTAGGGGGTTGGCCGTTGGGGCAGTGGGAGAAACAGGAGGCTGGGGTGTTTCCTTCTTCTACAGATCTTACTGTTCAGTTGTGACCCTCTGGTGAAGTCAGGTGGCCTTCTTCTTGCACCTGCTGTCTCCAGGTTCCAATACATGTGCCCTCCGCTTGTGCTTCAGGCACCTGCTGGTGCTGGCCATGGTGGACTGGGCTATTGGTGCCCCTCAACCCTGGCCGTACCTTCAGAGATAGGCTCTTTATTAAAATAGTACCCTCCTTGGTAGGTGACATTTGTTTTCTGCCATGCCCCTGACTAAAATACACTCAAGAGGGTCTTTTTGAGGATGTGGCTTTTAGGTTGAAACCTGAAATATCAGAAATTATGGGGCTAGAAAATTACTGGGAGGAAGCAGGTTTTAGAAAGAGGGAAGAGCATGTGTGAAGGCCCCAAGGCCAGCAAGAATCTTATGTGTTCAAGAGACATATGGGAGAGAGATACATATGTAGGTGCAGAGCAGAGGCGGTACCAGATGAGGCTGGAAGAGTGAACAGAGGCAATCATACCTGGCTTTATAGCTGCTTCCAGGGAGTCTGGATTTAATCTGAGTGGAAGCCATTGACGGAGGGTAGGCAGGAGAGTGTCGTGATCAGATCCGACCTCTTTATCTTTTAATTTGCTTAAGGCCATTAATTGACACTTACTGTATGCCAGGACCTGTACAGATTATGGGGGAGAGGGAGACAGAAATAGAAGCATATAAGACTGGCCCTGCCACCAGGTAGCCTATTGGAGGAGGTAGGATATCGGTATATAGAATGTTAATATAAGACATGATGGTAAGTAGTGCAAGAGGGAGTGCCAGTGACGGACTGTTTTCAGTGGAGATGAATAGGGAAGACTCCCTGGAGGTGGCAGCATGTGAGTAGGGCTTTAAAGGATAGATAGATCTTACCTTTGATGGTGGAAGGCATTCCAGGGAAAGACAACCATGCTAAGCAATGCTATTCAAACTAGCTGGTCTGTGTACCAACGAAATAAGAAACTTGTGCTTGAATGTATATCAGTGCATTGCTCCCTTCATCAAGTCAGCCTTGCATTGGGCCACCTGGCATTCGTAGGTAGGAGGTGGAGTCGCAGAGAGAGAAAGACAAATTTGGTGAAGTGGAATGCAGCCGGAGGATGCAGATTATCAGGGTAAGGAGTTGAGATTTTAGGCTGTGGGCAGTGATGGGACATTAGACATTTTTGAGAAGAATGGCAAGATTAGAGCTGCAGGCTTTTTAATGATTTATTTATTTATTTGAGAGAGAGAGAGAGCATGAGCAAGCAGGGGGAGGGGCAGAGGGAGAGGGAGAGAATCTCAGCAGACTGCCACCAAGTGCAGAGCCCGATGCGGGGCTCGATCTCTCGAGGCTGAGATCACGACCTGAGCCAAAACCAAGAGCTGGATGCTTAACTGACTGAGTCACCCAAGTGCCCCTAGAGCTGTGTTTAAAAACACAATCTAGTGGGACAGGGCTGGACAATCTGAGGGGGAAAGTGAGGCAGCGATGAGAAAGTCACTGTGGGAGCCACTGTGGAGATTCAGTTCTCTCTCTTGTGGTTTCATTAGTGTAACAAGAGCTGTTTTATTTTTGAAATGATGGCTGTGGTCTAAATGTGCTACTGTTCACCTGTTCCCTTTCCATGCTAATTCTCAATGTGCTGGAATAAAGCCAGGAGTCTTCCATGAACTAAAACAGAAATCTTGAGAACAAAAGTGAATTGCAGGGTGCTAATTGTTAGCTTGCTGATGGGGGGTGGAGAGGAGGAGGGCTTACCATCTGCTCTGTGACCCATGGGAACTGGGGGCAAATCACGGAGTCTCACTATGGCTCATCACCTTCAGAGTAATGTCCAAGAATTATGCGGAGAAACTTGGCGAATTATCAGCACGGTCTTTATTTGTAGGCACAAGAGATCGGTCATTTTAATTAACAGAGGTCCCAAACAAGATTTACAGAAGAGAAACGGCGGGGGGGCGGGGGGAAGGGAAACCAAACCCGAACCATGGGGGGCTGTCTGGGAAGAGAGGCTCTCGTGCACATTTTCTGGGTAAACAGGTTAGCTGATATCAAGCAGATCATTCAGGGTGGACTGTGTCCTTGAGGAGACTGGGTAGGAGTGTGAAGGAAAAGCTTTCTGGTTGCTTACGGATTCTCTGGAAAACCTGGAGAGTTTTGCTGTGGAACACACATGGCAGACTGGGGAACTGAGGGTGGAGGGGCTCGGGTGCTCCCAGGCAGAGGGAATAGCGTTCAGGAAAATGCTCGAGGCAGTAGGAGCCTGGCATAATTGAGGATCTGTGAGATGGCTCTTGCAGCTAGAACATGGAAGGGAAGGGAGGCTGGGGCTTCTGCATCGAAGCCCCTCTGTGGGTCCTTGAGTCAACCGGCTGTGCCAACATCGGGGTGTTGCTGCATCCTCCTTCCCACCATCCACATCACCTCAGCTCTCATTTATGGAGCCCTCGATGGGCATCAGGCTCAGCGGTAGGTACTCTCCACTAGGTACTCTCCATGTGTCACCCCATAGGAACTTACCAGCCACCCTGGGAATTGTCATCCCCATTCTACCGACAGAGATACTGAGGCTCACAGAATCCTCTGACTTGCCCAAGTCACAGTAAGTGACAGAAAGGGATTGGCAACCAGCTCCGTTTCGGTGCATAACCTCAGTCCCGATACCATACAAATCCCTTCTTGCCGTAGTCCTCTTTGCCCTCAACTCCGGCACTCAGCGAAGTGCACACTGATATTTGCTCCGCTGACTGTTGTTAGGATTATCGCTTTGCTGGCCAGATGCCAGGTATAGGGCATTGCCTTCCCCTCAAAATTGGCACAAACGAGAAAATGGGAGGCACCAAAATAAGAAACCCTGCTTTCTGGAATAGGAATCTACACTTCACGCAGATGACATAGAATTGGGATAAGCTATTGAATGAATGAATGAAATGGATCCAAATGAATTGCCCACAATGCATATTCAAGAACTACTTACTAAGGTAAGTCCATCACCTTTTTTTTTTTTAAATGTTTTATTTATTTATTCATGAGAGTCAGAGAGAGAGAGGCAGAGGTAGAGGGAGAAGCAGGCTTCCCGCTGAGCAGGGAGCCTGATGCGGGACTCGATCCCAGGACCCTGGGATCATGACCTGAGCCGAAGGCAGACGCTTAACCATCTGAGCCACCCAGGTGCCCCTAAGTCCATCACCTTTGAGTGACATCACTTTGGCCATTGGGTGTCCACCCAAAGAGTCCCACAGACCCTGAATCATGGCTTGTGCATCCAAATGTTTAAAAACAAATTCACCAATATCTTTACTAACAAACACTTTCTTATGTGTAGTAGGATAGAAACATATCTCCTCCCTGTTTGGTTGGGAAGATTTAGTGAAACCTGTCACGTGGGTGAAAACACAAATGTTTGAATAAATACATTTTGTTTTTTTATTTTAATTAAACCAGCAGTTCTTTTCTTTCTTTTTTTTTTTTTTTTAAGATTTTATTTATTTATTTGACACAGAGAGAAAGCACAAGCAGGGAGAGCGGCAGAGAGAGAGGGGAAAGCAGGCTCCCAGCTGAGCAGGGAGCCTGACTCGGGGCTCAATCCCAGGACCCTGGGATCAAGTTCTGAGCCGAAGGCAGACGCTTAACCGACTGAGCCACCCAGGCACCCCTAAACCAGCAGTTCTAAAAATGTGGTCCAGGGACCCCTGAGGATCCCTGGTACCTTTTTAGGGTGTCCATAAAATGAGGTCAAAGCTATTTTCACAACAATACCCAGATGTTTTTGGCCTTTTTCAAGTTCATTCACTTGTGAGTATAAGTGGCGTTTTCCAGGGGCTGCATGATGTGGGATACCTGCAAAAGACTGAATGAAGAAGCAGATGTAATTTTCTAGCTGTTTCTTACTAAGCCAGGCATGAAAGAGATTTGCAAAAACGTAAAACCAATGCCACTCTTCTATTTTTTGAAAGTATAATGTTTTTTGGGGCACCTGGGTGGCTCAGTCGTTAAGCGTCTGCCTTCGGCTCAGGTCATGATCCCAGGGTCCTGGGATCGAGCCCTGCATCGGGCTCCCTGCTCGGCAAGAGGCCTGCTTCTCCCTCTCCCACTCCCCCTGCTTGTGTTCCCTCTCTCGTGGTCTCTCTGTGTGAAATAAATAAATAAAAATCTTAAAAAAAAAGTATAGTGTTTTTTAAAAACAAAAATATCATTTACGTCAACATGTAATTTATTATTGATATTTTTAAATGAATGAATAAGTCAAGTTTCTCAGTTTTTATTTTGAATAATATTTATTGATAAGCACATACAAACACAAATTTTGGGGTCCTCAATTTCTAAAAGGCTAAGGAGCTTTGAAACCAAAATGACTGAGAGTCACTGACTAAATTAATGTTTAAGACACATTATTAATTCAGTGCTGCCTCATCCCAGCACAATAAAGATGATTTGTAATTAATTCTTAAGAATTCCTACAAGAAAATGTCAGCAACAATACATAGAGGCTTCCTGCTACTTCTAAAGGAAGAAGGAGTTAATATGCAGAGTCTTAACTGCTATTTCACAAAAATAATTACATCTGGGTATACCTTAACCCAAGCGCATGAATTGTAAAATATAACTAGAACATATTTCCCCAAATATTAATTGCTATTTATATAATAGAGGAAAAATTCTCTGTTATAGAGGGGGAAAAAGAGGAAATTCATCTTCGAGAATTTCCCAATCTCAGGTTCTTGCTTACTGGTGTGTAGGAACTTCTTTCCCCGAAGTCTTTTCTTTATTTAAAATTTATATTCAATTTAATTAACATATAGTGTATTATTAGTTTCAGTGCTGGAATTTAGTGATTCATCAGTTGCATATAATACCCAGTGCTCATTCCA
This sequence comes from Leptonychotes weddellii, assembly GCF_054177405.1. Classification (NCBI taxonomy): domain Eukaryota; kingdom Metazoa; phylum Chordata; class Mammalia; order Carnivora; family Phocidae; genus Leptonychotes; species Leptonychotes weddellii. Next base: position 63,438,421 of record NC_138382.1, read on the forward strand.
TTAAGTGCCCTCCTTAATGCCCATCACCCAGTTACCCCATCCCCCTACCCCCCTCCCCTCCAGCAACCCTCAGTTTGTTCCCTAGAATTAAGGGTCTCTTATGGTTTATCTCCCTTTCTGTTTTGAACTTATTTTATTTTTCCCTCCCGTCCCCTATGTTCATTGGTTTTGTTTCTTAAATTCCGCATGTGAGTGAAGTCCTATGATATCTGTCTTTCTCTGACCACATGGTGTGGTCTTTTTCATGACCACATGGTGTGGCCATGTTCCAATAAAATCTTAATGAGGAAAGCAAGTGGCAAAGCAGGATTTTGTCCATGCGCGGGAGTTTGCTGACCCCGGTTCTCAATGATAAAATATTTCAGATATTAATGCGTGCTTTTCATTCCCCTCCTGTCCTGGAAGCCTCCACGCCGAGGCTGTGTGTACTGCTTGTTCTCTGTATGTCCTGCCTGCTAACGTCCTGGAATTCCCCTTCGCTGCTTTCCTGTTTTGGACCCCTTATTTCTTGGGTCCCTGCAACTTCCTCTTTCTGGCTTTATTCCTTTGCTTAGCTGGAGGATATTCTCAAGTAACTTCCCAAAAAGGAGGGTGTGTATGGGAGGCAAATTTTCTGAGTCTTCCTATGTCTGAAAATGTCTATCTGCACCCCCTGTTTGTTGGTAGTGTTGTGAAGTCGTGGATTTGAGATTAAAAATTTCCCCAGGACTTGGGAGGCTTTCTCCAGTTATTTCCCAGCTTCTAGAAGTTCCAGTAGATGCTTGATTGCAGTTCTGTTTCTTTGTATATGTGTGCATGTGATCTTCTCTCTCCCGGCCCTGCATCTAGGAACTTTTAGGATCATTTTTTTATCAGGGCAGTCCTGAAATGTCATGGTGACGCCCCTCGGTGGGATCATTTTCAGTCCCATGCCTCATCTATGTTCTGCTCTGTGTTTGATGTACTTGAGTCTGGAGCTGCTTCTGACAATTTCTCCAGACACTGGCTCTTTAGTCTTCTACCTGCAGGGTGGCCATTAGGCTCTGTGGGACCAAGGGGACAATCCACGGGTCTTCCTCTTCCTGTGTCCAGATAGGCAGCCTCACCTCTTACCCCTTGTTTCTGTGGAGATTCAGTTCTCTGAGAGCCTTGCCTTGCAGGCGTTCAGGAAGGTGCATGATGGAATTTGGTCAGCATACGTGGCCTTTGGTCAGCATATCTCTAGGCCTTTATGTTGAAGTTTTCTCCATTCTGCTAAGTTGATCATTGCTCATCTGTCTATATTCTGTCTTCCAAAATTTCATTATAATTTGTTGTCCACTTATATCTTACACTTGTTTTTTTGTTTTCTTTTTTTTTTTTTCATTTCATAGTGGGGAAGGAAAATATGTAAATGCTGTGGTCAGTCTATCAAGTTGAACCAGGAGTTCACAATTTGTCATTTGTCTGTCTGCTCCGCTACAAAGAGTCTGTGTCTGCTTATTCACCCACTGTGTTCCTAACGTCTGGCTCAAAGTGGGCATTCGGCAGATACTTAGTGAATTGAGTGAATGCATGCGTGTTGAGTGAGTGGTCTGAAAGGAGCGGAAGCCTTAGGTGGGGGAGCCCTGGGAGATGGTGCTGGAGGAAGAAGCTGAGCCCAGATTATGAAGAGCCTTAAGTGCCAGGCCAAGGAGTGTGTACTCTTTTCTTGGTTGGAAGGCCATTGATGGTTTCTCAATGGTGTTGGAGGTGGTGTTTTGGTCAAGCTGGTTTTTCTGGCTGTGGTTTAAGGGCTTGTTTGAAAGGAGTACACAGGCAGGGGAATAAAATGCCATGAACTGACGAGAACCCACGAGGAAGGAAGGGGTGCACTGCAGAGCTCTGGAGGAAGAACCAGCAGGATTTATGTTCTGAGCCAGAGGAAGGCCTGGCAGCTTCAGCCAACTTGGCCTTGGCCAGAGCCGAGGTCTCCCGCAGACCCCACCTGCTTTCACTCTGATGGCTTCCCTGAGAACACTTTCTTCTCTAGCACTTTCTACCTTTCCTGCTGCTTTGGTTCAAACCAGAGAAAACTATGGCCAAGTAGCAATTCTCAGAACCCAAGCGGGGCTAACATCCTGCCTGGTTTCCTCCTTGCTTGCTCAGCCCAGAGCAGCCTGAGAGAATCACGGGAAGGTGGCCTCTGGAGATTTTCAGAAGTGCCCCATGCAGGGCAGGATTCCTGGGCTCCTCTCCACCAAGCCCCCTCCCGTAGCATTCCTTTGGGTTCATCGCATGGGTTGAGGGAGGAAGAGAAAGCAGACACCATGAGAGTGGGGGTGTGGGGCATGTAGGTTGTGAAACAGCATGAGAAACCTCCAGAGCCAGCAAAGAAAGTTTTGTTTCTGGAATTTGGAATTCAATGTTTTTCACACTCAACGTTTCTGTGACTAGAAGGTGAGATAAAAATCTATGTCACTCCACTGGTTTTCATCTTTGTTTTAAATTATCAGATTTTAAACAGAAATTATTATCAGTCCGATATTGTTTCCTTTTCTAAAATGTGGTTTAATTTCGCAAAAAGCTGAGTAAGATGGCAGAGCTGAATCATAGGAAGTGTCAGCAAGTAAGCGCTACACCCGTTCTTACAAAACCCTGGCCAAGGATTTGGTATTCTCCTAGAGCAAAGTGTTCCATAATCCTAGGTTTTTGTTTTTAGCTGGGGGGGCATTTCCTCTTCCTTTCTTTTAACAATACCATCTCTTTGACTGCATGTGAAAGAATGTTTAATCCAGTGAGAAAGCATGGGCATTGAGTTGGAAGGAATCCCACCTCCTCCTCTTCCTTACTGGGTAATATTTCGACAGTCACTTAACCTCTCTGAGTCTCAGTTGTCTCCCTATAAATGGAAGTAAGAAGATGGAGAATACATATTATATAAAAATATACTTGTATCAATTATATATTACAATACATTATACGTATAAATATATAATTAATGACTTATATATTATATCTATGATTAATTATCATATGTGTATGATTAACTCATGGTTAGTAATTCATAGGTAACAAAATCATGTAAATTCCTACTATTGAACAGCATTGGATAATTTTTTTCCTACTGATAGTCACTGACTCACCAAAAAAAAAAAAAAGGAAAGAAAGAAATAATCAATTTAGTGTATGCTCTTAATTCGAGGGAGAGAGTTGTGGGTGTTTGTGTTTTGGATCTTATTTTTAGACATTACAAAAATGTTCCATCCACTGGATTTTGAAATTAAGAATGGGGAACATTATTTATATCTGAATCATATATTAAAACAAATGAAAATATTACATGTATGGTTTCCGTTCTGTATTGTAGGCATTTAAAGGGAAGAGGGAGAGAAAGAGAGAGAGGATGGGGGAGAGGAGGAGAAGGAAGAGAAGGGGAAGATAGGCTACAGCAGAATTGGCAGAGATGAAAAAGACACAGCAAGGGCAAGATTCACTGGGCTTAGGCGCCAGTGTTTGCAGGTAAATAGCTTTAGTTTTGCCCTAATTAACATTTTAGCTATTGATACTAGAGTCATATATTTGCTGCTATCACTTTCCTTTGAAACCCACCCACCACCCGCCCATCCATCCATTCTTTCTTTTTTGAAGCAACAACTCCTAACTATATCCTATGTGTTTAGCCCTGTCCTAGGTGCTAGCAAGGCAAGCCATGAGGTCAGTCCTGCCTTCTTAGAGCTCACAGTTTCGTGGGAGAGGCAGACAGGTAACTAAATAACAGCAGAATAAAATAAGTGCTTCAGAGTTGGGGTGTGGTGGGAAAGACTTCACAGAGGAGGTGACCCTATACGGGGTCTCAAAGGACATGCAGTAATGTGTTAGGTAGACAAGATTGTTGGGTGGGAGATTAGGGGTATGTTCTGGGCACCCCAAAATTCAGAATAGCTTCTGGAGTGACCCAGTCCTGTCTGAAACTGGGAGCTGGTTTATTTGAAACCTAGCCAGTGTGGCAGCTGGTTAAGATCATAGATATTGCAGGATAGATATGGGTTTAATCCTGATTTACTAGCTGTGTGGCATTGGTCAACTGTTTATTCTTTCCAAGCCCTAGTTTCTTTATATTTAAAAGGAGGTTAAAACTCGGGAAGGTTGTACATTTTAAGTGAGTTGACATGATACATGTAAAAGCTTTGCACACTGCTGGGGACAGTAGTGAGACCATTATTTTCATTTCAGTATTTGGATCTTTGGTATAGTAGAATCTTAGTAGCAATCTGAACGCTTTGGGTTAAGGGTGAGAAGCAATGCCCTATGCGGGGGAGAAACAGATTATATTTTATTTATGACTTTTCAACTATTCTCTTGAAATGTCTCAGAAACTTTTCTGAATCATGGTAACTCAGATATCAATGTCAGATTTTTTCACCCTGGGGTCCATCCCCCTCTGTATTTTCTAAGGCTGGAATGAAGTCAAACCAGAGGTGAGAGATTCACTGTCTTGTAGATTACCTCTTGGTGAAAAACCTAAGCTTCAGCTCCTGAGAGCAAAGTTCTTTGAAAGGTACCAGCCATACCTTCAGCACAAAGCTATTTTCCAGCCTGTAGTTATGAGTAGCACCAAGGATAGCCAATGGAGAGGATGATGAAGGTCTGGGTCAAGTGTCTTGGAATAGATGCTCATGTACAAGATATAGCTAGAGCTAGTAAAACCACAAGACTAAAGCGTGAATGGAGGGGAGCCATTTTTAACACAGACCAATTTGAGGTTAGCTGTCTCTTCCATAGGAGTACTATTGACTACTGGGTGTTTGGAGTGTGATATCCATTGAGCAGGTCTTCAGTTTATAATACATTCTTTCTCAGGTAATATAGTGGACTGCAACACAGTGGCCAGATTTGTTCTTTATCCCTCTGCATCCTTGGCCATAGCTGATTCTAGGGCAGTTGTCCCCAAACTTGAGTGTGTATCAGAATCTCCTCGTTAGAACAGGACTTCCTGGGTCCTGTCCCCAGAATTTCTGATCCAGTAGGTCTAGGGTGGGGCTTGAGAATTTGCTTTTCAGAAAGTTCCAAGGCATCCTGATGCTGCTGGCCTGGGAGCATACATTAACAACCACCCACCTAGGAGTAGGCAAGTGAGCTACCTCTGTATTCTTTCTTCCAACACACCCATCTACCCTCAGCCTTTTTGTGTGTGTGTGTTTGCTGGATATAGTTTCCATTGCTCACAAATAAAATGATGTTAATGAATACTAGAGGGGGGAGTCTTTTCTTTATCCTGGAGAAGAGAGGAGTCAAAGGGGGAAATCAAGGTTTTCTCTAACATCTTAAGATCTGTTGTGTCAAGATAAGAACAGGAGGTGAATCTTACCAATTCTCCCATTTTGTCTCAAACTAAGCAAGACTTTTCTTAACCATTTAAATTATGTAAAAATGGGCAGTTTTGGGTTAATGATGATAGATTGAACATACTCATTTATCCCTCTTCTCACTTGAAACACCAATAAAATGACAGTGACTGGGTTTTTAGCATAATGTATGGCATCAACTCTCAAAGACAAAAAGAAAGGAAGAAGGAATGGTAAGAACACTGGGAGCTAGAAACAAGACGGACAACTGGTCCCAACTGATTTTAGCAGACCCGAGAAGCCTGATTCATAAGCTGGCAAATGCAGAAGAACAAAGAGATTTACACTCTAGAGCCCCCAAAAGATTCTGGATTCTGGGAATTCCAAATAGGGTGAAGTTGAGCCTTAAAATAGGCAAAGTGGTTGAAAATCTGTAAATGCAAAGGGACCTCTAGATCACCCCCACCAACCACATCAGCCAACATATGCTCCTATGTCCTGGCCCATAGTGGGAGGTTTACTTTTGAAGGAAGCCAATCAGGGGGACTCTGGACAAGTGGGTACCAGGTGCAGTTGGAAGAAGGGGTACCTTATAGACAATGGGTGGGAGATGAAATGAAAGTCAACATATGGAACTTTTATACTCCAGTCCTCTTCCCACACTGACCTCCCAGAATCTTGACCTTCAATTGTGTGCCTTCCAGATGGCAGTATGGTATTGGGATTTAGAAGGTACTCAACAACCTGGAGCTATTATACAAAAAGCCTGGGAAGGGATGGAGGGGGTTTGAGATGCAGGGCAGGGCTGATGAGGGTGTCCAAACTGAGTTCAAGTCAGCCCTGTTTACTGAGCAGCTGTACCTGCACCAAGTAACAAGCTCTGAGTTCTCATGATTCAGTTGTGTGATTCAGTGTGCCCATCACCCGTGAACTAGAGGGGAAGGTTGGGGGAAGGAACAGCTTGTACAAAGGCTAAGCCAATAATGAAATAGCATGCTGAGTTTGTGGAATGACGAGCATTCAGTATTGTTGGCTTGGAAAGTATAGACACACAGGGAGTGTGGGAGGAGGGGAGGCCAAAGAGATGCCATTAAAGTTTATGACCCTCTCTTTCTTTCTATGCGGTCTCTCAAAATATATGCACGTATTTTGAATCTCCATAAATGTATCCATTCTGGTTTTCCTTTTTTTTTTCCTCATCAAGGGCAATGTTTTTATTTTATTTTATTTATTAAAAAAATTTTTTTAAAGATTTTATTTATTTGTTTGACAGAGAGAGATACAGAGAGAGAGGGAACACAAGCAGGGGGAGTGGGAGAGGGAGAGCAGGCCTCCCACCGAGCAGGGAGCCCGATGCGGGGCTCGATCCCAGGACCCTGGGATCATGACCTGAGCCGAAGGCAGACGCTTAACGACTGAGCCACCCAGGCACCCTATTTTTTAAAATTTTAATTCCAGTTAGTTAAGGACAATGTTTTTAAGATCTATCTATGTTGCTATGGCAGTAATCTAAGCCATTCTTTTGAACTCCTGCCTGATACTTTGTGGTATTTTATGGCATGTAGTTACCTACTTTTATCTACCCATTGTCCCAGGGAAGGACATCAAAATCATTTTCCATTCCCTCCTCTTTCTTGCTCCCCTCCCCTCCAAAAAACCCCAGCAATAAACATCCCCAGGCATGTTCTCTGATGAACCTGTGTGAGAATTTCTTGTGCTTTATACCCTGGAGAGAGATTGCTGGGTATGTGTATATGTAATGGGGTGAAATATTGATACTTTGCCCTCCAGGATGGCCCATCACTGGGATATTAGTATTTTCACATTCCTGCAAATCCAGTTTTTTTTCTTTTCTTTTTTTTTTTTTTACTCCGAAAGTGTTCTTATACCTCTTTGGGTTATCCTTACTATTATTTTATAACAACACTTACAGTGAAATGAGACAGATTCTCTAAGTGCACAATATAGTATTGTTAACCATAGGCACTGTGTTTTATAGATCTCTAGGACTTACTCATCTTGCATAACTGAAACTTAATCTCCCATTTCCCCCCCTCCCAACCTCTGGCAACCATCATCCTATTCTCTGCCTTGGTATGAGTTTGACTATTTTAGATATCTCATATAAGTAGAATCATGCAGTATTTATCCTTCTGTGACTAGTTTATTTCACTTAGCATAATATTCTCCAAATTAATCTGTGTTCTTGCATATGGCAGGATCTCTTTCTTTTTAAGGCTGAATAATATTCCATTGTGTACACACACACACACACACACACACTACTTTTTTTTATCCATTCATCCATCAGTGGACATTTAGATTGTTGCTACCTCTTAGATGTTGTGAATAATGCTGCTGTGAACATGGGAGTGCAGATACTTCTTCGAGATCTCGATTTCAGTTCTTTTGGGCATATACCCAGAAGTGGAATTGCTGGATCATATGGTAATTCTATTTTCAATGCTTTGAGGAACTTCCATACTGTTTTCATAGCAGCAGCACCACCTTATATTCCCACCAACAGTGTATAGGATTCCAATTTCTCCACCTCTTGTGCCAACAAAATTTTTAAAACACAGTGTTATAGTTGTTGCTAGTGTGAAATGTTTATCATTTTTCCTGGGTCCAAAATGTCATTTGTGTTTCTTTCATTGCTGATGATTTTGAATACCTTTTTTTTTTAAATCAGTTTCTGAGCTTTTGAGGCTTCCCCTTCTGAAATTGACGGTTCACATCCTGTTGCCATATTTCTATTGGGGCAGCTGTCTGTTTCTTGTTGATTTGCATGATTTTCTAATAGATTTTAGATATTAATCTCTTGTTAGCTACTTAATGAATCTACTCGTTAGCTGGGGAATGCCCTGCCTCAAGATACAGCCATAGCTTCTCAGAAACAGAAAAACGACCTTGAGACTTGAGACAAAATAAACTGCCAGTGATCCTCTGTGTGACATGCACTTGCTTATGATCTCCAAGGGTCACTAGGGTCGTCTTGTCATTAAGTCTTCTAGCGTCTGACATCACTCATAAACTTTCCCTTCATCACTTCCTTCACCTGCCTAATCTTTAGCTAAGCACAACATACTACCATAATTACCATTTCACCTTTATTACACAGGCTAAAAAATGTTCTGCTGTTGAAAAATTGGAAGATATTCAAACTGATAACAAATAATTAAAAACCATCCACAACTCTGCTATTGAGCAATGATGCCCATTAATCTTTTAGGACGGATCCCGCTCCCTATAGAGAATGGCTGAGAAGACATAAGCATCATTATGATCAATGAGCCTCCTCCTAACCCTGTCTCTCTTGTAGGGCTCGCTCCATCTTACTATAATTATTTGTTCAATAACTATTATAGCTATTTGTTCAGAGGTTCTTGGGACAGGAGTCAGTGGACTCATGTTTTAGTTCCGTCTCTGATTTGCCAAAGCTCCTCTTTTTTTTTTGTTTGTTTTTTGTTTTTTGTTTTAAAGGAGGAGAGCTTGCAAATCGTGCCCAGCAGTTTTCACTTTCTTCTGGAAGTGAGTAGGAGCCACCGAAGGATTTGAAGTGGTGAAATTAGCCAGATTAATTTTGGTAGAGGAAGTTCTCCCTGGAAGCGATGAGACGTAAGTGTAAGTGAATGAAGATGACATTAATCATGCACCAGCTGCGGTGCTCCAGGCATATTATCCAGGGCATTTCAGTGGATCCCTTCAGTATCCAGTGTAGGGAGAATCCTCCACAAGTTAGAGATGGCAACTTGTAACTCGGTGAGGCTAAGCAGTGTTCTCAAGGACACACAGCTAGTAAGTGTGGGGGACTTAAATCCAGCACCATCTCCTCTCGAGCGTGATTTCTTTCCAGGCACAGAGGCCAGTTCAAAAGGTCCTTCAGTAGTTTAGGCGGTATCAGTTCCTACTTAAGAATGGAGTTCAAGTGCCTAGCGAGCTACATTTTTATAGCAGCAGCATTACTTAGTTGGTGGCGGTCCCCAGGGGTTTTTCCCTATGACTCATACACAGCAGGGGAATCCTGAGGGAAGCTCAGCTTTTACTTCTTGAATTTCAGTCTTGGCAGATGCTGTAGTGACCTCAGATAGCCATTTGAGTCCTTGCCAACAAAGAGATTGGAGGAGGAACCTTGGGTAAGTCCCTTCCTCTCTGGACCTCAGTTTACTTAACCACAAAAGATGAAGGATCTCTGAAGTTTAATTAGAAAGAATCTCTCATAGCACCTAATGTGATGCTGAGTTCTTGTGGAGCTTAATAATGATATCGGTGACTTGTTGGAATTAAACCGACAGAATACCAGTACACGCAGAAGTGATTGAAAATCGGCTGTAGGAAGGGCATAGAAGATACACGTTCTTAGTTAGTTAACTTGCATATTCACTCGACTGTACGATTCATGTGGGAGGGATGTGCCTGGGATGGTATGTTTGTTCATCCCACATCTTAGAATCTGTCCCTAGTGCCTTCTATATAAGTGGCCAAACTATTTTGTTGAAGGAAAGAATGAAAAGCAGAAAGGCTACTTGTCTCTTAAGATCCATCCTCCCCTTCTCCCTCAATAATGCAGGATATAAAAGTTACCGGAAACAGTAGCCCAGGACAAAACCTCATTCCCCAGACTTCCTTGTAAGTTGGATGTGGCCGCGTTATGCAATTCTTACCAATGGAACGTACATGGAATTGGTGTTGACATTTTTCTCAGGAAATAGTCTTAATGAGAGAGACATGATTTTCTCCTTCCCATTTGTCCTTCTGGCTGACTAAGATAAAATAGATACATGGAAAAGAGGTTTGGATCTCGGATCACAAGCTGAAAGCTCGGTGTTGAGAATAGCAGAGCAATAAAAGGGATGGAGTCCGGGTATCTGATGATATTCAAGCCTCTGCAGAAACATTAAACTGCTCTGTTAACATAAGCATGAGAGAGAAATATATTTCTCTTTTGTCTTAAAAATTACTGCTTTTAGTATTTGTTGCAGCTGAGCCAAATATAAGGGAACATTCAAATGACACATGATCTTCATAATTTTTCTTTCAAAGAGCAGCCGATAAAAAAATATTTTGAGCCTGGTTGCCATAAACTTCACAATTATATGGCATATCTGATTTGGGAGATGGCCAAGGGATGCCTACTCAGTTGGGAATAGTTGATTTTTAAGAGGGCCAGTAATTTTTGTATAAATACATGCAAGTTTTGCTAAGGCAATAACTTGAATATTTTATATTCAATTTCTAAACTGATCCTTTTACTTTCACTGAAAAATTTTATTTATTTATTTATATTTTTATTTTTTTTAAGATTTTATTTATTTATTTGACAGAAAGAGACACAGCGAGAGAGGGAACACAAGTTGGGGAGTGGGAGAGGGAGAAGCAGGCTTCCCGCTAAGCAGGGAGCCCAATGTGGGGCTCGATCCCAGGACCTTGGGATCATGACCTGAGCCGAAGGCAGATGCTTGATGACTGAGCCACCCAGGCACCCCTCACTGAAAAATTTTATATGTCTGTTCTTTACTTGAGGTTGTTAATATAAAAGCAACTCATTTGCTGTGAGTGGAGCGGGGTTGAGGAAACATAAAAAGATAGCCAGTTGTTCCAAACCATTTATTTCATAGGATATATTTTTCTTTTGCCATGGATTTGAAAAACACAATTGTCATTTATTAAAATTCTACATATTGGTTAACATTAGAAGAATAATGGCTAGGAATTTTATAAAGTTGATAAAAATATAAATCCAGAAATCCAAGATGGTTAACACATCTTCAGCTGGAAAAACACAAAGAAAATCACACAAAGAAACATACTAATTAAATTTCTAAAAACAAGTGATAAAGAGAAAAATCTTAAAACTGCCAAAAATATGCATAGCAGAACAAATATATAAATCCAATTTCTCATCAGCAACTATGCATGCCAGAAGAATGGAAAGTGTTGGAAGAAAACAGAAAATAAACCTATACTTCTGTATGTGAGAAGAATATCTTTCAAAAGTGGTAGGCCTGGATTATAAGAAATGTTAAAAAAAATAAGTTCTTCAGGTTGAAGGAAAATGATAACTGATGGAAATTTGGATCTACAGAAAGGACTGGAAAGCTCTATGAATGGTAAATATAAAATATATTTTTATTTGCAAAGTTCATTAAATGTCTGTAAAAATCCTCAGTGAGTGAAAGCAAAATCATACTAAATGCATACTCTAAATCAGTGTCCATTAAATGTTACTGTGTCTTCAGAGGTAGAATATATGGAGTAGTAACCAAAGGAGTAGCCAATGGGAGTATCCTTGCCTGGAGAATTTATGCACACATTATGGCAAATCTGAATTCTGAGTGTTTAGGGGTCTTGGTTTTCAAAGGAGAATACTTTCAAGGGAACGCAGGGAGAGACCCATTGAACTATCCCACACTGTTTCCAAGGCGTTTTGGGCTCCTTGTGCCAAAGGACCATCACGCAAGAAGAGGAGTCACCATGAGAGGGACAATTATTTCTCATCATAGGAGGAGGAATTGCTCAATGGAGGTAAGAAGGAATGTTTGGTCTCCATGTGATCCACTTTGGCATTCCCTTGGTGTTCCTTTGCCCCGTCTAGATAGTAAATGGACAAATGCAGCAGTTGCAGTAAGAAGGGCATGGTGGCCGTGGCCTCAGACCCTTCCAGAACTAGTATTCATGCCATTAGCTAAGCCACCAAGAGTGGTAGAGGTTCTAGCTGAGGGTGAGGGGAATCTAAAATGCATAGCAGAGCAGGGAATGATGAGTATCACTTAAAGTCCCAGACAAACAGCAGTGTGTAGGGGCTGTAGTTTTCCCATAAACCTTTTAGAATCCTGAAGTCCTCAGAACTTAACATGAAGAAGTGGATGCAAGCAGCACAAGCAGCAGAATCTAATGAACGCCGTGATAAGCCTGCAACCCAGATCTCCTGTCAGGACTGAAGGACTATTTCCTCACAAATGAGGAATCCTGCTAGGAGACAGAATTCAGCTGTCAGCCATCACCTGCGATTGGCTTCCACAAGAAACAGCTGCCTCACCCAGGGTCAGGCTCCCTTCCCAGGGGCAGACTGCGTCCAAGGGGCTTGGTAGGAGCTCAAGCAAAAAAAAAAAAGCATGGCTAAGCTGTCCAGACTGGGAATATAAGAGGATTTTAGAGGGATGTCTGTACCTCTCTGTCAGTGAGGAAGAGGAGAGGTTGGGTATATAAAGGAGTGGGGGAGGAAGGACTAGAGAGATGGTCTGTGGCTGAGAACTACCGGGGCGGGGGGGGGGGCGGGGGGGGGCGGGGGGGGCAGCCAGAGTCGTTAGCTGCAGGTTCTGCAGGTTACCATTGTTGATGCTGGCTGGCTGAGGGGGCAGGTTGGGGCTGCAGTGAACCAGTGCTCTGTTCTCCAACCCTTGGTCTATGACACATGGAGGGGGTGCTTCTATGGCCCAGTGGTGACCCTGGAAAAAAGCATCCCATGGGAATTCCCTTGGGGCCCCTTGGGGCAGGGTGGACATAAGAAAGTTTCACAAGGGACATGTTTAATGTTCAATCTGAAGTTGTTGATACGTAACCCTTTACCTATCTCCTAAATAAGTTTTTTTTTTTTTTTTAAAGATTTTTATTTATTTGAGAGAGAGCGAGCAAGCACAAGCAGGAAGAGGGGGAAGGGCAGGGGGAGAGGGAGAAGCAGGCTCCCCACTGAGCAGGGAGCCTGATGTGGGGCTGGATCCCAGGACCCTGCGATCACGACCTGAGCCGAAGGCAGACGATTAACTGACTGAGCCACCCAGGCGCCCCTCTTCTAGGTAAATCTTCAAGTAAGTGTATCATACTTATCAGCTCTGTGCAAGATGCCGTGTGTGTGTGTGTGTGTGTGTGTGTGTGTGTGTGTGTGTGTAGAAATTGAGGAAAAGTTGGATTTCTTGTCTGGGTTGTAGCAATGTAGAATAAACAGCACTTGGCAGAATCAAGAACCCAGACTTGGAGACATCAGAATATAATCCCTCTTCCCCAGGAAATCTACAGAAACTTTAGCCTTTGCTTTTCCATGGAGCATAGAAATAATGATTTGAGCCACTTTATCTGGATTTTAAAGGGCAGGGAGGAAGCAAGTGGTATCAAGATTACATTTCATTGTTCTGGTGCCTCCAGCAAGATGCCGTTGGTAAGTTTATTTTATGGCTGTCTCTTGCTCAATCAAGTAAGCTGCTGGTGTATTGCTGGTACTTTACACAAATCATTGAGGCTTTAAGGAAGCAGTTTAAAACAGCAATTATATGAGCAAATGGAGATTCTTATCTCTTGGATACACTCGCAAATAGTTCACTTATGTACTGTATCTTCTGGAATGCTTTTTTATAGACTGTAACTGGATGAGCTAGCTGAGTACAATGCACGGTATGGAAAGGTAAACAGTTAGAAGCCGTGGGTTTAAGACCCAGCTCTCATGCTAAGTTACTGTGTGAATTTGGATCCTTTAGCCCTCTCTGATATGTAATTGTCCTTTGATATAGATGTGTTAAAGAAAAATGGTCTTCAGGATCTGTATTAATTAAGACTAAATTAGTTGAGTGAAACAGTGATTTAAATAGGATAGAAATGTCCTCTTTCCTCATGTAGAGGTCTCAAGACCCTTGGTTGCCAACCCATATATTCTACCTTTAAAGATGCAATAATATATAAAGTCACTGACTTAGAGTATGCATTCCATATGTACTGCAAAGTGTCTTTACTCAAGGAATCCTCAAGAACCCAGGAGCCTTTTGTTTTGTTTTTCCAGAAAGAGGAAATATAAAGAGCCAAGAACATACCACTTCTAATGATTAAATATACAAGTTGGAGCCTGCACATACCATTTCAACTCACATCTTGTTGGCTGGACCTTTGTCATATGGCCTCACCCAGCTGCAAAGTTGACTGGGGAACAGTTTTTATTCTTAGCTGCTACAGTGCCAGCTATAACTGAACAGAATAAAAAAATAAATAAATTTTAAAAAATAAAAAATAAGTCAAAATACTTGAGAAAATGTAAAAAAGATAAAAAGCATTTGCAAATTTGGTAGGAAAAAAATAAATAAAACCTGGGGTTCCCTCACTCTGAGAGAAGAGGAGAATGGATATTGCAGAACAGTTAGAAATCTCTGCCAAGAGTTCCTTCCAGAACTCACAATCTAGGATTCTAGGTGTTATCTACAGATTGGGTGATCAAAAATCAGATCATCCTCCATAAGGGCCTTCCTCACTGAGTGATATAGTCAAGATGCCTTGATCACAGAATTAGCAAGTAGCATGTAACTGGGGCTATCCCAGAGAAACAGAACGTGAGCCACACAGACATTTTTTAAATTTCTAGTGGCCAGAGTAAAGACAGCAAAAGCAACAGGTGAAATTAATTCTAATAATATATTGCATGCAACCCAATCATGCAATCAATGGAAAAAGTTATTCATGAGATATTTTACATTCTTGTTTTCATACCAGGTCTTCGAGTGTATAGTTTACACTTAGAGCATCTCAATTTGAACCAGCCACATTTCCAGTGCGCCAGAACCACATGTAGCTAGTGGCTACCATGGAAGACGATACAGTTGTAGATTGCGTCTACCAGAACAATAGCACCATTGTATGCACACATAAATTACTTTGTTATAAAAAGACTCTGCTAATTAATTGATGCAGATTTAACACAGTATTAAAGTCTATGTGAATACGAAAGAGAACATTCTCTTCTCTCGTCCCCCTCCACCCCCCGAGGATTTCTATGGATAAGTGATGTTAGCTATTGGCTTTCTGGATCATCAGAGGTCTCACAGATGACCATACCAACTACCCAAGTCAGGTCAACCTGGCTGGAATCCAGCTCTGCCACTTACCCTGTATGTCACCAAGATTAAGATGTTGAGTTCCTCTGAGCACAAGTGCCCTACCTGGAAAAATGTTGAGGTGTCTTTTTCTTTTTCTTTCTTTTCAAAAATTATCTCTTGGAGGCTGGACTCAGCAGAAATAATACTGGACCAAGAATAAAGAGTTTGGATTGCAGCTTTACCTTTCCTCTGACTCTGAGACTATCCATCTTGTCCTTCCTCTGGATCTTACCTTTCCCATTTTGGAAGCTAGAGGTGGGGGTGGTATTTTAGATGCTTACCAATTTGTCTTTTTTCTTTTCAGATGAATCACTGCAATTTAAAGTAAAGCTAAAATAGTCACCTTTCTAGGATACGACTAGGGAGATGATTGCTTTCTCAACTTGTGATGACTTCCAACAATTTCATAAAAGAGAGAATTGAGATTTGGAAGGTTGAGATATCCATAGTGGTCCGATGTTTGTAAACAGACAAATTCTTTGGAAAAAGGAGTGGGAGGGGTCAGGTAGAAATACCTCTATGGTAGGGACAGAGCCTTTAGCGTAAGGGTTGCAAATAAACTGGGTGATCTCAATCATTGCCGGTGAAAGCGTATATTGAGGCATCTTTCTGGAAGGCAGTTTGGCAACATGTATCAAAAAGACAGAAAATGTGTACATCCTTTCACAAAATAATTTTATGTTTTAGCATTTACGGAAACAATCTGATGTTCACAAGGATTTGTTTATTCATTCAAGTGTTCTTTGCTCTATTACTGACATTTCCATGAAATAGAAATACTCTGACTGTAAAAAATAAATAGTCAAAAAGTTAGGGTATAGGCATATGTGTGGGTATTATTAAACCACTAAAAGCCATGTTTTCCAAGAATACTTAGTGATGTAGGGAAATGCTTCACTACAATGCTGAACCAAAGAAGATCACCAACAATGCATACAATATGGTTCTAACCGTCTTTGAAAGTTGCCTTCTTCCCAGAGGGTCCCCCAGACACCCTGTCCTTGTTTTCCTGTCTTCTGACCCCTGTTTTTCCCCTCCTTTCTATGTCCTCTGTGAATCTTCATTTTTTTTTTTTAATAGCTCAAGCTTTCTTAACCTTGACACTCTTGATATGTATGGTAGGCTGGATGATCCTTTATTGCAGGTGGGGGCAGGGCTGCCCTGTGGTCTGCAGGATGCTGAGCGGCATCCCTGGTGTCGCCTCACTAGATGCCAATGGTACCCTTCTTCCAGATGAGATGACCAAAAATGTCTCTAGACACTGGCAGATGTCCCCTTGGGGACTAAACCACACATCTCCTCCTCCAGTTTGTGGTTAGCCAAGTTTGGTGATTATTCAACTCTTCTTGCCAGTGAGAGGTGGAAATTGAAGATACTTCCTGATTACCACCCCCTCCCCCAGCTGTCTCCCTGTCTCTCTCTCTCTGTCACACACACGCACTCACATGCACCTTCTCTCTCACACACACCCCACTCCAGCACATCCTTATACGCTCATATTCACACAAATAGTAATTCACTAAGACAGCTCCGTCCGTGTGCATACTTGGCATTTCCTTCCATGGAGCATTTCCAGCATGATCTCTTTCCACCATGAGAGTAGAGCACTCTTGGAGCACTCTTTGCTCTCTTGGTTCATCCTCTGGTTTCCAGAGTAAATGGAGAAACTCATGCTCCTAGAGCTCAGTGATCGGGAAGTGAAGCTGAGGCCCAAGGTGACTTTACCATTTGTCCCAGGAAATTCTTGTCCAAGCAGATAAAGCTGTAAACCAATAAATGACTTCATCATTAACCTCAGGCACCTCGTTAAACCCATTTATCCTGCTCTGGACAATTGGATGCTCATCTGGACAAACATCCTTCTCAGGACAATAGATTGCTCAGCTGGGCAAACGTTCTTGCTTATCAAACAGCTGTTTACTCATCAACATTCCGATCAGGGCACTAGACTTTCCATGTCCTCTAATCCTAAACTATTAGGACAATCTACTTGAAACACTCAAATCTGGATCCCCAGACTCTATAAATGTTACCCTTGACCTCCCCTTTCGAGACACACAAATACTCCCTCAAGATGGCATTCTCCCTTATGTGACCAGTAAAAACTCAGCTTTGCCCAATAAATGAAAGTCTCTTTGGGGGAAAAAGCAGTCCTCTGGGGCCTGTCTACTTTTAAAGAAGGGGGGCCATCATAAAGCATGGACCCAATGATACTTACAAAAAGCCCAGGGGGAAATTTTGACCTAGCAGCTTCTCTGCAGCTTTGGTCAGATAAGATTCCTAAGCGATGGTGTTGCCCTGCACTCCACGAGTAGAGAGAAGCCAACCGGAAGTTTATGGTCTTCCTGCCCACGGCATGTGAGTGCAAGTGGAACAGAGTGAGGGCCACAGGTTTCAAAAGCAGAGAAAAGAGGAAGCCCAGAAACACACACACATACTGTGGAATTACGGCTGATTTCATTTTTGTACTTTTCTGTATTTACAATTATGATCTTAATGAAGATGTCTTCCTGTTCATCAAAGTAATTACTCTTCTGATTTTATTTTATTCATTTATTTGTAAAGATTTTATTTATTTTTTTGACAGAGAGAGAAAGCACAAGCAGGGGGAGTGGCAGGCAGACGGGGAAGCAGGCTTCCCGCTGAGCAGGGAGCCGGATGCGGGACTGGATCCCAGGACCGGATCCCAGGACCCTGGGGTCATGACCTGAGCTGAAGGCAGACGCTTTTGCTTAACCTACTGAGCCACCCAGGCGTCCTACTCTTCTGACTTTAGATAAAACAATAGGTTAATAGAGTTCTCTCCTAGAATATTAAAGGGAGATACAGGATATTGGCTTCAAGGAAAGGCCAAAGAAGTCAGAGACTTAGTCCTGGAGATTTTCCTTTTTCTGCATGGTTCAGAAGAGCACTAGCAAAAATAACTATAGGCTTTGGGGGTGTGTCATTTGGACCAAGAATTACTTTGAAGTACGAATGAAAAGGATTGCAATTACTCACCCCCCCATATTTCTTTAATCACCTCATGGCTACTAGGAGATGCACTCAGCAGTGAGAGGGGATAGGAAAGCCATGGGGCATATGACAGGATATAGTGACTAGGCACTAAAGTAAATCATACGGCCGATACCCAGTGACATGGACGGATATAAAAACTGAGAATGCCCTTGACCCAGTAAGTCCCTATAAAGAAGAAGCCTCTGGGGTTGGCTTCAATCCTACTTAGTATTTTGTGACCATGAGCAAAATGCTTCACCTTTTCACAATAGTTCCTTCACCTGCAAAGGCAAGATACCTGGACCTTGTCCAGGGAACCTCATGAGTTTGTGACAGAGATCAAGAGCGAGAACGGATATATACATGTTTAGGAGACAGTTCAAATGCAGGGCATTGTGAGAATATCTCTCAATGTTTCAAATGTCTCATTGACTGATTATTAACATAGTTTAAGATATTCAGCCCACACTCAATGTAAATGCCAGAGCTAGTTAGCTCTATGGGACTGCTTGAGGCAGAGATAGAGGCATTTGGGGATCTCCACCTTATCTCGGAGCACCCCGGCCTGGCACGGCACCAGAGACCTGGCTAGAGGCCCCCAACTTGGAGCCTGGTTCCCACAGGGCTGTGTGGGGACTGCGTATGCCCATCAAGAGCAAACCTAGAGGAAGGCTTAAGTTCTTAGGAATGCTGGCCGCAGCTGCCCACCATCCATCATTAACAATTCAGGCCTAGCATGTAATCCACAAATCAGATTTTCCAGGGTGGAGTCCGAGAAATGAGAGGAATGAGGAGGAGCAGAGGGGGAGGCACATCTCCTGCATCTGCCATTTATTTATTGTGTGTCTACCAAGGCTGAGTACGTGTTATCTCATAGAATACCTGGAACCAACATGCCGATGAAGTCCATGTGGTGCTTGTACCTATCACAAGCTTCAAGGGTTCAAACAATTTGCCGCAGGTCACAGAGCTCACCGAGAACAGAGCAAGAATTCACACCCAGCTGCATGACTCCCCTTCTGCCTAACTCCAGCTGAGCCACCCAAGGGTAGGACAGCGTCACCAGTAGATTTCCTACTAGAAATTCTCTCCATCACTTGTGCATCACCAGAGGGCAGAGGGCAAAAGAAGGTATGAAGAAATGAGACCTCTAATGTTTAGTGCTCTTATTTCTCCCACATAAGCAGAATTTATGCCTAACTATGCAAAATGCTTAACTATGCAAATCATCCCAGAAGTGGGTTAGGTTTTTATTGGGCAGGTCCTGGGGCTAAATGCTTTTGACTTTTTTTTCTCTGCCACTCTCCACATTTTGATTTTAAGAATCAAATAATCCAAGAATGTCATAATCCAATGTTAACTGAATGACACATGCATGACATTTCACAAAAAAAGACTAAATACCCTTTTTGAGAAAAAACTTAATTTGGGGTGGGATGACTTGAGGCAATAACTTCCCACTTTCCTTTGGCTTTTGAAATACAAAGTGGGGAAAGTCTGTCAAAACAGAGTTTGATAGGTTGGGGAAAAGATTTTTCTCAAATCCCTCTGACATGCTCAGGATATGAATAAGGTCACAGTCATCATTGCTTGTGAACCCACGTGCCCACTAGAAGGAAATGTAGTATTTCTTTCTTTCTTTCTTTTTTTTTCAGACTCCCTGAATTCTCCAGATTTTCCAAGAACCTTAGATGCTTATTCAATTCCAACAGGATTAGTTCTTTTTCTAAATTCCAAGCCCTAAGGGTTCTCAGCCCCTGCTTCTCCCCACCTCACGGGGGCGCTGCGGTAGCTCAGTCCTGCAGAGCCCGGTGGCCCCTTTCCCTGTCCCCCGTGAGGTGCTTGCTGGTCCAGCTCCTTGTCTGGGCTGCAGATCTTACGTGGTCTTCAGAAGGAATCGTTCTCTTCGGTTACATCCACAAGCCTAGGCATTTTTGTCCACATTGCTACGGCTTTCCCCAAGGGCTGTACCTGTCCTTGTGCTAACTGTGAATGTGGGCTAGCTTGTGTCTCACTTTTCTACAGATCGCTTTATTTCTGGTGCCTGTTGCTTGTCTCCGAACCTCTGATGAGGTTCCTGTCCTTACCTCCCTCCTTTTAGAGTTCTTTCTCACTTCGGATCTCAGTGGGCCGCAATGCGGTCCTCTTATCCCTCCACTCCCAGGAGACCTGCTCGGTACTCCTCAGATGAACTGAGCCCTCTCGTTCTTAGCGAGCTGCTCTGTGGACAATTAGCCTCCATAAGTAACAGCTCTGATGCAATAATACAAGATTCTGTCCCTGATGCCCCATACCCCACAGGATCATCTACATTTATGAAACTCAGGGAGCCCAGAACACATTTCTTCTTAAGTGATTTCTTTTTCCATATCTACATAGAAGAGGGACTAAGTTTAAATCCATCCCTTCTGATGGATTCAATCCATCTGATACCCTGTTTGATGTCCTGACAGCACTATATTGGTGATATATTATTCCATGACACTGTGAAAAAGTGTTTGCAGTCCAAGCGGTCCGCCTTTGCAGGCCGGCTCTCTGTCATCACTTAGGTGACCGAGTCATTGTTACCTCAAAATACTGTTATCTCAAGGATGCCTTCCCTTGCCTCCTGTTTCCCCCTCATGGATCCAACCTACACGCTGCAGCCAGATTGATTTGTCTAAATTACTGCTCTGTGTGACAGGCTTTTTTTAAAAAAAAAATCCCTTTCCTCTATTTCGAGTTTTCTGCACTGATCGTGCATTCCTTTTGTGCTTTAGAAAATAAAGCAGGGAATGCATAAATAAACCACGAGGGCATACATATGGCAGTTAAAATGGAGCGAACTAGATGTAAATGCAACATCAAGGATAAGTCTCCAGATCTTTTGGATGAGTGAAGAAAGCATGGTGCAGAGACGTTCTGAATGGTTCTGTGTATGTTCCATTTTAGACACACAGAGAGTACAATGAGTTGAGATTTGAAGGGTCCAGGAAATAGCACCTCCCTTCCCTGCCAGAGTTCAAAACCATCCCACTGCAGGGGCCACCGGTCAAGCTCTCTGTGTAGCCTCTTGACGGGCTCTTTTTTGGGGTTGAGGTGGGGGAAAGGGCATCCTCTGTCCCTTCCCTATGATGGAATAAGCGTGAAGAAAAGCAGAGCACCCTGGCAAATTCTTTCTTGAAAAAGTCCCTAATTCTTTGATTTCTTTTTCCCTCAGAAGAATTGTGAATTCTTTCATAAAGCCTGCAAGTGAGTCATGGGGCCTTCTTGGCCAACTGTCCTCAAGTCTTAATATAGAATTTCTACACTTCAGAATATGGGGCATTTGATAGGCTTGGCAGGTATTGCATTATGGGTGGTTTCTGCACAAAGTCCCAGGTAGTAGGAGACAATCTTGTTAACATTAGACACTGCATTAAGGCCCAAAGTTTTCCCACTGGTGTTCATTCTATACCCAGCTCTTCTGGGTCCAGCCCTATGCTGGGTGCTCAGACATGAACAAGACCAGACTCCCAGCTTTGGGGCCTTCAGAGCTGGTTGGAATTACCTCCCCGGTCAGTTCTCTGCAACTGGCCTCTACACACAAGCTAAGCCCCCCACATGTGCTGGCACCTGTGTGGAAAGCACGGCATACTTCTCCACCTCCAGGCCTTTTCTAGCGGTTTCCCTCTGCTTGCAGTGACCTTTCTTCCCCCAGCGAACATATGCTCACCCCAAAGGCCGGAGAAACTTTGCCAATGCCTGGTGCACGGCATTTCTCCCATCCTGACTCGAATCTCTCCTCTGTGCATGGCGAACCCTTCTTCCAGTCTGCCTGGGGTCATCCATGTCTCCCCCATCAGACTAGGAGCTCCGTGACGGCACAGCCCTTGGCTTTTTATTTCTGTGTTTCCTAAGATGCCAGATGCAGTGACTGGCCCTGGTCGGCTGGATGAACATCTAAGTGTGTCTTTTGGGCCACGAGCTGCTTGGCCCTTAGTCCATACAACTGCCTCCCCTCCTTCCTGAGGGTGTCCCTTATCCTGAAGGCCCTGGATTCTCAAGGGGTCTCAGGAGGGGTGACTGTCCGGACGTGTGGAAAGAGCACTGGGCAGAGCATTAGGAGGCTTGGATTTTCATCCCTGCCCTGTGAGCTTCCTGCTCCAGGGACCATTACTTTCCATGCCTGGGCCTCGGTCTCTGCCTGCGGAGGGCTGTGGCTCAGAACTCTGAACATGTCTCTTGCTATGTGCTGTGCTGCTTTCGGATCAAAGCTCCCCTGTGTCTCTGTCTCTCTTTCCCCTCTGTCCTTCCTCTTAGGTGCATAATAAACCAAGAGTTTACAGTAAAAGCACAGGAAGAGCCGAATGATGTGTTCTCTTCAGGAAAGTACCTGGTCCCCCAGGGAGCAAGAGGCTGTCTCAGGAGCCCCATGCCTCCCGAGCTGTGGCTCCTGAGGGCTTTCAGTGTAGACCTGCCAACCCAACTCTAGACTTTGATGTGGCTTTGACTGTGCATGATACACCAGCCTGCCTGATTCAGAGCTGCGGAAAGGCGTGCTGCTCTCTGCCACAGACCCCAGGGATCGAGCGGTGGCAGTGGTGGTGTGGGGGGGTGGGGTACAGACAGAAGGGCCACCGAAGAGACGGCAGAGATCCTGACTCTCAGCAATCACACCCCACCTGATCCCCGGACTCCATGCAGGACCAACCTCTTGTCCACCGAAGCTCTCCTCAAGAGGAACACAGACATGCTCTTAGAATCTCTGTGCACTTTGAGAAGCCAGGCAGTGCTCAGAGGAAATCCCTGGAGATACAACACATTGAATAATCAGCCCCCGAATCTTCAGAGGTATCTGTGCTCTTATGAAGAACTGAGGAATCCCCAGTTTATTTATGTCTTGTTCTTAGTAGAAATGAAGGCAGTGGAGGAGGCTGAAGATATGGTTACAACTCATGGCTTTCATTCAACTCATTCATTCATTCACTCATTCACTTACTTAGCAAAGATTTGAGGACCTATGTTATACACGGCACTGTGCTGGCTATCGGGGGTACAAGGGTTTTAGATAGATGAGAGATAGAGAGATAGACAGATGAATACGGACACAGATACAGATACAGATCCAGGGATACAGATAGAACTGGGCCCTTGCAAAGCTCAGAATCTGGTAAAGGACACAGCATTCTACAAACAGGCACAAATAATTGTGGTAATTGCCCAGAGGGAACAGACTGGTGAACCACAAACCTATAAAATGGGGGAATTGTGATTTATCTCAGGGGTCAGGCAAGGTTTTCTGCATCATCATTTGCTTGCTGAGCTCCAAGGAAAGGAGGCGGCCAGCCCCCCACCCCCTACTACAAACACCTGTCAAAATAATTGTCGTGTGGGTTCTGAAGTCAGACTGCTTGAGTTTCTCGTTCTGTTTCCACTCCAAAGTAAGTAGTTTAACAGAGTCATGGACCCGGAGTTCCTTCGTTCTCCCTTCCCAGCTACAGCCCTAGAGCACTTTGTTTCAGGTGAAGGGAATGTTGCTTCTCCAGGTGTCACGACTGTTTTGGGGTGCAAAGAACAGAAGGACCAGATCCCAAAGGGGGGCATTTCCTTTCCAGGAGGCTACCCAGGGGCTCTAGCCACTGGATTCTGCCTACATCTCATTGGCCAGAACTGGATCTTACCACTACTCCTAGGGGAAGGGATGTCTAGGGGGAGGCAGGAGGATTTTACAGTGGATGCTTTGCCTCTTTGAGCCGAATCAGAGGAGACTGGGTGGGACACCAACTGTGTCTGCCTGAGTTTGGACTTCTTTTTGGACTATGGACTTCTTTTTCGGTAATCTGTATCTTTTCTGCTCTTTTGTCAACACTGACCAGATTTTCTTTCTGGAAATGAACCTGCTCCCAGGATAAAGTTCCTGATGTTCTGCCTTCTTGAAACCAAAGAAGGGACCTTTAGGACTTGGAATCCCGAGCAAAAGAGACCAAGATGGAAAAGAGATGTATATTTATTCTAAGGCCTGGTCAAAACGACTGGTTATTTCCTGCTACCCAGAACCCTGGAATTGCCCAATTTCTGTTCTTTTTACATTGGGTTTTCCAGTCTTCTCCTAGATTCAGTGAGCTAAAGCCTCTGCTCCCTCTTCCTGGAGCAGAAGTGCCCTTTCCCCCACCCCCACCTCCTCTCCATCTCCCCCCACCCCGACCCCCAGCCCCCAGCTCTCCAACTCTTCACTAGAAACTCATCCTAGCAGTCAAGTAGGTTGGCTTTTCTGCTTTAGGTCATTGCCTGTACGTCTGTGCCCCCGGCCTCCACTCTTTTGACTGTAAGCTCCTTGAAGGCAGGGATGGGTTGAATTCACTTTCAGGTCTAACACCTAGCACAGTGATCAGCGTGTGGGGTCTCTTGATACGTGCTTATTACAGCCACAGCAACGTACTGGGAACTATTACAGAACAGACAAAGCAGAAGGCAAGAGTCTTGGCCATGGAGAGATTCCTGACCATGCCTCCAGAACTTTTCCAGAATCCTACTAGCTGTACAGACTTAGTGACTCCTTATTCTTCAGTAAGTTTTGACTCCTGGAGTCACCCTCCCCTCTATATTACAACAAATTCTCCTCCCCCTCCTCCCCTCCTTTGTTGTCATCTTTACCTTCATCATCATCATCGTCGACTTACATTAAACATTAACTATGTGCCAGGCCTGTTCTAAGTGTTAGGTAAGAGGATGAGCCTCTTGCCCAAGATTATAGCTAAATCAGGGCAGGGTTAGGACTCAAACTCAAGTCAGTTTGACCCAAAACCTGTGTTCTTTTTTTTTTTTTTTTAAGATTTTATTTACTGACAGATAGCGAGAGGGAACACAAGCAGGGGTAGCTGGAGAGGGAGAAGCAGGCTCCCCACTGAGCAGGGAGCCTGACATGGGGCTCGATCCCAGGACTCCGGGACCATGACCTGAGCCGAAGGCAGACGCTTAATGACTGAGCCACCCAGGCACCCCCAAAACCTGTGTTCTTGACCCCCCTTCTCTCAGCTGCAAAGGCTCTGGGGATGGCAGCTAACTTCTCTAGCCACGGTCCCCACGAGCTCTGCAGGGCCAGCTGCGTGGTGCACACAGAGCCGTGAGTGAGCCTGAGGACCGCGCTCCCGACCCTCAGCGCCGAGCCATCCTTCACCCCGCCCCGCCTCTGTTCCACGTGACTCGCCTGACGTTCTGACTCAACCACCTGCCCCGCGCACCGGGCATGCGCCGGGCATGCGCGCTACGTTCTCGCTACCCGAAACGCCCTCCCCTGATCCACTTGTAGAAATCACACCCTTCGCTTGAGACCTCTGTCAAGTGATAGGGGCACGTGAAATCCTCCTGGATTCACGCTCCCTTTCAAAGTTAGGCTTCTCTCTTTTCCAACCCTGCACAGAACGTCTTGCTTTCCTCTTGGGTCTAAGGAAGCCGTGCAGGGGAGGGACCAGGACCTGGGGAACAGAGGCTGTTGGAACCCCTTACTAGCTTGATGAATTTGGGCAAGTTACTTGGCCTGAGGCTCTTGGTATCTGTAAAAAGGAGATAATAATATATACTTTGAGACTATGACACAATTCTCATAAATGGGCTCATGCCCTTGCCCACCTCACCCCTTTTGCTACCTCTGCCACCCACCCTCTCTCTGAGGCCAACTTCCTAAGCAGCCCACAGGCCTGACTTTCTATTATCTTCCAGAGAATAGATCATCTTGGTGATAATGGCATTAAGAAATGACACCCCTGGCTGTTAATCACTTCTGTCTCCTTTGCGAGACACTCACTGACCTCGGAATAATTTTCTGGCCTCCTGATATCTTGGTGCCTCAGTGGCTGGTGAGAAGCACCGTGGACGTGAATGTCTGCCCCACCGAGGGTGGAAATCCTATCTTGATGGCCTTGCCACTGGTTTATCGGTAAGTCAGATAAAGGGCATTACAGACCCTATGTGGAAAGGGGGAGGAGGATGACCTGGGTTTAGTTATGGGGCTTCCTCTGATTCACTGTTTCTTTTTTTTTTTTAGATTTTATTTATTCATTTATTTGAGAGAGTGAGAGAGAGAGAGAGCACATGAGAGGGGGGAAGGTCAGAGGGAGAAGCAGACTCCCCGCCGAGCAGGGAGCCCGACGTGGGACTCGATCCTGGGACTCCAGGATCATGACCTGAGCCGAAGGCAGTCGCTTAACCAACTGAGCCACCCAGGCACCCTCACTGTGTGTTTCTATCAAGGTTCTGCCCCCTCTGGCCTCAGTTTCCCATCTGTACAAGGGGACAGAGGGACTCAATTCCTAAGCAGTGTCTACCTGGATCAACTCATTAGGGTCTGTGCATCTGTTTCAGGGGAGAATGCCTGGCTTTAGAGGCCCCATGGCTTTGGAGGAGGCGTGATGATTGGTGGTGGAAGGGTGATGAACTAGAGGAGTCCAGGATGTGTGTGGGGGTGGGTGGGGGGACTATGACCAATTCAGGGGTCTGCTACAGGACATCTACCTAAGGACAGTCACTGGGAATTCAGTACCACTTTGAATTCTTGAAGACACTCTAGATAGCCTTTGTAAATCACTCTAAAGGCAAGCAGTTGATATTCGCTGAGTATCTACTGTATACCTATGTGATACTGATAGGAACTTTACACTTATATTTATATTTTTTATATGGATAGTTGAGTTACTCAAATATTTTATCTCGGCACAGTATGATCTTTGGTCCAAACAGCCTTTCTTATTTTAATTTTTATATTATCAATATTATTTTTCTTCCCTGCTCCCTCACTCCCCTCTCCCACCGTGCCCACACCCATCCTAAAAATGTGTGTATATTTTTGAACATGTGTAGGGTTTATGGTGAATGGGTAAGCTTTTAGTTTATATATATGATGCTGTGATATGTATCTCAGACAGTTTCTTCTTCCTTCACTTAACATTTTAAGACTCTATCCAAGTCATTGGGTATCCTTCTAAGTTGACATTTCTCACCACTACATGATATCTCAGTGTGGAACACCACTTTGTAGTCTTCATTCCCCTAGAGACTGCAGATATATCACCCCTAAATTCCCAGAAGCAGTGATGCAGGTCTTTCCTGCTAGGGTACTCAGCCTTTTCCCAATGCTTTCTCAAGTCGGACACTTGTTGCTGATGGACATAGTTTTAGGGGCTGCATAGTGTGGCTATTCATCACATGGGATTATGTACTACATTGCATCATGAAGATCCTATCAGTTTGGTGCTAGTAAGTTATTGGTGACCTTTTATGCTTGCTAAATTTCCCCTTTTTTAATAGGTCAGGAGCAGACCTCAGGCTAACATACTTTCAGGCAGCACACTCTAGCTGAAATTTAATTAAAATGTAATTTTAAAAATTTATTTATTTAAATGGCTTCTTCTATTTTTAATATGCAACTCTGGTTTTCTACTTAAAGAAATGACATTCCATATTTAATAGAATCTAAAATGTAGCTGATTATAAAAACAACATTATTACATATTCCATTAAGAAAAGAAAATAGAGGCTCCCGGGTGGCTCAGACGGTTGAGCGTCTGCCTTCGGCTCGGGTCATGGTCCCGGGGTCTTGGGATCAAGCCCCACATGGGGCTCCCTGCTGAGCAGGGAGCCTTCTTCTCCCTCTCCCTCTGCCTGCTGCTCCCCCTGCTTGTACTCTCTCCCTGTCTAATAAAAAAATAAAAAATCTTAAAAAAATAGAAAGGAAAATAATTCTACTAATTAAACCATCATATATCACTCAGGGTAAGAAATATGCCTGCTTTCAAAGATGTTAAAATGTGAACAAACATGCATCCACTTTTGTTTCCTTTAGCAAATAAGGTTATTTAAGCAAAGAAGAGAATTGATTGAATGAAAAAAATAGTTAATAAGTGACAATAGCCATGGTAAGTGAATTTGGTAGAAAGGAGGATGCAGATGCAGGAGTGACTGAAGTCTGGGAAACAATGAATTGTTAAGAGTAAATCTATACTCTGTAACAATAAAAAAGAAAGAAAGAAAGAAAAACATTAATTTGAAAACAGATATGCACACCTATGTTTATTATAACATTATATAACAAAATAGCCAAGATATGGAAACAACCCAGGTGTGCATTGATAGATGAATGGATAAAAAAGATATGGTATATGTATATACACAATGGAATATTACTTAGCCATAAAAAGGATGAGATCGTGCCATTTGTGACAACATGGATGGACCCAGAGGGCATTATGCTAAGTGAAATAGAGAAAAACCAATACCATATGATTTCACTTATATGTGGAATCTAAAAAACAAATGAATAAACAAACAAACAAAAAGCAGGAAAAAAAAAAAAGAGTAAATCTATACTCAGGCAGGTAGGTCAAAAGTTCCTGCTCCCAGGTACCAGAAGTTCCCAAGTTTTGTGACCTGACTTCAGTGTGGCCACTCTCCCACCCCTCACCTCTGAGTGGCCTTGGGGAGTGCCCAGATCTTGTCCTGTTTCCCTCCCATCTTGAGTCCTTCAAAGCACCTGAATGCTTTCACGTTAGCAACACCTTCACTTCTGCCTGAGTATGAAATAGTGGATCCTGGCACTTTCCTCACAGTAGCCAACTTACCCATGAAGAAGTGAAATGATGAGGAGTGGACATTTCTGACGTTGAGGCACCCACTAAGAGATGTATGTTGACGTCAGAGAATGTGCTAGTAATAGTGGTAGAAATAATAATTGCTTTGTTAGCTGTAAGTTCTTTCACTTTTATTTTTATTTGGCCCTTACCACAATGATGAGTAGATATTCTCCCCCTTTTTCAGGTGGGGAAAACTGACAATGTTAACTTGTCCCAAATGACACGGTAGTAACCGGCAGAACTGTAAGTAGATCCACAAAGTTACTACCTTTCTATTTATTTATTCATTTTAAAGATTTATTTATTTACTTGAGAGAGAGAGAGAGAAAGAGTGGTAGGAGGGGCAGAGGCAGAGGGAGAGAGCAAATCCTCAAGCCGACTCCCTGCTGAGTGCTGAGCCTGACGCGGGACTGGATCCCGGGATCCTGAGATCATGACTGAACTGATGTTAAGAGCTGGTCACTTAACCAGCTGAGCCACCCAGGTGCCCCTCTTTCTCTCTCTTTTTAAATTTAAAAAAAAATTTTTTTAATATTTTTTATTTGTTTATTTAAGAGAGAGAGAGAGAGAATAAGCAGGGTGAGGGGCAGAGGGAGAGGCAGGCTCCCTGCTGAGCAGGAAGCCCGATGTGGGGCTCCATCCCAGGACCCTGGGATCATGACCTAAGCCGAAGGCAGATGCTTAACCAACTTAGCCACCCAGGCGCCCCACTTTCTCTCTCTCTCTTTAAAATTAAACTTCTATTTTGAGATAATTGTAAGTTCACTATTGTAAGAAATGCTAATATAGAGAGATCCAGGAGATGTGCCGCATTACTGGATTTACCACTTTCTCCCATTAGTAACACCTTGTAAAACCGAAGTCCTGAATCACAACCAGGACGCTGACATTAATATAATCAAGATGCAGAACATTTCCATAATCTGTCGCCCGCCTGTGTTGCCCTTTTAATAGACACCCCCACCTCCTTCTCCTGCCCCACTCACCTCCCCATTCCATCCCTGACTCCTGGCAACTCCTGGCAAAACTTCTGTTTTGCATTTCCATAATTGTGTTGTTTCAAAAACGTTACATAAGTGGAATCATGCAGTATGTAACATTTTGAGGTTTTTTTTTTCACTCAGCTTAATTCTTTGGAGATTCCTGCAAGTTGTTCAATGTATCAGTAGTCTGTCCCTCTCTGTTACTGAGTTCCATGGTCTGGATGGACCACAGTTTAACCATTCACCTAGTGAAGGACATCTGCCTTCTTTCCAGTTTCTGGCTATGACAAAGCTTCTATGAAGAACCTTGCAGGTTTTTGTGTGAACATAGTCTTCATTTAAAAAAAAAAAAAAAGATTTTATTTATTTATTTTGAGAGAGATTGTGTGCAAGCATGAGCACGGGGAGCAGCAGAGGGAGAGGAAGAAGGAGAGATGCAGACTCCTGAGCAGGACCCTGATATTGTGACCTGAGCTGAAATCAAGACTCAGACTCTTAACCAACTGAGCCACCCAAACGCCCTCCTAAGTCTTCGTTTTTGAGGGATAAATGCCCAAGAGTGCAATTGCTGGGTTGTATGGCAGTTGCATGTTTATTTCTTAAAAGAAACTGCCAAACTGTGTTCCCTTACCACCAGTGTCCAAGTGACCCAAATTCTCTGCATCCTCACTAATACTTGGTTTTGTCACTAATTTTTATTTTGACCAGTTTGATAGATGTGTAGATATATCTCACTGTGGTTTTAATTTACTTTTCCCTAATGGCTAATGATGTTGAGCATCCTTTTCGTATGCTTGGTTGTTGTCTGTATACCCTCTTTGGTGAAATTCTGCCTTTTTAAAGAAAAAATTCTTGAATTGTCTTTCATTCTTCCCCAGTATCCTTTCTTTTAAAAAGATAAAATTGTCCTGAGATAATTGTAGATTCATGTGCAATTGCAAGAACTGATACAGAGATCAGTAATAAAAAGATGAATAATGCAAGCCATGGGCAAAAGATTTGAATAGGCATTTCTCCTAAGAGAATACACAAATAAATGGGCAAGATGCACATGAAAAGATGTGCAACTTCATTAGCCATCAGGGAAATACAAATTAAAACCACAATGAAATAGCACTTCACATGTCCTAGGGTGGTTATAATAAAGAAAAAGACACAAGATAGCAAGTGTTGGTGAGGATGTGGAGAAATCGAAACCCTCGTACACTGCTGGTAGGAATGTAAAATGGTGCAGCTGTTTTGGAAAACAGTCTGGCAGTTTGTCAAAAGGTTAAACATAGAGTTACCATATGATTCAGCAGTTCCATTCCTAGGTATATACTCAAGAGAATCGAAAAGAGAATCACACAAAAACCTGTACATGAATATTCCCACTAGCATTATCCCTACTAGCCCCCAAATGGAAACAACCCCAAATGTCCATCAACGGATGAACAAAGAAAATGTAGTCTATCCATGCAATAGAATCTTGTTCATCAAAAAAAAAGAAATGAAATATTGATGCACGCTACCATAAATGCTAAGTGAAAGAAGCCAGTCACAAAGGACCACCTAAAGTATGATTTCAATTACAAGAAATATCCAAAACAGGCCGCTCTATAGAGAAAAGAAAGTAGATTAGTAGTTGCCTAGAGCTTGGGTCACGGGGGTATTAAGAGATGACCGATAAAGGGAGCAGAGTTTCTTGTTTGGGATAATTAAAATGTTTTAAAAATATGGTGACGAATGTACAAGTTTGTCCCATGGAATCGTACACTTTACACAAAGAAATTGTATGGTCTGTGAATTGTATCTCAATAAAACTGTTTCTGTTCTTTAAAAAAAATTTTTTTTGAAGATTTTATTTATTTATCTGAGAGAAAGAGAATGAGAGAGAGAGAGAGAGCCCATGAGAGGGGGGAGGATCAGAGGGAGAAGCAGACTCCCCACTGAGCAGGGAGCCCAATGCGGCACTTGATCCTGGGACTCCAGGATCATGACCTGAGCTGAAGGCAGTCGCTTAACCAACTGAGCCACCCAGGCACCCCAAGTTCTTTTTTTTTTTAAGCTTTTATTTATTTATTTTAGAGATAGAGCGCACACAAGCAGGGGGAGCGGCAGAGGGAGAAGGAGAAGCAGACTCCCCACTCAGCAGGAAGCCAGATGCAGGACTCGATCCCAGCACCCTGAGATCATTACCTGAGCCTGAGTCAGACATTTAATGGACTGAGCCACCCAGGCACCCCAAACCTGTTTTGTTTTTTTCTTAAAAGAAATAATACAGAAATTCTGTGTACTCTTTACCCAGTTTCCCCCAGTGGTAATATTTTGCAAAGCTATAGTACGATATACTACTGAGACCAAGATGTTGAGATTGATACAATCCACAGCATCTTGCCCATTTATTTGTGTTATTTAGATTTCCCCAATTTTACTTGTACTCATCTGTGTGTGTGTGTGTGTGTGTGTGTGTGTGTGTGTGTGTTTAGTTCTACACATTTTATCACACGTGTAGATTTGTGTATCCACTGTCACAGTCAAGACACCGAAGGGAATATTGCCTTTAAAGCCGGGGTCACCCTAGATTCTGTCTGAAGCTGTGCTCCAAAGACCTTTAGTTTGCCCTGCCTGTTACTAACCCAAAGCAAAGAAGCTTGCCTCCAAGCATCTCCTCCTTGCTTGTCAAAGGGCAAGAGTCACAGAAGGCCATGAATTCCCACCCACACCGGAAGAACGGAAGGTTGGGATCACAGGCACCATTCATCTAGATTCTAGAATCACCCACACTTCTGAAAGAGTAGGAAATGATCTTACCAAAAGGAAGAATGTGAATTCTGGAAGGGGGGTACGCCTCCGTGTCTTCACTCCCCGCTTTCTCCTCCCACCAATTTCAAAAGCCATCTACCTCCCAGGCCTGGTGGGTAACTTGTCAGCGCTTTCGGAGATCCGGTATTTATCGGCTTGCCCCTAGCAAATGCTGTCAGGGAGAGGACTGGCAATGATTCATCTGTACTAATCCCTGTGTTTTCATCAGCCTTGGGCTGTTCGAGGGGACAGCCCCGGATGCTCTTCCACATCATCATCACTTTGGTTTCTCTCAAAATGTTTGCTCAGAAAAAGCCCAGAGTTTGGCCTCGGTTCTTTCTGGGCTTCCAGGGGGATTTCCCATCCTTCTCGGACTCCAAGGGTGAATTTGCTAGAAGGTTTGCTTCTTACCTGGCAGGGCAGAAGGTAAAGTCTGGCTTCTGCATGGATTGTTGTTGTTGTTATTGTTGTTTTTAATCAAAGACAAGCTTGTTATGATCACATCAGTTGGGACAAAGAGCTGTGGGAAGATGTAGCTGATAACTATTCTCTGTCTCTCAACTGTGATCCCATTGCCCCCAAATCACTGGGCCTGTCATAGCTGACCACCTGCTAGTCCCAGCTCTCCCCTCCACCTGGATTTTATGACTCAGCCATGATTTGACATCTAAACCTTAGCTTATGCAGATCTGCTCCATACAACCCTAACTGTGGCCCATGAACACGGACTTCATTATCTGACCTCCACCCTTGCAAAGCCTCAAACTCTGACACTTACAATCTCTGTTAAACTTCACACTGTGACTGGACGTATCTCCAAAACTCAGTACTACTACTAATTATAATAATAATATCTTGATTAGTTGAGCAACTTTGTGAGACAGATAGAAGCTCAGAGATGCCAAAAACTTGTCCAAGATCACACACTATGGTGATAAAATTTTATAATAACAAATGTAAATTTCTCCCCTTTAACCATGGTTTCCTTGCAACCCCCTACTTCCTTCAAGGTCATTATCCCAGAGGACAGGTACTTGACCTCCTCAGTAAGACCACAGCCTTGCAAACTGGACCTTATGGAGAAGAAAAGGATGATCAACAGGCTGAAGATTCAAGGAGGAGTTGACATTGAAGCTTGAGACTGAAGGTAGTCTGCTGACAGAGTTCCCTCTTCCCTGAGGGAGGTCAGTCTTTGCCTTAAGGCCTTCACCTGATTAGATGCAGCTCACCCACATTATGGAGAGCAATCTGCTTTAATGAAAGTCTAAATGTTAATCTTATCTGAAAAGTACCTTCACAGCAACATCTGGACTTGTTTGATCAAATATCTGAGTACTGTGGTCAAGCCACATTGACACATACAATTAACCATCACAGCAGCCAAGAAAAGAAAAGCACTTTAGATAAATGAAAGAAACATCCAGAACAGAAGGTGGTTCTTTCTTCCACTCTCTGCTTGGGGAGCTACCCAGCAGAGCCACCTTGCAGGACATGATAGGGCAGCCATCTCAAAATAATCATGGCAGTGTAGTGCCTGTGAGGCCCAGGGAGGCTTAGAGGGTTAGCCCTCTCCAGCTGCCTTTGGTTCCCGTGTGCTGTAGACAGCTGGGTGCCGGTTAGAAGGTCCATCGTAGCAGGACCTTCTAACCAGTTCTGTACAGAAGGCTGCAGAGATAACAAACCGTGTGGGCTAAAGCTGAATTGGATTCACTGCCAGGCCTCAGAAAGGTCTAGAGGAGGTGGCCCTGAATCAGCCAGGGAGCACCCAGACTTTGCCCAAGCAGAAAGAGAGAGAGACACACACACAAACAGCAGACCTCAAGTTTCACTGGTTGCAGACTTGAGATGCAAGCTCTAGGAGGTCAGTCTGCATTTAGGTGGATCAGGGGTGTTGCTTCTGAAACCAGCATTGAACTGGCTTTGTGCCTGCAGCCCCAGGGTTGCCCTTCCATCGTGAGGTTGCATAAACCACGCCCAGGCGCCATCTTGGAGAGGAGTGAGGGATGGCAGGCAGAGAAGCATGATTTAGAGATTGGATCTGTTTCCCCCAGAGAGACTGAGAAGTTCCTAAAGAGTCTACTTAAACTATTGGCTGAAATGAAGTATAAATTATATAGAATTTAAAGTCCACCTTTTATCTGTTAACTAGCATGAGGAACTAGCTTCATGAGAGACGGCAATAGATTTCAGAATTGATGTGTGATTACAATTGTGACCTTGTTATATCAGTAAGTGGTAAATCCAGGCATGAAGACCAGCTCTTCATTTCTCCAAACCAAAGTTTCATGCTGACCCCCAAACAGTGTCACCATGATCAACTGACCCTCTCCATGAGCCTCTGTGACCACTGGCCAACTCCTGCGAGGCTTGATCTTGTCTCCTGGCCACCCCATTCTAGCATGGACTTACTCT
Source organism: Leptonychotes weddellii (assembly GCF_054177405.1). Classification (NCBI taxonomy): domain Eukaryota; kingdom Metazoa; phylum Chordata; class Mammalia; order Carnivora; family Phocidae; genus Leptonychotes; species Leptonychotes weddellii. Next base: position 63,473,322 of record NC_138382.1, read on the forward strand.
GAGGTCAGTTTAGCCTAACTGAGGGAAGGACATTTTCACCATGCTTTGTATAACCCACTGCTATATTCTGATTACTTTTATTTTGATAAATTTAAAAAAATACAGAAAGGTATAAAGAATAATATCACACGTATTAACACTGTCCAAAGCAACAAATAAATGCTAAGGTTTATCATATTTGTTTCTAGTTTGTTTTTTTTTTTTAACATGAGCAAACCATTACAGATGAAATTACTGTCCCCTTTGACCTCTACCCCTAGACCCATTTCCTTCCTACCTTCCCCAGAAGCTACCAGGTTCATGAGTTTGATGTGGATTCTTCTAGTCCATTAAAAAAAAAAAACTTTTATACATACAATTGCACACATCTGTGAAAAATATAGAATATTTGGTGTGTGGTTTTAAAATCCAACCAAAGGGTAACCAAATTATATATAATCTGATAACTACATTTCCCACTCATTCTTAATGAGACTCCATGGTATTGATTTATGTGCTGCATTTTATTTGCTCCCTTATTGATGGACATTTAATTTTTTTTCCTACTTGTTAAATTTGTAACCAAAATTTCAGTGGGCATCTCTGTACATGTTTCCATGGGCACCCATGGATGTCTCTCTAGAGCATGTTCTAGAAGGGGTAGACATTTCTTGTACGTGTGTGAGGTAGTTATCACACTAGGGGATCAGTAACTTGTGTGTGCATCTGTCTTTCCACCCAGACGTTGAATTCCTTGAAGTCAAAGGCTATGTTTTATTCATCTCAGCGCCTAACACACCATGTTGAGAGAAATGATTAGATGCATGAATGAAAGAAATGCTTCCGTCCCTCCCCCTGCTTTCCCAAACCAGCTTCCCCTTCGCCCGAGCATGAGGACAATAAAGGGAACTCTCTGCCACAGCTTACAATGTGTGTTACTTGCATTGTCTCATTTAATTACCACAACTTTGTGAGAAATGCCGCTTCACCAGTGATAACACGGAGACTTGGAGAAGTGAGCTCCTGCCAGCGCACAGTCATTAGGAGTAAAGGCAAGATTTGAACCAAGGTCTTTCCAAATCAGAGCCTGTGGCCTCTCCATTCCCTCCGGCTACCTCTCAAACAATGGGATGGGCTCATAATGGAAAGAGTCTGATGTTTTGCCTTCACAAACATGACATCTGCCTCAACCGTTCTCTCCTTTTCCACAAAATCTTTGTTCCCTTAGAGTCTGGGGAAATCACCGTCATTAATTATCCCACAGCTTTGAGTAATTAACCCCCATCTTTCCCTCTCGGGCCTTGAATGCACACGTTAGAATCCTGAAGTGTGAGTGGTTGCTTTGGTATCCGTGAGGGCAACCCCACAGTCCTCCAGATGGGAAAGCGAGACCAAAAACTGAGGAAAGTGCTCAAGGGGACATAGCAAATTAGAAATCCAGCTGAGGTCAGGACCAGGTTTTCTGTGACTGGGTCTGGTGCCCTTTGATCTGGCTTTTGGATTATCTGATGAGGCTGGCTCTTCTCCACCAGGGAGGAGACCTGGGCGGTGCTCAGCTCTGCTGCCTCGCTGATTTCAAGGGCACTGGGCAAGGACTGGGGCCGGGAACAGACATCACAGAAACCAAAGAATGTGCGTTCAGTGAAGTCCAGCTTGGAAAGCACCAGATGGAAGCTCCAAGTGATGCTGAATCCACCGGACTGAGGTCAGAGGAGAAAACCGCCTTGACCGCAGAGGGACTCTATGAGCCAAGCTTAGCTGACTGCTGTTAACTCCATGAGCTCCCTGGCAGAATGCTATAGAAATGCATTGCTTGGGGCGCCCGGGTGGCTCAGTCGTTAAGCGTCTGCCTTCGGCTCAGATCATGATCTCAGGGTCCTGGGATCGAGCCCCGCATCGGGCTCCCTGCTCGGCAGGAGGCCTGTTTCTCCCTCTCCCACTCCCCCTGCTTGTGTTCCCTCTCTCGCTATGTCTTTATCTGTCAGGTGAATAAATAAAATCTTTAAAAAAAAAAAAAAGAAATGCATTGCTTGCTCACATCATGGAACACTGCCATGGATGGATTTGATCTCTGCTCTGTGCGGTTGTTCAGGGAATCAGGCTCCTTCCACCTTTGGACTCTTTCTTCTCCAACAGCCTGCAAAGGCTGTGTCCCAGGTGTCTAGGGAACCAGGGGGGAGGCAAAGCCACTCAGGGGCAGAGCTCGGGCTGGAGCAGGCATTCCTGACTCCGAGGCCAGGGGCTGGTATTTCTACCACACTGTCCTGCCTCTCAATATCTCTGATCCTGTTTGCTCCTCTCTGGAATCGGGGTCATGTGGCCTGCTCTCATCATCCTCGGTATCGTGATTTCAAGGAGTGGAATATGTTTTATAAATGGGAGTGTGGCTGGTAGAGATAAGCATGGCTGTAGGTTCTTTTCTAAATGACAAAAAACTAAGCATTCTGCCCACCCCAACCTGGAGTCCTTTCCCTTCAGGCCCTGAAAGTAGGTGACGTACCTGAGAAACACTGTACACGAATGGAAGGACAGCTACAATGTGACCACAGAGGACACGGTCACTGTGGCTATGAGTCGGAGGCACAGGGGGCATCTGTCCCCAGGCAATGCTGGTGAACCCAGGCTATGCATGCATTCTGACGCCTCTCCCAGCTCCTCCCGCCTGCAGTCCTCGAGCTTACATCTGCAAGGTCAGTTGTTGACCTTGAGCCTGGACTGCGGTACCGTTGGATCTATGCAGGGTAGTTGGTTGGCTGAGGCCTGCAATTTGAAATCCTAGAACTCTGGATTCAAGTCTTGGTTTGAGTGCCCAGTGAGCTCACTTTCCTCATCTATAAAATGGGGAGAATGACTTATATGGTTGTTTTAAGAACGAAATGAGCTCATTATGAAAACTGCTTAGCAGGTTGAAAATAGGCAGCACTCAGGAAAGCTGTGGTTATTTTCATGCCAAATCCAATGTGCTAGTGATATGTTCTGGGCACTGGCAGAAGGGTTGAGTCAGACCTTCACCTTGTGGCTTCCCTGGTGGCCCCGTTTTGGTGAGCGGCCTTCTGCATCAATGTCCCTGCCCATCCCAATCCTTTCCCTGAATCTTCGCTGGCTTAGCAGAGGCCCAAAGACTCCATCTGGCCCTGGTGAGGCCAGATCCCCGGCCACCACTGCCACCGGAAGGCCCGTTGGCAGGATTCCCAGGCTAGGCTCCACCATTTGACTGCGCAGACAATGGAGTCTGAAATCTAAAGCTTTTCCGTTTCCTGTTCACCTTCTGGCTCATATTAACCTCACTGACATGATCTTACACAGCACTCCGATTCTCACTGTAACTATGATGCGTTTCTGTCTCAGCCCATCAGGCCTAAAGCAGAGCCTGAGGCAAGAGCTTGCGAGATGACCCCCGGATGCAGGAGTGAGGGCGAGAGCAGGGTGAGACAGGGAGGACGGATGGCCAACGTGGGCTTTGCTGCTCGGTTCCCGCTGTGGACAACTGTGGCTTAGTCCCACTGGGGCCCCCGTGAGAAGGCATGCCGAACATGTGTCCCTCTGTGAAAGGAGAGGGCCCGGGGGCATTCATCCGGTCATTCATTCCTGTCCTTCCTTGGTGGAGGGTCCCCAGGCCTGCCCCACCTCCCACTTGGAAAATGTCCTTGTGTGAGATGGGAGTAGCTTCCCAGGCTCTGAGGAAAGGCCCAAGGCAGAGAAGGGGAGATGCTGAGAGGCAAGCTTGCAGGAGAGCCCATGGCCTGCAGCTGCGCTGACGTCAGGGACCAGGGAAGGCCCTGGAATGTCCGCTGAGGCCATGTCCCTTAGCAAGCGGTTTCCCACTCCCGGCCTTTTTGCACTAACAGTCGCCCTGTGCCATCCCGAAGGGCGAGGTGCCAACGTCACCTTCCTAGCTGAAGGAGCCTCCCTGTGGTCCCTCCTTCCCATGACCCCATGATATGTTTCTTTCCATGAACCTTCTCTGGCAGCCTGGCCAGTGTAGCGTAAAGCCTCCCAGCTCGTGCGTGTGTCCTTGTGTTGGGATCAGTTCAAACAAGACCTGTGCGGGGCCAGGGCGGGGCTCATTCCAGAGAAAGTGGGTCAAGTGTCCACGCCAGGCCGGGAAGCGGGCACCGCAGGCGTGCTCAAGCTTTGGTTGCTCGTCAGGTGTCGGGGTCAGATGCAGCAGGCAAGGCAGGCAGTGAGCCGAGCGAACCAGGCTGCGGGACGTGGGCGCTTCGGGGGAGGCAGCAGGTGCCCTGGATTCTGCAAAGGGCATCGTGCAGGCAGGAGACTCTCCCGGGAACGGACGAGGTTCCCCTCCTGGTCCTGCTGGGCCATTTCAAGGGCGCTGCCGTGTATGTGGGTTCCACTCCCGCGGTGGCCACGCCGATGACGTCATTGAAGTTTGGGAGAAGGGGTGACTTCCATGCACACCCCCACGAGGATGCATTTCCACCGGCTGCCGCTCACTCCGAAACCCTGGCGGCAATGGGATTCTGGGACTCGGAGGGAGGTTCTTTTTGGGGTTTGGTGCAAAGGCAGTGTAGCCTGCCGTGGCCCCTGGGATTCTGGAGACTCCGGAGTGCGGAACGGCTGGGCAGTACTTTCTGCGGACCACAGTTTTCCAAGCCACAGGTGAGAGCAGCCACTTCTCTCTGAGACCAGCTCGGCAGGACCGGCTCGGCTGCACACAGTGTGAGTCACCCTCCAGCCCGTGGGCAGGAGCTGGGGCTGCAGGTTCTCCCTCCTCACGATCCCGGTCTCCATTCTCCACGCTGGGGGCGAGGCGTTAGGTCGGAGGGAGCTGGTGGAGTGATGTGTCTGCCTTGCAGGCAGAGAAAACATTAGGGTGTGTGCCCTTTTACCTTAATGGGTCTTTTCTCCTTCCAACCCAGTTACAGCAATAAGTAACCTCTTGGCTTGCTTTGTTTCTACCATCGGGTTCTGCCCCTCCTGAGAGTGGAATGTGAAAGGTGGAAGGAACATCGGATTTACTCCTGATCCTGACACTTGGTGCCGGCGCTGTGTGTGATCTGACTCCATCACCAGCATCTGGAGTGTATTCATCAGATTCAGTCGTCTTCCTGGCTCCCAGATGACGAGGTTCTAAATTAAACGTTCCATTTTCATTCTGATCACCTTCAATAAAGCACAACAGTGTGGTTTTGAAGTTTCCTAGCCTTCCCGTGCCTCAGTTTCCTCCTCTGTGTAATGGGTACAGCGATATCACTTACCTCACGGGATTTCAGGTACTGTTTTCAGACTAGGAAGGTCCAAATTGGGAATCTGTGTGCCATTTTATATCTTTGATATTCTTCTCGCTTACCCTTTTTTGTTTGTTTGTTTGTTTGTTTCAGAAAGACGTGTGGATTAAACAGAAAGCAAGATCAGACCGTTGGGACAAAAAAGAGAACAGAAACCGGTGGAAGAAACTAGAAGGAATAGATTCGCCACAGACCTGAGCCACGATGATTAGAGTAAGTGGGCAATGAGTTTGCCCTTACTGTGCTTGCAGCTAAGGCAGTGAGGGGACACACTGGGTGACATGCATTTCACTTCCTGATTGCAGCATCAAATACACATTCATTTGCAGAAATAAATTCTTGGGTGCAGTGAGGGGGACTAGATGCAGTACGAATTTATTACGTGGGCCCTTTAAGGATAAATGGCTTTGAGTACAGTTTACCGTGTCTGTATGTCCATCTTTACTAATGAGAAGCTGCTAAAGGTGTGAATCTTCTGTGAATCCTCCAGAAGGTCCGGGGACTTTGCCTTTAGCAGCTGAATGTCTAAGACGAAATCACGGTGTAAATGAAAGACAAATGCGAGTGTTAGCTGTCTCTCCCAATTAGCAGAGACATACTTAATTTTGGATTTCCTTCTCTCCTTCTGCCCCGAACTCTTCCATGGGGCAGCCGCCTGACCCAAGGCACATGACCTCACCTGTCTGTGCCTCCTCCTCAATTAACTGAGTTCATATTAGTTCCAAGTATTGATCAGCCAGGCAAATGTTTACTGATTATTTCCTTTGTGTGAAGGTTGGTCCTAGGGAGTAGAAGGGGCATGCTATTTTGCTGAGTGCCTACTATATGCCAGACACTTTCTGGGACACTTTATTCTTTTATTTTATTTTACCTTTTATTATTTTTTTATTTAAATTCCATTAGCCAACATAGAGTACCTCATTAGTTTCTGGTGTAGTGTTCAGTGATTCATCAGTTGCGCATAACACCCAGTGCTCCTCACATCACGTGCCCTCCTTAATGCCCATCACCCGGCTCCCCCATCCCCTCACCCACCTCCCCTTCTGCAACCCTCAGTTTGTTTTCTGGGACACATTATACGCATCATGGCATTTATTGAAATCATACAAGGTAGTTACTATCATTTCTGATTTATAGATGAAAACATTTCAAGCTCCGAGAAGTTTCACAGCTCCACCAAGCTCACAGTACTAGTTCTGTAGCAGAGCCAAAGATTGAAACCATCAATCAATTGATTGATTCATTCATCGATTTAGCATAGTGCTATCTTCCTCACCAGGGGCTGCAGCTCCAGAGCTGGCTAAGAGCTGATTCTGGCTCCAGCATACCCAGAGTCTGGCCAGGGAGGCCCTCGCCCACCTCCGTGACTAGCGGTCTTGTTATAATCAATCTCCAACCTCACCATGAAACGCATGCATCATACGATGTACATGAAGTCGCTTACATCCCCCTTGAATGCTCTCAGCATTTAGATTAAGTGGGAAGAAAGGGTTAAGGGGGAGTGATATTGGGGGCCAAATGTTAACATGAGATCCCTGTTTACACTTAAAATCTCCTTCCCAGAGACTGCCGCTTTGTGTGAGCCTCCTGGAACTTCCTAAGTGAAGTTAGGAAGGGGAATCTGACCCCAAGCAATCTCCTGTGGTCAATATCCCCGCCAAGGAGGCGGTGAGATTCTCCGGCAGTGGCTCATGGTTGCAGCTTCAGGTTTCTCTTTCTGTAAGGAGCTTGCTTCCAAGAAACTCTTTAAACCTTGGATTTTTAGGAGATTTAGGGTTTTGCCAACTTGCAAGTGTGGCTCCTTCCTGGCGCATTCCCCAGAGGAAGGGCTTTGAGGAGAACAGTGAACACTGTGTTTATCTCCTGTCTCCCCGAGGGGCTGCCTTCTTTCAATAAATCTGTGTTTTGTGGTCTCTTAACTTTGTCATGATGGGCATTCCTTTTGCTCCATTTGAGACTCAGGCCGGAGGCTGAAAACCTGGAGCAGAAGCTTTTGGACAGCTTGGATGAGACAACTAACTGAGCCAGAGGGGAGAGTAAGTCCATTTTGGGTCTGGAAGGGACATTACAACGCTACTTTATTGAATATGTGAACTTCAAGACCTAGGACCAGGGTCAGGAGCTCGCTGCTTCTCTGATGGCTTGTCTGTTCCCTGGATGGTTTTGGTAGTGACAAGCTCTTTTCTTACTTGGGTGCCATTTGTCCCCGTGTAGATTTCACCAGGGGACCCTAGTTCTTCCTTCAGTCACCCAGTAGGATGAGTCTGCTTTCTCTCATCCAGGACGTGCCTGCAGAGATCCTGAGACCGAGGAGATGTCCCTGCTCGTTATCCCATGTTTTCTCTCGAAAGATATGGTGTTTTCAGTCTCTTCACAATCCGATTGTCTAAGTGAGCACCATTCTAAGGATAGAATAAGATGAATAAGACATCTATTAAGTGAGGACAACTCTCTTTCATCCTGGGCCTGGTTGTGACCTGAGAGCCCTTCCTAAGGACTTGCAGGCAGTTATTGTGAATTGATATCTCAGTGAAGAGGTCTTGATTGTGCAGCTACGATGCTCCCACGCCATGTGCTGTGGATTCGGTGCTGGACACCGCAGAACAAGCCAGGCTCTCGTGCAGCTTAGAGCCTGCTCCGGACCCAGCCCTGTGCTGCACTCAGATGAGAGTGCTGCCTTAGGACTGGGCCTTTGGGTAGAGATGTTTTTTCAAACCCAAACTCTGAGGCTCCCTTGCAGGGTATCCAGGTGGAGTGCAGTCCACAGCCTCTGCTGAGCTGGGTCTACTGTGTAGGCCAGACCCCTCTCACCCACCTGGGGCCTGCTCCACCCTCTCCTCTGCTCACTGCTTAGAAGGCCTTGATTGTCAGGAAATAGATATACTTCTTTTTGGAGAAGCTCTTGAACCCACAACTAGGTGAATTTCATTTATGATGCTTCTACCATCCCTGGAAAACTACTCTGTCTCTGTCTTTGTCTCTGCCTCTGCCTCTGTCTCTTTCTATCTCTGTCTCTCTGTCTCTGTCTCTCTCTCCCTTTTTCTCTCTGTCTCTGTCTCTCTCCCTATTATTTCAGTAAATCTTTAAACTCATGTAAATAAAAGGGTCGACAGTCGCTAATTTTACACACTTCCCATCAACCCTTGTGAAATGATGGTTCTCAGTGTGGTGGTGGAGGGGGAGGGTGCAGAGCCTTTGTCCAAAGTTGAAAGGATACCCTCTAAGAGACCACATGTGTGGAAAGTCCCTGGACAAGCAACTTCGGTTGGATACGCACGATGCTCTGCTTTTCAAATGCCTGATATTTATGTGTTTTCCATTTAAATATCCTGCTGGATTTCTCCCTCCTTGGCTGTGAGACAGTCTCAGCCCCTAGCCTGTCCCTCCCTAGGAGAGGCTGCTGCCTGGGGCTCTCAATAGAGCAATTCCTCTGCTATTTCTTTAAGCCACACGCCAGGTTCTGACCTACTGTGGTAATGATGTGGGTGAGCAGGAACTGGATTTGAATCCATACTGGTTGCATGACAACTTTGAGAAAAATCACTTACCTGAGTTTGTTTCCTCTTAAAATGATGATCTGGGGACAGAGCGAACCCTCCATGAGTTAAACAGAGAATAAGGTGAGGCGAATAGGGCCTGCTTGCCTCTCTTCCTAGGTCTGGTCATGTATTCGGTTAACACGTAAGGAGCGGGAGACCACAGAACGGGCTCTGTGCGAGGTGCTGGAGATACAGCAGGGGGCAAACACATAGAAAGTCCCTGTTGTCACGGAGCTTAATTTCTAGAAATCATACCCGTAAGTAAGTAAAGCAGCAGTGAGTCAGGTGGAAATACGAGCTCTGGAGAAAGAGAAGAGTACGGGGGATAGGGGTCTGGTGTGCGTGTGCAGAGGTTTGCACATGTGGAGGGCACGCGTGTGTGTTCAGGTGGGGTGGGGAGGGAGAGCTCTCATGGAGCGGACGACATTGGGAAGTTGCCTGAAGGCAGTGAGAAAGCCGGCTGTGTGCGTGTGTGCAAGAGCATTCCGGGGAAGGCTCTGCGGTGGGAGAGCGCTGGGTCTGAAGAACGGCCGGCGGGCTGGTGCACCTGGATCGTCCTGAAACGGGGCTGGCATCCAGAGCAGTACTGATGGACAGATCCCTCCGGGCTTCCAAGGCCATGGTCACGTCTCGGGCTTTGCTCTAAGCCAGAAGGCAAGCTTGGAGGGTTTGGGGCAGCGGAATGAAATGACGTGACTCAGCATTTTAATGGATCGCTCTACACCTCTTTGAGGGTGTAGACTGACTCAGGGAGCTAAGCGTTGGGGATGCAGGATCACCGTCTAAGCCAGGCTTTGAGGAGAGAAAGTCAAACAGTAGCAATGATAATAGGAAGTAGGTCCCATTTCCAGAGGGGCCTCGCTCTGTGCTGGAACGTTAAGCTGTAACAAAGGAGAAGTCCTGAGGCTGAAGGGCCAGGGACAAGCCAGAGGAACCAGCCTAGGACAGTAGAAATTGTGGGGGCTTGCCCTTCACTCCCAACAACAAGGGATTCATAATGGAAAGTAAGTTAGTGAGGACACATCACTACAGTAAAGCTGTTGAACATTCCGGAGACGGGTGGTGGTCCTGCAGAATCTGCGTGGGGATTGGACATGTGGGCCCGAAGCCTTGCCTCCCTGTCCCCCACATTCCTATTCCCTGCACCCCGGTGTACATTTGCAAGAGGTGATAAGCAAGAGGGTTTGTGGTTGTTCACGTAAGGTTTTGTGCAGCCGAGGGGGAGACAACAGAAGAGACAGCCCCCCATGCCCTGCTGCCCGTGGATGGGATTTGAACCTCTTATGGAGCAGGAGATTGGAATGAAGGTGGAGGTTTCCCTGGAGGTTTCTAAGAGCCTGGGTCTCCAGCCACCTGAACACATCGCTAGAAGCGCCTCATTGAGTGCCCTCCTAAAGCCGGGGGAGACTGCCATCTGCTGGCTGACATGAGTATTTTACCCTGATGCTCAGCTTTGAACTACTGTCTATCCACTTCAGAGAGAGAAATGTGTGCTTGGCACTTTCTCCAGGCCAGGTGCTGTCCATTTTTCTCTTTCAGATCATCACAACTTCTCATCAGGGTATATCTTCTTATTTCTAATGTTTAAGGATACTCAGAAAAATGAAGCAGCTCGACCAAGATCAGTCGGTAATTGGAAAATGGGATTCAAGCTCAGCTCTGACTGCAAAGACGATTACTTTAAAGAAGTTATAATCAGGGCGCCTGGGTGGCTCAGTTGGTTGGGCAACTGCCTTCGGCTCAGGTCATGATCCTGGAATCCCGGGATCGAGTCCCGCATCGGGCTCCCTGCTCTGCGGGGACTCTGCTTCTCCCTCTGACCCTCCCCCCCTCATGCTCTCTCTCTAAAATAAATAAATAAATAACCTTTAAAAAAAAAGTTATACTCACATCGGCTTTGCAAACTGTAAAGTGTTATGAGGGAACAAGCTTATGGTGGGTGTTCCTTGTGTACCGAATGGAAGAATGGATAAAAGGAATAAATATGCCAAGAGATGCTCCTCCAGGCACTTGGCCTAAGGGGTCAGATCTAAGAGTTCAGTCCTAGCTCTGGCACTTCAAGATCAAGTGAACCTCAGAGAAGTCGTTTCACTGCTCTGAAACAGTTCCTTTACCTGCAGCTGCAAAGGTACTGGGCTAACGCGGGAGCTGCTCGTTTTGACTGAGTGTGTTGTGTGTGTGTGTGTGTTTCTTTCTGTAACACAGTGGAATCTATTTTCCAGTCTTGGTGAGGCTGGAGTGATTCTCAAGAGGAGAGCCTTTTCCGACTTCCTTCCTGAGCTTTAAATTCACTTGCGGTGCTGGCCACGGAGGGAGGAGGACAAGGGGAGGGAGCCCTCTGCTGGCCACAAGTATACCACATGCGCCTGAATCGTGGTGGGGGGCACCTGTGAGGACGTCCAGCACCCCACTGAGGCCAGAGGACAGGCTAGCAGGAGCAAATACCTTTCTAGTATGGGAGTGAGCCTTCCAAAGAGCAATGCTGATTTTGTCACTCCTGCCCTAAACACCATCAGCACCTCTCAGCTGCACTTACAGGACATAAAGCCTTCAGGGCAAGGCCCCCCACCACCTTCACCCTTTGCCTTCTGCCACAGCCTCGCCTTGGCATTAATCCCATTCTAACCACAGTAACCTCCAAGGAGCTTCCCTGATTGCCGCCCCCCCATCCAAAGTCCAAGGAGCGATGCTTAGTACTATGGGACCCTGCAGGCCTCCGGGTTCCTGGGGCTCATGGAGCCTTGACTCCAGCTCCGCACACCCCTACTGAGACAATGGAGTCGCATCTAGAAGACACCCCCTGCAAAAGCTGAGAGCAGTTCTGGAACTGGGGTGCGGACGTGGAGCAGCTCTCTGGGACCCCAAGTCCTATGGGTTTTTCCTTCTAAACGTCTCTCAGAACCGTATGCCCCATCTCCATGACAACATACCTGCTCAAACCCCATCACCTTTCCCCTGGGCCCCGCGGCACCTCCTGTCTTGCAGGCTGCAACACAAAGATGGTTTAGAGAAAAGATAGGATCATAATCCTCCCCTGCTTAGAATTCCTTAGCAGCTTCCCATTGCATTTAGGGAAAAAGATCAAAATCCTTATCCTGGACCAAAAGAACCATCAGGACGGGATTCCTGGCTGGCTTTCTGCACAGCTGGGCCATCTCAGGGCCTCTAGAGATACTCTGCCCTCTGCTTCCCCTGCCTTCTTCCCTAATTAACGCTCACTTATTGTTTAGGTCACGATTCAGATGTTCTTTCTCAGGGAACCCTTCCCGGTCAGGGTCAGGTCCTCATTAGATATTCTTGTAGTGTCTCGGCTTTGCTTCCCAAGCATACCCTCAGTTGGCTTGTCCGATGTGGTGGCTGTTGCCAGCCTGCCCCTGGCATGGAAGCTGCTCGAGGGACCAGGGCCCATGGTTATTTTGTTCATCTAGTGCTGGGCATATGGTGGGCATTCAGTACTGACTTTTAAACAGAAAGCGAAAAGAGAATCCTGGGGGAGAAGAGAGCCAATCAGCACAGCCCACAGGGGCCCCCACCCTGTATGTGGAGTTGGCAAGGAATGGTGGGAAGAAGAATGGCATGGGAGGGGCAGGCTGAGAAAGGGAGAAGGTGGGATGGATTGTCCTGAAGGACGGGGATGTGTGGGCAGACACTGTGGTGGCCGTGGGGAAGCCAGTCTCTTAGGCTCTTTGATTTTCATTCCTTGTTCAAGGCTAGAAGTCCCTCTGCAGGTATCCATTGGGCAGGGCTCGAGGTATGCGCCCCGGCTCTCACGGGGAGGAGGAAGGAGTATTTTCCCCTGTGGCTGCCATGGTGGGAGGCCCGAGGGGAAAGAATGGTGTAAGGCCAGCAGGCAGGGACAACAGGGGCGCCCGGAGAGTGGGCCTGTCTGTCAGGGTCCCCGGGAGAGGCAGGAGAAGAGGGACTGTTTCCAAAGTGCAGGCAGGGAGGAGGAGAGTCTGAAGGGCTCAAGGGGGGACAGTTACCCGACACCTGGACAGAGAGCTGAATGGGCACGGTCAATGGACAGGCGCTGTTCCTCTCCTGGGAGGGAAACTGTCAGCCCCCTGTGATGCTACAGAGGTAGGGCTGGAAAATAAGGACCTTGACCCCCACCCCCACCCCATCCCCCACTGTCCCAGCACTTCCCATTCTGATAGCCAACCAGAAGCCTGAGGGCTTGGGGGTCCATTGGTATAATCCATGCAGGGTGGCCTTGAAGGGTACAAGCAGGGGGGAAGGGAGGGGAGCAGATGGAGGAAGGACAAAGGGAAGGCCAGACTCCCTGGAAATTCACTCTGAGTGGAGCGCTTCCTGGGAGGCCGCAGTGGAGTAGAATTTCCAGGAGCCTTTTCAGGAGGGAGGAAGTTGCTTGAACAAAGCCAGAGCCAGCGACTGAAGGACTCCTTTGAGGACTGTGAGCTCATGCCTTGACCAGGATGGGGGCAGCATTGAGCGTCTTGGCTCGGGCCCTTCTGGCTGCCCATCCCCACGTGGGGGCATCTGCAACCTTCCCAGCGCTCTGGGTTAAGGACTCCTGTTTGATGGGGAATTTGATTCTGGTGTGGCTTCTGGGAAGAACCTCACCCACTTTGTTATGACTGCATTTGCGGGGAGGGGACAGCAGCGGGGCGCAGGGCCTCCCAGGGGAACCGTCAGCAGCGGGTTAAGCCTCCCACTTGAGGCTTGGTTGTTGCAGGAGCCCGTCTGCTCAGGTTTACACAGCAAGGCGAGTTTGCTATGGCGGAGTTGCAGAGGGTGAGTCTTATGATCTGGAACAGCCAACTGTGTATATGACGTGACAGCATTTACTAAAGCAAGATAAACTCAGCAGCGAAGGATCTGGCCCGAGTCGTAAATTCTTCTCATCCTCATGTCTGAGCTATCACATTCCATTTGAATGAGGCCTATCAGCCCAAACATTTTCATTAAATAAGTCCCTTTGCTGAAAATCCCCTAGAGAATTAACTGGGAATTGCTCTCCCCCCACCCCCAACCCACCCTGTTTTCAAAGACAAATGTGTAATGTGTGGTTCTAACTCGGTATTTGCCCAGTACGAGCAGATCTGCTGTGCTGGGCAGTGAGTTCCCTCCGCCACTAGATGCATTCAGGCCGAGGCTGGGGGACACGACAGGGGGGCTCTGAGTGGGGGAGGGGGGGATCTTCCTAACAGACATTCTTTCTAGTTCTAAGATCTTGGGGTTGTAGGAAGGATCCAGCAGGACTTCCCCACACTCCATCATTCTGCAACTCACCGCACACATTTCCTCAGGGAAGGAGGGATTTTCATCAGGGTCCCGAGGGAGAGCAAGAATACTCGGGCCAGAGACTGGAGTTGAAATCCTAGTTCTATGATTAATTGGGTGGGTAGCCTGCGGGCAAGTCATTGCACTTCTGTGAACCCCAGTCTGTCATATATAAAGCGATCGTAGAGACAGCTAACACTTATTGGCACTTACTCTACACCAGGAGCCATGTTAAGGGCCTTATCTGGATATTTATTTTTTCTGCAGAAATGCTATGCAGTTAAGAAGTGCAAGTATCCCCACTTCATTGATTGGGAAACTGAGGCACAGAGAGATTAGGGAATAAGGGGATGGTGGAGCCAAGATTTGAACTCAGGTAGTCTGCCTCTGGGCATGTTAATCCTTGCTGGATAACAACTGTCTTCTCATCTATATCATGGAATTTCTAGAAGATGGGTATAAAAGCATCTTTGAAACCACACACTCTTAGTCTTAAAAATAATGAGCAAGAAGCTGAATCTCAAGTGGTAACTTTTTCCCAACCTCGTTCAGCCTTGTTCAAAAAAGTTTTCTTCTCTCCCAGCGTGTACGCCCCCTCCCTTCTTCCCTTCCTCCTCACTGTTCCTTTCCGTTCCTTTCCAGCATTCCTCCCTCTGTTCAAATATGTTGCCTTTGGTGGAATTCAGGCTCAACAATGAAAGGCAAAAACAACAGCCGAATTTAAAAGTACTTGTGCTTTTATTAAAAAAAAAAACAACAACATACAATCAGGTACTGTCCAGATGTGTTTTGGAAAGGAAGCTCTCTTTAAAAATTCTTAGTTTTCATCGTCATTATTATTATATTAATAATATTAATCGTATCCTTAAAATCGAAACAGTATTGCTTTTCTGGTTTTTGTTGCATGAAATGTAAAAAAAGGGGCGGGGGACGGCCTCCCATGATGCACACCGAATCATTGCGAACAAAAATAATGATACTCATACAGCTTTGTGTAAAATACAGCTGGTTCTAACACAAACTACCACTGTACAGCCTACCCCTCTCCCATTCCCAGAGCCACCCAAGAGAAGGACAACCACCATGACACCATCACTGGAAGATGTTTGCCGATTCAAACAACAAGCAGACACCTGTGGAGACTGTTGTCTTTGGTGCGTAGGACGTACTTGCAGAGTAGGTGGGGCCAGCGCTCCTGCCATCGCCCCGATGACCCACGGTCAGCTTTAGCTCCTGCCAAATGCCCGGGTGTGGCTTGATGGTTGGATGGGTTTGTACTGAGACTTTGGTAAAATTTGCTTCTTCCTCTGGGCCCTACTCCTCTCCCACCCAGTTAGTCGTTCCTGGAATTTATGCCCGCTTGCGCCTGCCTTCGAGATTTCGGAAGTTGCTGGGTCTCAACTTCATCTCAGCAAACTGGATGGAATATTCGTGGCCCTTCCAATGGAACCAGTTAACGCCCTGTGAAAAAGAGAAGACCTCAGATAGGTTCCCACTAGGCAAGGTGCTCACTGACCACTGCTTGGTCGACGGGAACAAAGGGAGTTCTGTTTGAACCTGACCATTTGGTAGCTCACAGCTGTCTCTTGCCTATCTGTCTGTTGATCTGTGTAGTGAGAACTTGGAAAGGAGCTGGCTGAATCTGACTCGATTTTTTAAATTTTAGTCAGAAGCCACCTACACTTGCATTGAGCTTTGAGCTGCCGTCGTGAAACAATATGGTGGCTAGTGAAACTTGCCATCAGTAGGAACAGGTGCTGAAGGAATTCGGGTCATGATTGGAGGTTACAGAACTGACTAGCTA
Source organism: Leptonychotes weddellii (assembly GCF_054177405.1). Classification (NCBI taxonomy): domain Eukaryota; kingdom Metazoa; phylum Chordata; class Mammalia; order Carnivora; family Phocidae; genus Leptonychotes; species Leptonychotes weddellii. The sequence goes on from NC_138382.1 coordinate 63,489,137, forward strand.
GATGCAGGGGAGTCTCTAATTCGCAGGATTCCTGTGGAGTGTTTTTTTTTTTTTTTTTAAGATTTTATTTATTTGCGAGAGAGACAATGAGGGACAGAGAGCATGAGAGGGAGGAGGGTCAGAGGGAGAAGCAGACTCCCCGCTGAGCAGGGAGCCCGATGCGGGACTCGATCCCGGGACTCCAGGATCATGACCTGAGCCGAAGGCAGTTGCTTAACCAACTGAGCCACCCAGGCGCCCCTCCTGTGGAGTGTTTTAATAAGGGTTTGTCCGGAATGGCAGGAGGAACACAGGCGGAACACAAATCTTACAACCTGACATACAGGATTAAATCTTAAGGCTCTTACTTGAAACATAAATGGTCTTGAACCAGTCATCAAACCCTTCTGGGCCTCAGTTTCACCATCTTCCACCCCCCCACCCTTCAGGGTCTGATAGTGCCAACCTTGAAAGGATGCTATGAGGATTAAATGAATTTGTAAAGGGGTGATCATAGTGCTGGGCACATTGTAGGTGCGAAGCAAATACAACTTCCCTCATGTCCAATAGGGAAACGATTTTTTTTTTTCTCAAGAAAAGATTATATTTGGGTCTGGGCCCCCTAATTCCCTGTTTGACTCTCCCACAGAGTCTACAGATGGTAGAGTCTGCCGTCGAAACCGACAAGGCCCTTTGCCCCACCAGGGCCTCAAGGGGGGTCCACTTCTGCAAGAGCTCCTAGGAGGCCACCACCTCACTCTCTGACCCCTCTTCTCTTCAAGCGGCGTGGGGCTGTGAGGGGACATGCAGGAGTTAATGGCTGGTAAAATGAGGATTTACTTTATAGGATTCTAATTGTTCAGCGGGCACCGATAGCAGGCAGTCTCTGACTGACGGGCAGGTGGGGTGTGAGAATGGCTGGCTCACCCCATGGGCAAATGTGTCTGTAACTACTCAGTGCTGGTGAAGTACTTGGTCCCTGCACTGCCTTCCTCTGCCCCCCGTCCTCCCTCGGACAGAGGCGCCCAGTGGGACGCAAGCCCTCCTCGTTCTATGCTGGGGACGGAGGCTGGAGAGGGAAAGTGACATCACCGAGTCCACAAGGCTGCCAGAGCAAAGCTGGAGCACGGACGGGCTCCCATAACGCCTTCGTGGCCTTTCACATCAGCCCACATTGGAGGGGAGGAGGATGGAAAAAGAAGTTTCCTTTTGGGCATGAGTTTTTGTTTTTGTTTGTTTGTTTTCCAGAAGGACTTTGTGTCACTCTGGTGGCAGGGGACGAGGAAAGAAAGGTGGTACAGTAATGCTAGAGTGAAAGCGTCCTGGGGGCAACATCATAAGACACCCCACTTACATCCCTGCGTCACCTACACGCCTCCACTTGAATCTGCTTTCCTTCTGGAGTTCAGACAAAGGCTCTGTCTGAGGAGAGCTTTCTGTGTTTGGAATCCACCTGACCAGTGGTCTCCCTGGGACATTCACGGGTTAGCATGTGCTGTCTCGAGGATTTCACCTGACCTGCAGTGTCCCCGAGGTTCCTCCTTGCTGGGAACAGATGTGACACCAGGTCCCGGAGGCTGCTGTTCCCTAGTCTCAGCCAGGACCGACGGGCTGGGGTGCCCGCCTGTCACCCGCGACCGGTTTCCTGAGTCCTGCCCCCGACCCTCGCACTTGGCTCACCTGACTGTGGTTGTTGTCCCCGTACCTCCCCATCAGGTTGACACGGTGACAGTTCTTGTACCAGAAAGCCCCCTTGTAGGACAGGGCGCAGTTGGTGATGGCTGAGTCCGTGTCCTTGTCGAAGGTGGAGAAGGATCTGCCGTTGTGGTAAGCCATGGAGTCACCTGCGGAGAGGAGATACGGATCTGAGGAGTCCCAGTGAGGGGGGGGGGCGGTTTCCTCGTGGGCTCGGAAGGACAGAACTGGGGTGGCGACTGAAAGATCCTGGAGGGTGGGCTGCCCTTGAACCCTGGACCCAGGATTAGTATCAAACACAGGACTGGAGTGGTCATGAGAGATCCCCCCGCCCCCGAGGGCTCTTCTTTGCTGGAAACAGTACAATGTGGTAGAAAGAGGCTTGTGGGTGGCTTTGAGGGTCCGGCTTTCACTCCCTAGTGTGACCTGGCCCACTTCAGGCCTCTTGCTGAGCCTCACTCTTCTATTCTAGAAGATGGAACTAGCACATTGATCCCATCCACCTCAGTGTGCTGTTGGGACAATCAATGGATATGAAGGTAGAGGGGTATGCTATATAATAGCTGTGATTGTTGTTACTTTTATCATTTTTTTTTTTTTTTACATTCCTTTACATAACGGAGCACAGAGACGGAAAGGCAGGACTGATATTTTGAAGCAAGGTACAAAGGGTCTCAGATGCCTTTTTAACGAGGAAGTGACCGAGAGCAGGTAGGGATGGATGAAACAAGATGCCCTCCTGTGGAGAGCTGGCTGCCACCAGAGGATGCAGCTCTACCAGGGTCACCTTAGTAAGGGGGCTTTGGAAATCAGTGCAGAGAGGCGGTGGAGGCCGCATTCCCGCTGCTCAGTGACTCCCCCCGGATCCCCCCCACCCCCCGCCCCCGGTAACAAAAACCTTCTTGCCTGAAGCCACTTCACTCAAACAGGTATTTATTGCCAGGTAATAAAATGTCAGAATTCTTTGAGGGACGCAAGAATGAAAACAATGTTGGCCCCTGGTTCTCTCTCTTCACCACAGCCACACTGATCTCCAAAGAGCCTGGTCTCTGCTTAGATGGCCAATCTTTCTCTGGAGGCTCTCCCTATTATGGATGTTTCATCTCGGGGCTCAGAGAGGCTGGGAATGTACCATAGCTTCTGTCTTTTCTGTTTTCATAGACATAACTGGACGCCAGCCCAAAGCAGGGAGGAGTGGTCGGACTGTCAGACCTGGTCCCTCCTCGCTACCAAGCACACCTGTCTGCCACCAGGCCTGCCCCCTGGGTCCACCTCGGGCAAATCACCCAGGTTTTCTGGGTCTCAGTTTCCTCATCTGTGTTATAGCAACAGTGGAACAGTGTCCGTGAGAACTGGAAGGGGGTAACGCTTGCGGAATATCCGCCAAAAGGAGATGCTCCCTCATAGGCCTAAATGCGTGTGGCTTCCTTATTAATTTCTCCTCTAACGTGGAGCCGGAAAAGCACACAGAGGTCATTTCAAGGCAATGACATCTGCAAGATCTGGATCTGAGCTAGGTCATGTACCAGACAAGGACCGGAAGGGCCACTTGGCAGGTAGTGAGCTTCTGGTCATGGGGGTATGTGGGCTGTGGCTGGATGACCACGTGGCAGGGATGTCTTTGAAAAGATGCAAGCAGTTGGGGGATGGAGTGGATTGCCTGCTACTCAAAGTGTGGTCCACAGACCAGCAGCATCCCCAACAGTGGCATCTCCAGGGAACCCGTAAGAAATGCAGAATCTTGGTGTGTCTGCACCGGCCCATTAACAGGATCCCCGGGGGTCATATGTACACAAAAAATTCGAATAAATAATTTAGATGCACTGGATTAGGTGAGTCTTTGGGCTCCCAAGAGACTGTTTATCCATCTAAAGTTGATATCTAAAAATGGGTAAGAAAAAGACGTATTGTTCTGATTCCCAACCCTACTCTGTGTTTTGGTGACCAAAATATCTACCCCCCTCTGCCCAGTTGCAGCTCTGGATTAGTACCTAATAAGGATTCAGATATTTGTTGATCTGATAAGCGGATGGATTCGAGAAGGAAGGAATGAGGGAGGAATGAGCTAAAAACCCAAGGAACGCTTTTGTGGTTTCGGAGGCGGGGAGTGTGGCTGTCCCCTACCTGCGGTCCCGCTGTAACCCTCCACCTTCAGCTTGTAGCGGGTCTTGGCGTCCCCCACGCTGAACTTGTCGTAGACGGCGTACGCGGTCTTCCCGTGGTCGCGCAGGTCCACCCGCAGCTCGTACTGCCCTTGGGCTGTGATTTTGTGCAGGTTGTCCAGCCCTGTGGAGGACAGGCGAGGGTTAAAGAAGCAGCACAAGTGACTGAGGACGATGCTTCTACTGCATCCACCCTGCGGGAGCAGCGGCTGGGCTCTATAAAGAGGCTCGCCTCGCATAGACCGCGTCTGGCCGTTTGCGCTCTCGTTGGCACAACACCAGGCGAAATATAGGACGTTTCTGAGCCTCAGGTAAAATCAGGGCGACATCTTTGCCCTGCCCACCTCCTAGGGCATTGTGAAGCTCAAAGGAGGTAAGGTGGAGAAAGCACTTTTAACCTCCAAGGCTCCTTGCAGGAGAGAGGCAGTGGACGCTAACGGGGTGGACATTCCCCAGTGCAGGCACCGGAGCGCGGAACAGCGACCCCTGCAGGGAGACTGTGGGAAAATACGAGCTACATGGATGGACGGACAGATGGACGGACGGACGGACGGACGGATGGATGGATGGATGGATGATGGCTTTGTGGTGTTGCCTGGGGAGATTTCAAGTGGCAGCTCTACTGCTTATTGGCTGGATTCTTGTGAGCACATGACTTCATCCCTCTTTTCCCACGTGTAAGGAGGGAATTTTCTACCTTCCATAGGTGCTGGGGGGCTCAAGGTTATGGCTATAAGGCCCATCTCAGCACCTGGAGCCCAGGACGGAAATAGTTAATAGTATCAGTGAGGATGAGTCTGTAAGTGGTTCAGTGAATGACTTCAGGCTAGGCTCATTCTTCAGGTCTGGTTGCGGTCTCTCTCTGAACCAGATTTTTATTTTTAATGACCTAGGGACTTTAAAGTCTTTTCTGTGGAAGAGTTGATATTCCATGTCTACTACCAGAGCTACTGTTTCCTCCTAGGCCTTCTCTCCCACGGTTGCTGTGGGTTAGGAACAAGGAGGGCAGATATGGGCACTTGGGACACACACAGGCAGGGCTGCATTACCAAGCCAGAATTCTTCTCTGCGGTCCCCAAACCCAGCAGCATAGGCTTTCCAGTTGCGATAGAAATCCTCACGTCCATTCTTGCGTCTCAGGAACACCTGGAACATAACCAATGAATCAGGGCGCGCTTCAGCTATCGGAAGAAAGAGAAGGCATCTTTCTGAGAGGAAGAACATCAGAACTGTGGGAAAAGCACCAGTCCCCAGCTCTGTCCATCACTAATTTGCTGTGTATCTCTGGGCAGGCCACCTCCACCTAAAAAACAGGGATTAAAAATACCACCCAGCTTTGGGTGATTATGATGTGTCAAGGTCGGCTCATCACTTGTTCTAAATGCACCACTGTGGTGTAGGATGTTGATAGGGGGAGAGGCCATGCACGTGGGACAGGGAGTATGTGGGCACTCTCTGCACTTTATGCTCACTTTGGCTGTGAACCTAAAACTGCTCTAAAAAATAAAGTTTATGGGGCGCCTGGGTGGCCTAGTCGGTTAAGCGTGTGCCTTCGGCTCAGGTCATGATCCCAGGGTCCTGGGATCAAGCCCCGCATCGGGCTCCTTGCTCAGCAGGGAGTCTGCTTCTCCCTCTCCCTCTGCCCTCCTGCCTGCTCTTAATCTTTCTCTCAAAAAAAAAAAAAAGGTTTATTAATTTAAAAAAATACTACCCAGCTCAAACAGTATTGGGATTGAAATAATTCACATAAAACTCTTAGCACAGTGCGTGGTAGATAGCAAATGCTAATTAATCCACATAATGGGCTCCACGACCACCATCATTTTTATGCATCACAGAGCTGTTTGAGGATCAGATCAATTACAAGAAAATTATTTTCTCCTGGTTTTTATCCCCGGCTTCTTCCCCATTCCTTTGTTTCAGAGATGGTTCCTGAGCGTCTCTGGATGACAGGCACTATCTTGCAAAACCTCCAGACATTGGTGTGTGAGTGCATCCCCGGCTGCGCCCTCTGCCCCCAGGCCCCAGGCCTGAGAGCTCCCGATACTCACGATCCATCCACCCCCATCAGAGGTCATGTCGCAGAAGACTTCCAGAGCCTGGGCCTTATCACCATTCAGGTAAATGGTGTAGAGGCCAGAGGTCGTGTCTCCATTCAGCATTGCTTGGGAGCAGTCCCTGGGGAATGGGTACAGGAGTCCACCTGCGGGATCAGAAGGAAGAGTGGCCCTCTTCGAGCAGGAACATTGGTAGGAGCTTTCAGATTGCAGCTCCACTGCATACTGGCTGCATGCCTATGAGCAAGCAACTTAACCTCTCCGCAGCTCTGTTCTCTTGTGTGCAAGATGGGGGTAAAGCCTATTTCGCAGGGGTGCGATGAGGCTTTTGAGGTTATGGATCTAAGGCACCCAGCTCGGTCTCTTATACTCATGGAAGTCGCCAATGATATCGGCGGGAGGAGAGCTGAGCCTCTGTGAGGAGCGAGTATCAGGCTGACCTTGATCTACCTCGAGCAGCCAGGCAGCACCTGCTGAAGACCCAGGTCCTGGCAGGATGGCCGGGTCTCTAGCACCAGTCGGTGGCTCACTGTGGATCAGGGCACTCGACGGGGCATCTAAAAACCATGCGTCCTGACTTCTTCAGAGGATTTGGGAGCCAAAGACAAGAATTCTAGTCTTGACTTTGCACTCTCTTGCCTCGGGACACTGGAGAAGTCATTTAACTGCTCTGAGCCTGGGAGTCTTAGAGGGACCCAACAGAATGCCTGGAGAATCTCCAAGTGCGCTAATGTGATGTAAAAACAATGTAAAACTTGACAGAAATGGACGGTCTTGGGGCTGTGCTGAGCAGATGGGACAGGGAGCTGGTGGTTCTGACCTGACCCCCTTCACCTGAGGCTGCGTCATGAGCTGTGCCCTTGTTTATGGCCCGGCCCTGGTCTGGGAGCATCTTTAGGGCACACTCATGTGTTTGTGCTCCCAGCACCAGCTGTGAGGTCTGGCAAAGGGCTTTGGCTTCTGCAGCTCCCTCAGCAGGGAGAGTGACTGGAGAGTGTGCAGTGACTGGAGCCAGACGCAAAGGGCAGGAGGCGGCCGGGGATGCACGCCGGGCATCCTGCGCTCAGGGCTTTCCAGAGGCCCACTCCTCCCTTCCTCAGGAATGCGTGCATCCTCTTAGTTCACCAGAGAAAGGCCTCACACGTTGGCCATCTGTGGACGACACCCAGTGGCAGGGTGCAGGGCGCTTCCCAGGGCCCGGAACCCCTGAGCCCAGATCTGCCTCTCACTCATGCTAGAGCCTGGAGTCACTGAGTCTCTGGGAGCCTCTGCTTCCCCTGCAGAAAATGGGGCCCGATGATCCTACCAGCTCGGTGGGAGGACTGGTTTTGATTTCGACCACGGACAGGCTTTGTTAACAGGACCCGGCTTACAATGAGCCCGGCCCATGGGCCACACACTGGGGCTAGGAGTTCAGACACTGCACAGGGTCCTTGTGAGGAAGGGCCACTGTGAGTCCCACTGTATAGATGAAGAAACTGAGGCTTGCAGAGTGGCAGTAACTTTCCTAAATCACCCAGAGCAAGTGGTGGAGATGGGGCTCGCATCCAGAGGTCTCACTACTGGTCCTCCTTCCCTTTCACCACGAGGCCCTTAACCTCCTGCACCCACATTCCTCGGGCTCTCAGGGAGTGGCAGGCACTGATCATTTTAAGAGATTTGAGGGAAAAATTCAGTCATGGTCAGAGAAGTGGAGGGTCCGTCTTGTCTCACAAAGTTTGATCTCAAGGCCCCGCTGCACCCTGAGCCCCTTACTTGTGGTAAAGACTGTCTGGACCAGCTTGCTCCTCAGGGGCCCATTCAATGCCTGGATCTTGGCCGTGTAGTGGGTGGAGGGGCTCAGCTCCGCCAGGCTATAGGAGGTGGTTTCTGGACCCAGAATGACTTCCTAAGGGCAGAAGAAAGAATGTTACAGTTTTTTTGCCACCCAAATCCTCAGGGTACAGATGACACATTCATTCATTCACCCATCCATTCATTTCTTCATTCAAAAGAATCCACTGAGCCTCACTCTATGTCAGGCTCCATGCTCATTTCTGGGACATCAGAGATGGGGGGAGTGCAGCATAAAAAAGGCACTGAGGCCAGAAGGGGCAGAGGAGGAGGTAATGACCGACCTGAACCACACTTGGTTTTGGGTGGTGCTGGAGTGGTGGAAGAAGGAGGCAAAGACCAGATTACAAAGGGCCTTAAGTGCCAAGCTATGGAATCCGAAGTTTATCATGATAAGGGATGCGGACTCCCAAAAGGTTTTTGAACAAGTGAATGAAGTGAACCCAGCTTAACATGGTAGCAAGAGGAACCACACAAAGGACAAAAGGTTTAGGTTTTCAGACCAGTTATATCAGTGGTCCTTAATATGGCTCTTTTTCACAGGCCTCTGGGAAGCTTTAAGATAATACAACGCCTGGGCGCCATCCCAGACTGGCGGCATCGTAAGAGCCAGAAGTGGGGCTCTGCCAGGTGCATATCAAAGAAGCTCCCCGAATGATTCGGATGCAGTCAGTGTGGGGATCTCTTGAGTCAGGGGATGACTGCAGTAGCTCAGCAGGCATGGTGGAAGCCTGAGCTGACCCGGCTTATCTCTTTGTAGAACAGAGATGTCCAGGAGAGGCGTGCGTGCGCCTCTGCGGCCAGACTTCCTCTCACCCCCCCGCCGTAGTTTGTGACTGCTCACGGTGTTACTGTCCAGAGAACATTAGTTCCAGCTTCCAGGAGGTCTTCCTCCTTTCCAAATCCTCTTTCTAGCTTCCCATGCCTGCAAATTCACCTTTTAGCAGATGACCTGGGTGTCTGGGATTGGAATTCACCCTACACTGCTAACAAACCCAACCCAGCGGTGCCTGCTGCCTGCAAACATGGCCGACAAGCTGTGGGCAATAGTGAGTCAGGGCGGAGGCCCCTGCAATGCTCTCTCGCATCCTCACGCTGGGCAGGTGAGGTTATCCTGATGCTTCCCATGAGGGGTGGGGGGCTGACGTCCAGAAAAGCTGAGGGACTCACTCTCACTCCATAATGTGTTGGTGGCAGAGGTTGGTCCTACCTCCTATCTCCCCACATCCTGTCCAGGACTCTCTCCTCCTACATCAGGTTATTTTCTTGAGTGAAACATACACAGTTGGGGACTGGACATGCAGGAAGGTAAGTCAGTAGGCTGACATCGGTGACCTGGTGACCTTTATGTGGCCCCCAGGTCTGGTCCCTGGGGAAGGATCAGGTATAAAGCTGGGTTCGTTGACTTACTTGGGGATACAATTACCGCTCAGCTCTCTAGGCTGCTGTGCAAAGTCCTTTTCTAGGTAATCGGGGTAGACTGAAATGAGGCGCAGGACTCAGGTAAACTCAGTCCTAGAATGCCTGCTGGGAAGCAACTTGTAAGGCTGGTGAGTCCAATGCACTCATTTTACAGATGGGAACACGACACCCAGAGAAAGTAAAGGACTTGCCTCCATGCATACAGTGAGTTAGTTCGTTGTTATGCCAACTCAAAGAAGGGCCACGGGAGTAACTAGAAATGTGTGTCCACTTCTAGTTAAACATGGCGGATTAGACATGCCAGTTTAGCTCTACTTTCTTCTGAAACCCCCTGCAATGAGAGTGAAGGGATAGGAAGCACAAGTCCATGAGGATGAAGCAGATGACAGACGAGACAGACAGAGGCATGCAATGTCCACAGAATCCTGACGGATGGGAAGGGATGCGGTGGGGTGACAAGCGAGGGGGCAGGCTGGGGGATAGTTGGCTGAGTGGGTGAGGCCATCCTGAAGCTGGTTGATGAATGCTGCAGGGCCTAGCAAGTTCAGGAATGGGATGTGTACAAAAACAAAGATGCCTTTGAAGGCCAGTGTGGGACATGGCTGAACAAAAGTTTGTTTAACAGCTTAAATAAGGAACAGATTCCAAGCTCTCCCATCCCCCCCACCCCCACACCAAGTCTGGATGACTGTCCTTCCCAGTCCAGATGAAAGCCTGAGGTGTACTCTCTGGAGACACTGAGCCAGAGAGAAGACTCTGGATTCAAATCCACCAGGCCCCGTGGAGCTACACTGGAAACAGAAGGGAAGGTGTGTACACAGCGGGGGCCCAGGCTCTTCCTCGGGCTATGGTCCTGGCAGCTTGGTTTGAAGGGGTTGGAGGACCCTCTAGGGAGGTGGATTAGCTCAAGAGAAAAGGCTTACAGAACTGCTACTTGTGAGTCCCCCAACAAAATTGCTGGGCACTTGCTTACTCTACGGTGAGCCTCATTAGTTGACAAGCCCTGTGTCTGCCATCGGAACTCCCAATAAGCTGTTTCATTCTTGGCTCAAGTACAAAAGGACCATTGGACATTGGGTGGAAGTCTCCAACATGAAAGATAAAGACCCAAACCAAACAATAGCAGTGAAACAGAAAGAAAGGAAAAAAAAAAAAAAGGAACTTGGAAGAGACACTATGCAGGTTGTAGAATTAAATATCATCCATCTTAGAGATGAAGAGAAGAAGCGGAATACAAACAATACGCTAGAGAAGGATGGATGAGCAGGGAATAAGGAAAAGATCTTAGAAATGTAGAGTGCGATGACCAAAATGAAAAGTTCAATAACAAGTTCAGAAAATAAAGTTTAGAGATCAAGTTCACTTGTGTGAAAGGAAGGGTTAAAGTTATTTTGAATTGGAAAGTAAAAGAAAAGATGTTCATGGATAGAGAATATCGGTAACAATTGCTGTAAATAGCATTAACAGTTGTTGTCTTAGGAGCGTGGTGATGTATGTTTCAATATATAATGGAATGATGCCATCTGCGAGATTGTATATATGGCAAAGATGCTCAAGAAGCCTCTGGCTTTTGCTCAATAAAACATTAAAAGACCAGCATCCAGCTCCTAAAATGTCCTCAAATCTTGTGAGCAGTGGTTCTTGACCTTGGCAGGCAATCAAAACTGGAGTCTGGTTAAAATGAGACAGGGAGGCTGGAGCATATGATTCAGAAGGTCTGGCATGGCATCCCGTCCCTGTTAATTTTTTTTATTTTCAGCTTTCTAGCTGCACTGAGATGGAGAAACAGCCCCGGGGTGATTCTTCTCTCCGCTGAGGATCATGTACATGTTTCAAACAGTAGCGGGGAGTTTATATACTTCAAGATACCTTGACTGTACCATCGACGGATTCATACACCAATAGGTAGCCGGTGACAGATGCTCGGGGGGGTCTCCAGGTGAGGAGGGCAGTTTCTGACTGAACCTCAGTAGCAGTCAAGTCTCTTGGAGAATCAAGGTCTGCAGAAGATAAGTCATTTGTTAGCAAATGTGTCAGCAACTCTAGGACAAAACTCCCTTGGCTGGGTTATCAGGAAGCCTGGCTTCAAGTCCTTTCCCTACCATTGACCTATATGACCTTGGGCAGAACCTTCCCCACCCCGTAGATGAGGGGGTTGAATCATGCGATCTCCAAAGACAGAATTCTCTGTGGTTCGTTTCATCCCAAGGGCCAGATTTTCCTGAGCCCAACACACTCTTGATTGGCCTTGGGTGGATTTGGGAAGAAAGACACAGCTGTGAACATAATTCCCAACCTCTCTTGCTCCTCAATAAGTGGATAGATGAATGCTGATATTGGCATTCATCCCTACTGAGAGGATGCTTCTTCTCTTTCCCTGCCTGCTACAGTTTGTAAAAAGATGTCAATGTATAAAAACCCAATGGACATCTAGGAAAACGTGCCTAAAAAATCCTTCTCTTAAAAATATTTCCCTGCCTAGAACAGGGATCATTAAATACTGGGTTGAGGGCCAATAGGGACTGGTTTTCCACTTTAAAAAAGCCCTCCTCTTAAAACCGTTTCTTAGTCTGGGGGGAGAACAAGGTCATTTCAGTTCAAAAGGAAATGGTGTGTTCCTTAAGGTCCCGATTGAGTGGGCACTGGTGAATTTAGCTGATGTTGATGTCATCACATTGCAAGGACCTGACTTGAGAAAGAAGGGGTTGGAGTTTAAGATGGAGGCCGTGGGTGGGCGTCTTCCAGCTCCTGGCGTCTTCATACCTGTTGTGAACTTGGTAGTGATGACTGAGCTCTTCTGGGGCCCTTTCTCTGCAAAGATCCTCAGCGTGTACTCCGTGGCAGGCTCGAGGTCGGTCAGAGCGTACTCCACCGTGTTCCCGGACACTGTGCGTGTAATTTCTGGCACTAAACATGAAACACACCGAGCAGTGACCGCTCCCCGTGTGAACCATCAGCATGCTTGGCACACGGCGCACACACCTACTTCTAGCACAAACTTTCAGGGACCCTGTAGAAAAGCAGGTCTGATTTCTGAAATGACTCACACCCTGTTCTCTCTCTTGAGCACTCACCTCATACACAAAGGATTTATCATATGGAGACTGGATTTTTCCAGGCACCAAATCAGGAGGAAGGGGGCCTGGGGTCAGGAGGTGTTTCCACATGGTGCTGGCCGGGGGGAGCTTTGCAGCGGAGGTGCAGGAACGAGAGCTGCAGCTAACGTCTTCAAGCCTCGGGCTGCCCAGATTTAATGTGTCTCGTTACTTGCTTTCCCCTCTTTTTCACTTACTCTCATGTCCTTTTATAATCTGACAAATATTGTTAAATCACGAGGCTGGAGAACCACAAAAACTGGGCAGCTGCAGACGCTCTAGAGCCTGGTTAGTGCCTCGCAGACCCACTGGGTCAAGTCCAGTGGTGGAAACCAGAACATGGAGCCAGGTGTGTGTGTTTATTTCCTGATCACAGGTGACCGACCACCTTGGCTGGCCAGGGACTGAGAGATTTCCCAGGGTGTGGGACTTTCAGTGCTGGAATTGGGAAAGTCCTGGGTATCCTGGGATCAGTTGATCATCCTGTTTATCATCCATGAGACCCCATCTCCTGGACCAGGCCCCTTTCTAGGTCTGCATCTACTAATCCCATAATCCCTGTGAACTATGCTCTGGTTTACTGTAGAGACAACATCACCAGCTTCCCTGACTCGGAGGAGTTCGCTCATGGGGAATATTTAAGAACTGAAGAGATGAATGAATAGAGGAGTAAAAAGAATAAACCCCGAAATCTCTCTTCCCTCACTCTCCAACTTGCTCTATGCTCATAAAGAACTTTCTTAGGTAGTGGTCCGGGGGGGAATGCAGATTTTCAGAGGCCCCAGGCACAGGTTATGGCATCCCTTCATGTTGTCACTGCAAGTAAAACAATCCTAAACCATAAAATAGGAAACTTACACGTGCTTTGGGATTCAGATAGTAAAGTCTTTTTCTAGGGTAGCTCATTACAAAAGCATGAATTCATTCACTGAAAAACAATCTCTTTCTCCTCTCTCTTACTTGTATTTGATCTTACGTTTTGGTGGCCGTGATGTGTTGGTGCCCCAAACAAGTGTTTAGTTGGCTAAATAAGTATATTAATCAGCACAGATGTCTGCAAGGACAAGGAGAAATAATTTCTGATTTCTCAATTGCATCTGTTAACTCCTCTGTAGCCTCTAAGAGGCCCAGCCTCCCCAGTGCCTCCTGAAATAGCCTGTTTAAGACTCTAGATTTTGAACTCATTCTTTGTAAGAGATGGGAGCTGCTGCCTAGAGAGGGAGGCTCACGGTGACAGGCAGGGAGACTAGCAGGAGAGGGGGGGACAGGCTAGGGAAACGCATGCAGGCTGGAAATGTGCCCTTTGTTTTCCTTTAAATGGCCTACCGGCCTTCCTTGGTATAACCACAACATTGATGCTCTTCACTTGTCAACAAGCAGAGGAGGATGGGTGAGGCCTCCCTTGCCCCCCTCTGGCCAGGCCCTCCACACCGACCTACCCAGCCCCGGCTTCAGCCCATTAGTCTCTTCTGAGAGCCTCAAGAACATCACTGGCCTTTCCAAGCTTCCCATGTATTTTTGCTTTCCTGGTCCAAACGTGACAGGGAGGAGGGGAACAGCAGGACAGACACTCCTCCTGGTGGGGAGGGTCTTAGACATGGCCTTACCTTTCTCCCCTGTGTAGGAGATGACATAACTATCCACGGGGGCAATGGCTGGCTGCCACATGGCCAAGGCTTCTGTGTCGCTGATGTTGGCTGTCACCAGGCCAGATGGGCCATCCAGAGCTGCAAAGAAAGATGATGATATATTGAAGAAATAGGCAGTGGTGGGGTCAGACACCAGCCTACAGCTGCTCGGCTGTCTCACTGCTCTTGGGCTCCTGGTGTTGGAACATGGCGCCTGGTGCGCACACAGTTCACGTCCTGAGTCTGGAGCCAGGGCGCCCTGGCTTTGAGTCATGGTTTCTTCCCTTGCTGGCTGGCTTCTCTTGGGTCTCTGTTTCCCCACTTGTACAGTGGAGATCCTCATTCTGCCTGGATTTATCCTCAGGGTTATTCTGATGCTCACATGATAGTACAGGTGGAAAGGAGCTATATAAACCGGAAAGGGCTGAACGTATGATGAGGGTTATCATTATAGTTCATCACTGTTCCCAGGGAAAGAACTTACAGAAACAGGGAGCCTCCCAGAGTCAAGGCTGCCCGAGGCTCTTCTGGGCTTTGAACGATAGCTCCGGTTAGGGGGCTGGTGGGCAACACGGAGCCAGGCCCCAGAGGCTGGCGGGCCCCGGTTCTATCGTGGCTTCTCTGCCTAGCGTCTGTGTGCCCTTCTCCAAACCTCATTTCTTCAGGTGTCAGAGGGCGGCTGCTAGATGGATGAATGAGACCTTGCGTGTGTGAGACGTGCTGGGGCAGCGCTCACTCACGGTGGCTGCTATTAGTAACATGACTATTAACGTTACTGGAGTCTTCGATATGATTGCCAAGTGACTTGTACTGACAAAGGGCGCTGGCCCGTTTAACCGACCCCTGTGATGACCCAGCAGCCCTTTCTCAGAAACTAACCTAAAGAGGACTATTATCCTCTTGCATTTGCATTTATGACTCAATTACTCCAGGACAACGGCCCTGGGAGGCTGGAGGTCAGCTGTCATCAGCTCATTTCAAAGATGAGGCTCCTGAGCCCCAAGAGATGTGATGACGGCCCAGAGAAGCAGAAGGAGGCAGAGTACTTTTGGGAGCCCACATGGTCAACTCCAAGCTCCTTCCTGCTTCAGCCTGTCTGTACAGAATCTCCTTTAAATGCCCAGGACAATGGGCCTCAGGAGGGAGTGCATCCCGCGTTTGCAACCGGAAAGTCCATGAATGAAAGGTTTCTATGGGGGAAATAAGGGCCTGTGTGGCAGGGCGGACAGGACTCTGGGTTCAGATGGGATGTTATAATTGCATATAATCAACTTTTTTCGACTATTAGGATATTTTTAAAATTTCCTATGAGGCCCATTCTTTGGATCCCTTAATGGATTAGACTGGATAATTGCTCGCCTATCAAAGGATAAATTGTTCAGAGACATGGCTGCCTGAAGAGAAATTTTCCACTTCATTCTCCTTCAATGCAATTCATTATTTCCCCCTCCTTACAGTATGCTGTACAAATCAGGTTGTAATAGGAAAACAATCCTCTGTTTTAGAAGAACACAGGGTTTGGAGTGAGATTGACCTAAGTTCAAATTTGCTTCAGCATTTACTTTACTAGTTAGGTGGCCTTGGCCAAGGTATTTCATTTCCCTGGATCTCAGTTGTTTCCTCTGTAAAATGGGAATGATGTAGGCATTTGCATGGTTTAAATGCAAAGGGTTTAGGGACAGTGCCTAGAATGCAGTAGCAGCCCAGTCAGGAGTAGCTACTTTATAGCTATCACCATTACAGAGGGTTTCCTCTATAGGCAGGGAGGGAAGGAGGTGGATTAACGTGCACAGTCATTTCCATTTACAGATGTTTTACATAAATCATGTCATGTGATTCTTATGGCACCCTGCAAAGAAAGCAGAATTGTACCCATTTTACAGAGAAGGAAACTAGATCCTAAAGAAAGTAATTGACAGCTCATGTATCTAGAAGTGGTAGACAGGGCAGTATGACTCCCAAACGTGTGTTCTTTCTTCCACACTAACCCAAGAAATGAAGGCCCAGGGCAGTTAAGGATGAAATCAAGGGTTCCTGCCTATAACAGGCCAGGGACGGGCCAGAAATGAGATCTCTGGTGCTCCAAATTCAGTCCATTTTCCACTAGGATTTCCCAAATAAAAGAAATTTTTTCCAGTTGCTGAGTCATGAGCAATAATGCGGAAGGTGAGAAAAACACCTGTGCTGAACGAGCCTGAGACTGGTTCGCTTTCCTCGAAGCCCTTCATGGCGATGACGCTGACAAGGTACTCTGCTCCAGGTAAGAGCCTCAGCAGCCTGGTCTGAGTCTTGGTTCCATCCACAGTTACCACTGACGGTGTCCCTGGAACATGGCAAAAGCAAGATCGGGAATGGTGAACCTCACTGAAACTTACTGTTGCCCCAAGAATGGGTGTATCCGATTTGGAAATGAAATTATATCTTGATCCAGTACCATTTTCTTGACTTCCTCTCATTTGCTCCTATCCTCTGGCATAAGAGAAGAGGTCTTACTTTTTGTATAATGCTTTTTTTCCATCCGTGCAGATGCCAAAAACCAAGCCAGGAGGGGAAGAAACATGAAGTCACAATGTGCTAAAAATGGCAAGTTTCCGTTCGGTAGAGAGCTGGCATGTTTTTATTTATTTATTTTTCCCACAAAGAGTATGAAAAGCTCACTATGTAATGTATATCTGGTCTATTTAACCCATTGTCTTAGGTTTGGGTTAAGCAGATCTGACGGTGCATCCCCCCTGCCCCCACCACGGTCTTTGTTGTGGCCCCTGTGCATTGAACTAGAACTCTCACAACTCCCCATCTCTACTGAGACAGACAGATTTGAGGATCAAAGGATAAAACCTCACATACATCCAGGTCAGGATCAGCTTTTCAGATGAGTGTGCTCAAAGAGAAAAGGACCAGTGTATTTAGAGTCTCTGCCATTGTGTGAAAACAACACTGGGGTCCATTTCTTATAGGAGTCGAGGGTTTCAAGGCTGGAAGAGGGTCTTCATAAAATGACCCTTCGCAAGGCAGTTCTTCCAAGGATCTTACAGCACTTTACAAATGAAACCTACAGATATGGTCTCCAACAGAAGGAAGTAATTTTCTTTGGTCATATTTGGGAGGATGGGAGTTATCAGAGTCTCTTCACTACCCCACTCAAACCCTCCAGGCTGCTCCTTCCAACCCCTCCTTCCAGTGCCCTACCTCCTGCAATGGGCACGTAGGTAATCCGGAAGCTCTCCACCTGGGCAGAGGGCGCCATCCAGCTGACCGTGGCCGAATCCTCAGTGATGTCTGAGAAACTGATCTCCTTTGGAGAGCCCATGGCTGTCAAGGAGAAAGCACAGGAGAAACCCAGAAATAATCAACTATCTTGCTCATCAATAATTTTTCCTGGATTCCTTATCTAGGAAAACTCAGCTTCTAGAGTTCGTGTCTGAGCCAAGCCTTTAGGATGGAGAATGTGGTGATCTGTGGTCAAGTTGTGACTTGATAGAGACGATTGTTCTCGCATTCAGGTACAGGGCCCAGGGCCATGGAGCTGCCATTAGGTTTCACTCAAGTAGAATGTTAACACCACAGCTGATATCTGAGGAAGTGAGGCTGGTGGTTTCACAGCTTGGAATATGCCATCCTATAATTTTTCAGTTTTAGCATTTTTTCCAAACCTTTGCTTTCTAGTTCCTTTTATTAAATGATACCAAGACTTGACCATTGTACGGTTCTTTGTAACTGATAAGGATTAATTCTCATTTAGAAACCCCTGAGAAGAAAGTGTGGTAGCCATTTTATAGAGGAGGAAACTGAGGCTTGGTTCTCCAAGGCATATTGTTATGGTGTGACCTTTCTGGGGCCAGGACGGGGCAGCAGAGCCAGCCCAGCCGAGGGATCCTGGACATGACACTGACATGGAAACTGACCTCGACGAACCCATTCCCAGAACTGGATGGAGGTCCAGAGCCGGGAGAGCAAGAAAAATGAACACGTCCTGTGCACTGGGTCTACCTGCAGGGAGAACCATGCCCATGGGACAGTTCCTGCTACATAAATACCATCCCCCCAAACCCAGGTTCCGTTGGCTTTTCTCTGTGTATTTTTTGGCTTCTCTCTTTGCCCTCTTCAGCTGACCATGTTTTACCAGAGACATCAGGAAACAATTTTCAGGTCTCCAGGGAGCTCATTTCTCATCTTTTCCCTCTCCAACCCACGCTGATCATTAAGTTTTAAAACCCACAGCCCACTTGGGGGGAGATGTTTTTCCCCCTCTCCATTTCTGTTTCTCTCCTCTGTTGGCTTTCTCCTGTAGCCTTTCCTCCTGGTAGTCAGACTCTGTGGCTGACGGGGGTTCTGCCCTCTCCTTAGAACCAAGCTTTGGAAACCACAAGGGCTCTGGAGCCTGGAAGATCCCTTCACTTCTGTGAGCCCCAGTAGGAAAAGTGATGCCCACCTACAGGAATATTTTCAGGATTAGCAGAGCTAGTGGGTGTAAAACCCTTAACAGAATCTGGCAGATAGTAAGAATTCAGTAAACGTGATTGTTCTCTCTTTATTTCCTTCCCCATGGAACTCTTTTTCCCATGGGCTACCCTGGATTTTGCAGTAACTCCCGGGAAAGGGCTAGATAAGGTTGGCTGAAAATAAAACCCAGTGAGGTGTGTAAATGCACGCACTGTGGCTCTCCCGTGGCTAGCCTGGTCCACGCTGCCCTTCACTCTGACTGCAGACCTCAGCACATTTAAATGCATCTTTGTGGCCACAGCTTTTTTCTCTAGATGCCAGGTTTTCTCATCTACAAAACGGCAATATTATCTGCCCTGTCTTAGAAGCCGTAAGAATTAGTAGCGTCATATATCGTGCGCGCCTGAGGGCCATGCTTGGTCAGAATGGCAGCAGGGAAAAAGCTATGCATAACAACCTGACGGAATGGCCCAGTAGTGATGGGAGTCCAGGCTCAGGGCTGTGCTATTTTTGGATGATAGGCCTTCCTCCACGTGGAAGGCTATTTATTATTTTAGCATATCTCCTTCTGCCATAAATATAGTGCCCATAAGTCTCTAGCTCCACAGTACGGGAGATGGTCAACGGGAACCTGAAGATAGAGCCTCACACAGCAACTAAATCATACTATTGAAAAGTTGAGAGACACAAGCAAGGCGATGCCTCTATCTCTTTTCCCAAGTGGACACTTGGTTTTCAATAAAAACTCCATTAGGGAAACATTTGGATTTGCTAAAAACTCCCAAGGAGGTTGAAGAGGGCTTCGATCTGCAATTTGCATAAAAAGTTGCCACCCCAAATCTGGAGCCAATGTCCATGGCTTTAATTATATGGCCACGGACAGTCATTTTAAAAAATGTATTCTCCCTTCAACATGTTTTTATTGAATACTTCATATGTCCCAGGTCCCATATGAGGCTCCAGGGACAGCTACTGGAGCCAGTATGGTTTAAGAGCAAGGATTTTGGGGTTAGACTGACCTGGGTTTGGATTCCATTCTGGCCTTCCTAACTAAAAACACCTTACCCCCTTAGGTCTCAGTTTCCACATCTGTGAAATGGGGCTGAATGCGGTGCTCCCTTGGTCTGGCTGTGTCATGGTGACTGACGGAGATAAAAGGGTGCCAGTGGCCCTGCTCACGTGGCATGGAGCGCATCCTTTATAAATGGTGGTTACTGTCTTTATGCCTCATGGGAGTTGGAGCCAGAGGCACCGAGCATAAAGGGCCTGGTTCATATAGAAGGGAAGACTGCCAAGCAAGGTCTCTGCAGACCTGCAGAGTCAGGCCCCCGGACATAATGCCATTGCAACTTGGTGGTGTGTGGTTTCAAGTGCATTCTGAACTGGAACTGGGCAGGGGAGTTGCGAGGTTGTCTGGCTGGGAAAGGACCGGTGGGATGGGAGGGGGGCACCTTATGGGAGTTGGGAGAAGGGGCACGGACTACCCCCACTGGCCTCCGGGGTGGAAGGGAGTACCGAGGCTGTGCGTCTGGGGGCGGTGACGGGGACAGGTTAAGGAAGCATTTCAGGCTCCTCACTAAGCACTATAAACTCCAGAAGAGAAAGACAAAGTCATCATTCTCTGTGGTTGGATTTTTAACTATTTTCTGTCTATTCCGGGGCCCCTCCATTTGGTGCACAGAGGCACATTGGCGTTTAGCTCCCCAGAGGCAAAAGATGCTCCTGGCAACTCTGGGCTTTCCAAAGAGGGACCATGACTATTGGGAAGTGGCTCAGACCACAGAAGGGAAGAGGAGCCATTGCAAAAACAGGGATCAACCTAAGTATCCATCAGTAGGGGACTGGTGAAGTAAATAAGGCATATGGGATTATCTCTCAGATCTAATAAGCAAGAAACACACATATACCAGAGTGTGGAAGAGTGCTCCCCGCAAAAAAAAATTTAAAAAGAGTATAGATGTAAGTCTAATTTTGTCTATTCGTACAGACAAGAAACTGGTAATATTGACTACCTGTATACAGAGCAACTAGGGAGCAGGGAGAGAGTTGAATAGAGACTTTGCTATATGTCTTTTTTTAATTTTTGAGTTTTGAACTGAGTGGCCCATTAAAAAATAAAATTTACACCCAAACATAGTAACAATTAATATTGTTACAATGGGCAAGGAAACAAAGTACTTGACATTCATTATCTTATTTAAACCTCGTGGCTGAATTCTGAGTTAAATTCTACTTGCCAGATGAGGGGACTAAGGCTCAGAGAGGAAAGGAGAATTGCCCAAGGCCGCTCAGCTGGTAGAACAAGGCTCGTGGACTCCCAGGGGTCTACCCAGAGGCTCCAGACCAACCAGGTGCACTGCCCTTAACTGGCCTCTCTGCCCTGGGCACCTCAGGGCAGGCAGCCTGTGCTCAGGGAGTGAAGGAGACCCTGCAGCAGCTTTTATGAGGATAAAGAGGAACAGAACATCTCAGAGAAGGGTTTACAACTGCGCAGGGAAGGAAAGAGGAGGAAGGTTGGAAAAACAAGAGGGAAACTTTATAAGACTGACGAGGTGACGGTGGAATTAGACATATGCTGTCTAATGGAGTCACCTGTCCTGTCCTCTCCAAGTACCTGAGCAAGGGGTGCAGGCACACATGTGCACACGCATGTGCACATACATGCACCTGCAAGCACGCACGCGCACACACACACACTCTTGCTTCTCTCTGGCTGTGAAATACAAAGCCCCAAAACAAGAAATCAAAGAAAAGGCTGAAAGAGCAGGGTCTTTCTTTCTTTTCTTTCCTTTCTCTTTTTCTTTCTTTCTTCCTTCCTTCCTTCCTTCCTTTCTTTCTGTTTTTACAAAAAAAAAAAAAAAAGGCTCTTGATTATTCATTGTTTTTTTGCTTTAGAACTGCAGGGCCTCTGGCAAAAAAGATTGGCAAAACAAAATCAGTGATCAGAAGTAAACTTTGAAAGGCAGTGTTTATAAACCAAGGTCAAAATCAGGCTCCGTCTGTGATCTGAAGTTGTTTTATGGGCAGCCACAGGGAGGAGGAGACAAGGACCCGCATCCCAGGGGTAGGGTGTCCAAGTTAATAAGAAACAGGGTTTTTCCTCTGACTGGACTGCCCTCTGCACTTCAGCGTTTCCTCCACGCCCACAGACACTGATTACGGTTTCTCTAGGTGGCTTCTCTGAGCTCAGTGTCCTGCAACTTGACATGATAATATACCCATCTCTGCACAAAGAGAAGGTTTTGGCTAACGTGCTCTATGCCCGTCAGAGACGGCAAGTATGTACATTCACTGGTTATCTGTCATCCAGCCTGCTTACATTTAATAGTATTAAAATAAGTATTAAAATAATAAAATAGTATTAAAATAAGTATTAAAATAACCACATTTGGGTTCTATACCAAACCTGGCCGTGCGACAGGAGGCAAATCACATCTTTGTGGACCTGACCTCAGCTTCTTCCTGCACGAGCGGAGGAGGCTGGGCTACACCCTTTCTTAGTCCCTTTTACCTCTCCCTGTACCTTTGATTCTTTCTTCTGATTTCTCTTTGAAGCAGTCTGTCTCTAGGGAATGCTGTGTTTCTCCTTGTCCCTTAGTTTCAGGAAGGAATTCACCACACCTGTTAGAGGTCTTTGCCTCTAAAGAGTCCTATTACCAATCAATTTTTTTTTCTCCTTGAAACAACTCATATGGAAAAGGGTTTGCACTTCCCCCTCCAGTGCTTTTTAGAGTTGTTATGAATGTCTATCGTATAAAATCATGAGCTTTATGAAGAGCAGCCCTTGACCTTGCCAGCCCCCTCCTTCGATCCTTCCTGAGCATGGTACTGATTATTCACACGTAGCAGCTGATAAATATTCATCTTTCTAGGTGGAGGTGCCACTTCTCCATTATCCCCTGCACACTGTAAGGTCAAACATTTGCCCAGAGGTACTTTTGCATAAAAAAAAAAAAAAGATAAGATAATAGGCCGAAAGAAGGGTCTTTGGAATTTAAAAATTGCACTAACTGTAATGATGATCATGTATTAATGAAAATAATGCAACTCTAAATAGTTTTTATTTGCCAAGCCCTTGCTATGCACCAGATCCTCTGCTATGGGCTTGCCATGAATTATCTCATTCAATCCTCACAACTCCATTAAATAAATGGCATCAGGGTCCTCTGGCATAAAGACTCAGCCAAATTATCCACACTCACACTGTCTATAATTGAAAGAGCTTGGCTGCATTCAAAGCTCTTGCAATTTCCCAGCCCTGTGAGAGAAGACCCCCGAGTCAACGACTTTTCTTGGTTCTCTCCTGTTTATGTACGGTACCTGTGGTTGCTAGGGCTCGGACTGGTTGGGATCGCTTTCCACTGCTTATTCCATAGAGTTCAATTTCATACTCAGTGGCCTCTCTGAGACCAGTTATGTCCCTGGTTCGTTCGGGGGCAAGTAGTGTTATTTCCAGTGGCTCAGACTGCTTTTTGGTATCTCTGATTTTGAGAACAAAATTGTCGAAGACCCCTTCATCAGCTGTCCAGGACAGACGGAAACCATCTGGAGTGGCATCTGAAACCAGAAGGTTGTCCACCTCTGGCTCGGCTTCTAGAGGAGGAGAACATGGTGGGAGGAGGAGAGAGAACATCATTTCCCAGCCCGTGCAGTCTTCTTCTGCAGGGGGGGTTATCAGTATGCAGTGGCCCTGGCTCTCAAGGACAGAAGTGTCCTGAGATCCCGAAAATAAAATCATTCAACATAAACAAGTAGGTCCAGGAGAAGGGAAAGATGGAATTCACACATCCAGTACAAGCCAAATGGATGCTTGCATACGTGAGTTTTGTCTAAAAGCAATTCTATAAATCCACATCTGGACTCCGCTTTGGCCCCTCCCATGCATTATTAAACAAAGTTCAAAGCCAGTAACTTGTTTACATTTGCTCTCTTCCAATGGCTGAGTGCCCAGCCTCTGTGAGACCTTTTTCTTTTCTTTTTGAAAAGACAAATAAACCAGTATTAACGATCTGTAGAGTTGCCCATGATGATACTGCTGATTATATTTCCCTTGATCCTGAGCAAAATGGCTTTTAAAATGTTACAAATGTTACGGTCTTCTTGCGTTTTTCTTGGAACTGTTGTACTCAAGAAGGCTCCTACTCTTGACTTTGTTGAGTCCAGAGGGTAGAACTGAGGCTTGGAACCTCTTATGCTCCATACTTTGGACTCAAGGTATATGATCTTGGATTGCCTTCACTAGACAAAACTCATTTGTCAAGGTGAATTTAGAGCTGAGTTTCCCAAAGTGTACTCAGAGCAAACTATTCCTGTTTGTTCTTCTTCCTTAAAAGGTATCTGGTGTCAAATAAGTTTGGGAAATACTGCCTGGGTGAGTCCCTCTCAGGAGAGACACATGCACATTGGGATATTCTGTAAAGCCTTTTGTCAAGGATCCTATCAAACTATGTTTCCAAACTGATTTGAACATGGAACTTCTTCACCAAGCAGGACCTTTGGATATCCTACGGAACTAGTAAAATCTGGAAAGACTTTGGGAAACACAGATTTTTAACTGTTAAAGTTGTTAATGCTATATGTCTGAAGGAATTATTATTAGTCTTGAGAAAATTATGGATTTAGTCTGTGTCAAAGAATCTCTATGACATTAGTGTTGACCAACATAATAAGTTTGCAGTTGGGTTTCCAATAACGAGCCCACCTGGTAAGTTTATCAAGATCCACAGTTGAGATGTTGAGATGGCAAATGTTGTAAAAAATAAGTTTCTGAAATATACTCATTGGTATATTTTTTTTGAGAAGGCTGAAACATAGCTGAGGACCAGCCAGGATGTACACGGAAGAGAATGATGTGGAGTAAGCACACAACAACTATGGACAAGACATGGTCTGAAAGATTTGGGATGCCAAGTGGCAAACATTTCGACCTTCTCATTTCTGGAGTGGGAGAAGAGGAGTGCTCAGTAGAGACACAAGACAAGGGAGAGTGTGGGGGGAAACACAAAAGAGCAGGCCACATCTATGGGTTACATAGAGAAAATGGACAAGGATGTTAAAACCATGGTGATGTGGTAGATGGATTACATGGAAGAGAACCAAGGAGGTGAGAAAATGGCTCACTTGAATCCAAATACCTGTAACAATCTCAGCCCTCAAGGGCTTGGTTTGGTGCCCTTGGGTGAAGCCAGAGACCATAACCTCATAGCCAATGCCAGTTATGAGGCCTCTAAGCTCCAGCTTCCTCTGGGTTCCTGAAAGTGTGAATTCCTGGGGGTCCAGCAGCTTCCCAGAATCCACCACCGTTACTAGGAAGCTGTCAAAGGCATTCTTCGATGCCATCCAGGAAACTGTGAACCCGTAGGGATTAATGTCGGAAATGGTTAGGTTTTCCAGAAGGGGCAGGGCCTCTGAAAGAAGGGAGGAGTGAAAATAACTCAGGTTAGCAGCACTGACCCTGCTGAGATAGCACACGTCTCCACGAATACCGACAGATACCCAATCAATCACTAAATGTGTTAAATTCTGAGAAAATGAATATTTAGTAAAAGCTTATTGGGCGCCAGATGATATCTCGTGTCAGTCTCTCAACAGGCCTATGCGATAGACGTTACTCCCATTATGCTGGCAAAACACCCTGAGTTTCAAAGAGGTTGATTGGTTTGGCCAAAGTCACAGAGCTAGGATGTGACAGAGCAAGGTTTTTAGCTGGGTCTTACTCCAAAGGCCATGAATTTTTCCCTATAAAATTGGATAGCTTATGTTGGTTTTGGATCCCTTTCTCTCTCCCACTTTCTTCTGAAGGTCTTGAAGGAAATCAACTTTTTTTCCTCCCAAATATACTTATATGTACTTTCTTTTTGGTATACTTCATATGTTTATCCCACTTCTGGTTCGCATTTTGAATCAAGTTGATGAGGCCCATTAGTGACATATATCCTTATAAGCTGAACTAGAGGGAGGGGGTAAGATTTTTTTCATGTGTCAGAATTAACAAATCATGGTCGTGGCCTAGTAAGGAATACTAGGATTTGTTAATTCTTTGGCTGTTTGTTTTCCTGGATAAAGTCAGGAGCTAAAGACATGTCTGGATCTTTAGCAAGTTCTGTTGTCATGTATTCATTCATTTACCAAACATCTGTGTCCCAGGCACTCTTATTTCTTAGGTGCCAAGGGGTCTTCACACACTGGGATTTCCAAAAGGACTGAGCTTATATCACTTAAGTTGCTAAGTGCCATTATTTCCCAACTGACTAGGCTTCACATCCGTTTTCCTATATAAATGACACTGTGAAGTAGCTATTGTTACCTGTCCCCTCACCCCCATGACATCTAAGGAAACGGAGGTCAATAACTTATCCAGGATCACACATCTACTGGATGGCTAAGCTGGCCTCCCACCCAGGCCATCTGATTCCAAGCTCAATGCTCTTTCCACACCCTGAGCCAACGTCTAATTAGTCGACTCCATCAGGGCTGGCAAGTCTGGAGGCTTAAGTAGGATTGGTGTAGAAGGCCCAGCGCCTCTAGCAGAACAAAACATGGTATTGGTGACTGTGGTTTTCACTGGAGGGGGCGTGGGGCTGGGAACTCCATGACCAAGGTTGCTTTAGCCCCACCTCATTTAGAGGCGCCTTTTTCACTGCTTCTAAATAGAAACGTTCAAAGAGATAAATGACCTTACACTGATACCCGGAGCCTAATCCACGGGATGTAAAGAAAAATGTTTAAAAAAAAGATTTTGGTGATTGAATGAACAAGTGAATGAATGCCCTCATTCCTGAAGCAGAGATTTAAATTTTGTTGTAGCTTGGACCTGCACTTATTTAACACACTTGCTGTTTGTTTTGAGGCTTTTTTTTTTTTTTTTTACCATGTAAGGCTCTCTCCCAAATCATAACTCTATCAAAGGCAGAGATGAAATCGCATATCCTGTGCAAAGAGGCTTCTCTGTCTGCAAGACAAGGGTCTCAAGTTCTGTTGCTGAGTTTTGTTTAGATAAATGGCGCCTCTCTCGGTAGCTAGGCCTTTTGCACCACCACCCCATCAAAGCGGTGGATTCCAATGAAAAGGAGGGCGTTCAGGCTAATTAGTCAATCAAGGGCTTGTTATTTATAGTCATTCATGTTCAGCTTTTTTTTTTTTTTCTTTTCCTTTTTAAAAAATATGCTTCTTTTAAAACTCAGGGTCTTTTCACTTCAAGAATTAGCTGAGACAATGCTGTAACCAGATCTAGGATTCCCAAGACCAGCACTCCCAGCCTGCCTCTCTCCTCTGTTCTGTGGGAGGTCCTGCTGGAGGTAAGGCGACAAGTAAGGGCCTGACTGACCAGGAGCCATTCCTCCCCTCCTGCTCATCTCATGGCTTTGGGACAGGACAGAATGGAAGTCCCCACCGCTCCCTCCCCCGCCGCACACAGAAATGAGCATGTTCTGCATTTGAAGACTTGTCTGAACGACTGAATTCACAGGAGGCAACGGGACAGAAAATATAACCACTTTCTGGTCTCCCATTAAAACATGTACGTGTTCTCTTAAAAATCATAAGAAAGTCATAGTTTCATAACAACAGTTGCTGAGTTTCTGTCTAGACTTGTGGCTTATTTTTCAGAACACAGCTCCCCTCCTATTGCTAGGAAATGGAAAGAACCCAGCATCTGTAAGATGCCTGCTGGATGCCAGGCCATTAAAGTTCATTGCATCCATTTAATTCCTGAGACAAGGGCTGCCCCAAGTAGCTGTGGGTGTCCTTTCTTCATTCATAAGGAAATTGGAATTCAGAGCAGTTAAACACCAGCTAAGGTTATGCAGCTAAAAAGATGTGGGAGAAGATCAGAAACCATTCAGGCCTGATATCAAAACCCTCACGCTTCGAGGTCATCACGGCTGCCTCCAATTAAATATTTAATTGAACGTATTAACATATCTTACTGGCAGCAGTTTAGATGCTGGGAGAGGCCTGGTTTAATGTGAGAATCAGCAGGCAAAGTCAGTCTCCTGAAAATTATCATTAGTGGAAGGCAAGAGACTTCTAAATATTTCCTCAGGTTTGTCAGGCTAGAGATTTGGTAAATCGACACCATTTGCAGTCTTTGCCATTGATTTGGGATAATCTCAGGCAAGAGAATGGAAGGCCACATCTTTATGCAATTCTTACGTAATTCAAAGAGAGGTTAGAGGTCACATTCAATAAATGGGTAAACTTAAATTAAGTTTGGATTTATCTGCTATCCTAGGTCAAACCTTCAGTAATCTGTTGTAGATGTTGATTTAAGACAAAGTTTTTTTTTTTTTTTTAAAGAAAAAGATAAATTACTGCATTTCTGGGGCAGGTAGTTTATAAACTGCCTTACATAGCATGATTTATGGACAAAATTCCCGCTCTTGGCTGTTACTTAGAACTCACTCTTCAGCCAGAATCACTAAAATATGGATCAGCCCATAAAGCTAGGCAGGGAAATCCCTGGAGATTTCATGCAGCTGTCGAATACACGGTCTCCATTTCCCACAAAGGGCTGTGAAATACCCATCTTTGCCATAGGATCTGCTCTCCCTTCACTTAGACATTTACATCTGGGGTGAAGACTGTGTTTGGGGTTGAATTTCCCTTTAGAATGTCTGTCACCTTTCCCCTGCTCCCCATCTCAGAATTCTAAACAGACAAGCAAGAACCTCTAAATGAGTACCTGTCATGACAAAGGCAGTGAGGGGCCTGGTGGGGTCCCCAGCCGAGGTGGTCCCTGCCACGCTAACGTCATAGCCAGTGTTCTCCACCAAGCCCGTGACGTGAGCGTGCTGTGTGTCTCCTGAGACCGTGAATTGCTGGGGCTCATACAGCGAGTGAGAATCGCTAACATTGACAACAATCTTTGCAAAAGGCCCGGCTCGAGCGGTCCAGGACACGTTGAAGCTGTCAGGAGTAACATTGCTAAGGATTAGCGTGCCCAACTGTGGCTCTGGCTCTGAAGGGAAAGGGACATGGGCGAAAGAGAAGGAGAGAGACATGATTAGAGGAAGCAGTGGATTTTCCCAGAATGTAGCCATAGGACATGAAAGTGCCAATCCCTCCAAATATTTGCAGAAACGTAGTGTATCAGGCTGTGGCTACAGCTGCTTGACTATAATGCTAGAGAATACATTGCTTTCTCTGCAGGCATGGATGTGCATTCTTTACAAGGACAGACATGACCATTTGCTGGCCATGTATGAAGACAAGTGAACAAGCCATTAAAATGGTAGATAGGAGTAACATAGAATATTAAGGGTGCATTTCTAAGGTTTGCAGTGGGCCATTAGCTCCGTAAGATGTTCTAAGAAAAACAGCTTTATAGTGAAGTATTTATGGATATTCTATCTCACCCTGGAGATTTACAAAGCATGTTAGCATTTTATAGCCTCTGAAATGCTGGTTCTATAAAGAAACCTACTTAATTTTGTGTAGCCAGAATTTCACAAACTTTCTGATCAATGGATACCTGTTCTGAGAAATATTCTTTGAACATCTCAAGGAGCTGGTGCTCCACTGAGCACAGCTTAGAAAATGTTACTTTGAAGTTTCCTTAGTCTTCTTTTGATCTGTTTGGATTGTACAAATTAAAGGCTAATATCCATACAAGAGAAATTCTCCATAGTATTTAGAAATCTAAAGGTTTCTTATACACCATAGGGAAATCTGCATCCTACCCTAAATACAGCAAAGGTAAAATGGCTTTCATGAAATCGTTCCTGGTGTTTGCAAAAGTTAAAAGAAAATTTAGCTAGGTGTTGCATTTTCTGCCTAGGAAATTCACTTACTGGATAATTAGCAAAGATAGCTAATTAGCAAAGACAGCTAACCTCCCCTGGAGGTTAAGTTTCTCTTCTCCCTTAGGGACTAGGAGATCGGTGATGAAGGGAACTCATTTTTAATGTAGGGGGCCTGCACCGCTAGTTTCAGCTGGAATGTAGATGGTCTGACCTCCTCAATGCACACTTATCAAGTAATACTACCACTAAAATAAGCTCAATTCCGACTGTATTTTAGAAAGAGGCAGCAGTCCTGGAGGCTTGAGGTACCAGGGCCAGCCTTTAGGGTTAGGAAGAGAAGCAGACTATTTCCTCCAGGGACTTGGGAGTTGTGTGCCTGGAGCTCCAGGGTTAGGAGGAAAGAAGGGGCTCACCTGGAGAAACTTTAACTGGACAATTGCACAGTATAACTCGACGCCACAAAGTCTCCAAGGGCAACACGGATCTGGCTCAGAAGCAGAATATAGCTGTAAGGGACAGCCCGGGATCTCCTCCTTAGCAACTCATTTGAGAAGCTAATGATGCTATAATTTTTAGCCACAACGTTGGCAAATTACTTCAACCACACTAAAGGTAGAACCCTCCAAATAGGCCTCTGTTTGCTCTTTCCCTGTATTTTGCTGTGGGAGCAATCTCTCCAAGTAAGGATGCATGTTAGGACTCTTCTCATGCCCCTGGACAGAGACTGGCAGTGGGAACACATTCACCATGCAGAGTAAGACCTGGATTCTCATGGCCAGCTTGACCTCCAGCTGTCTCCCAAAGGCTGCAGCCAAGCTGAAAAGTGAGGAGCAAGAAGAACCTCAGAGAGACAGAGAGGGAAGGTAGGAGCAGTGTTCCATGCAAGCTGGGACATCTTTCCCTCCCCAGTTCTGACCCTTCAAAACAATTCCTGGACATGCTGTCTACTTCCAGGAAACACAGATCTTTTCAGAAATTTAATGCTCTGAACGTTCACCACATGCACCAAGATTTGGACAAGATGACAGATGAAAGAAGACTGACATTTCGTGATAGGTGTCAGTAGATGACAAAGCATGCTTCATAGGGTAAATGTCAAAGGAGAACAGTCTGTTTGTAGGGAAGGAAAGCAAATAGAAGTCTCAAGAACATGATGAGACCACCGGGTCCTCTCACGTGTGTTAGGGTTTTTTCTCTGCATGCTACTGGCACCGCTGTTTGGAATCTTGGGGGAGAGAAAGAGGATGTAGAACATTCTGATCAGGGGACGAAAAGTGGCATGCACGCACCGCTTTGAATATGACATAGGCAAACTTTGATTAGACCACAGGCAGATGATAATGGGTGGAACTGGAAACGATTATTCAAGATCAGATGGAAGGATGATTTAGAAATTCAACCAAAGCAAGTCAGGTTAACTCTATACAAACACACAGCAACTCCTGATGTGAGTGCCTATTTAGGAAAAAGAGGTTGACATTGAAGTTCCTTAATTTGGGGTGAGAGCTTTTTTTTTTTTATGTTTTAAGGCTCTGATTTGGGGGGCTCTATCAAATTTGAGAACGATCTGGAGGAACTAGGAGG
The DNA here is from genome assembly GCF_054177405.1 of Leptonychotes weddellii. Lineage (NCBI taxonomy): Eukaryota > Metazoa > Chordata > Mammalia > Carnivora > Phocidae > Leptonychotes > Leptonychotes weddellii. Next base: position 63,519,777 of record NC_138382.1, read on the forward strand.
ATGAAAAATGGGTAGTGAGTGATTTTTCTTTTTTTTTTTTTGGAATGATCCTCAGAGAAAGTTTAATGGAGAGAGAAGAAGCCGTCGTGGGAAATACCTGTGGTTGCCTGGGCCATCAGAGTCTGAACACGGTGCCCGCCCATCAGCCCGTGAAGGTGGGCAGTGTAATTAGAAGAAGGTTTGAGGTTGGTGATGACAGAGCTGCGAGATGCTGCGGGCACAGAATGCACCACCGTCTCCTGGCGGGGGTCAGAATTCCTAACTTCTATAAGAAAGCTATCAAAGGTAGCCTCCTGGGCTTTCCACGAGAGGGACACACTGGCCCAGGTCACATTTGAGATAGTGAGGTGGCTAAGGAGAGGTTCGGCTACTAAAGCAAGCAGAAAAAAAAAATAATAATGAAAGCGCGTCAGTTTAAAACACGGTTACAGAGTCAAAAACCAAAACACGTAAGATTAAATCCATAAAGTTTTAGACTTCATCCTTTGATAAAGGCACTGGTCCTGTGTTGAAGCCCAGTTTGAACCAAGAGAAACGAATGGATGAGGTTGGTGGTTTTCTTCCCTAGGTCTCGGTGTACTGAATCTGGCGGGGACAACCACTCCATCACCCGGCTGACAATTTGTAGTCTCACGTAGAACGAGGACAGACCCTCCCTCAGCCATGGGTGGCTTAAGTGATAGATGATTTTGATGCTATGATGGGAACTCTTTTCTTGGATTCACTGATTCACTGTCCAAAATGTGCTAGGAATGCTATTTTGAATGGATAAGCTTCTCCTTTCTAAATTCAGATAGAGAATTCTCTTTTGCTGCATGCCAGAGAGCATCTCGTGTAGTATGTATACCACAGACACTACAAATTTAAGTAAGAGCAGCTTATGCCTTGGTTGACCAAGTTCCTTATTTAAACATGACTACTTCTCTTTTTGAAATCAACCATTCACTCTCTGGGGGCAAGACAGCATGCTCAGGTCTTTGCTCCCAGAGATCGTGATGGAATCTGGGCGTTCCGAATGGTACCACTTCCTCGTGCACCCATCCGATTAGTAATCTGCTTTTTTTTTTTTTTAATTTTCTCAGTTGAAAAAAAAAAAAAAAGCACCAACACAATTTCATTAAATCACTGGGATCCTTGGGTATTTAGAGGCCACAGATACTAGGGTAACACAAAATATAATTTTTAAGACCTCTTTGACTGATGCAGACATCTTTCCAAATCAAGGACAACTCTGGCTTTTTAGGTATGGAAGGGCAGAATTTTTTTCTCCAGATTCCATATGGCAATCTGGACCAGACTACGTTTAAGGCTGCACATGTCCTGGTCAGTAATAGATCAGGCAAGGGGCTTCATGGAAATCCACCATTTGGGCTGCTGTTGGAAGAGAGTTATGTTAAGCAGTGCTCCAGCCTCGCATCCTGGAGGAGTTCAATGCGTTATGGTTTGTGCCTCAGTGGGCGAGAAGGAGCGGCTTCGCCTTGCAAAGAAGATTCTGGAGACCTGGAGAGAGGGTGTCAGACATGGGAGAAAGCAGATGTACCTGTGGTGGCCATGGCACTGATGACTTGGGTCCGGATGCTGGGAGCGAGTCCCGAGAGGTAGATAACAAAATGATTATTAGGGTGTAGCCCTGAGATGTGGGCAGTTCGTTCAGCACCAGAGATATTATATTCCATCGTCTCCAAGAACCTATTGGAATCAACAATTTCAATGGTAAAGGTCTCGAAGGCCCCATCGGTGGCTGTCCAGGAGAGATTGAAGCTCTCAGGAGTTATGTCAGAAACAGTTAAGTTTCCAATTTCAGGTCCTGTGGCTGAAAAAGGGGGTAGGAGAGAAGAAAAAAGATCGGGGGTTAATGATTTGGCTTGTGTTTTAAGACTGAGGTTGTTAATAGAACCACGGCTAGGTAGAAGGATCTGCCGGTTCAGTGTTACGGTGAAATGCAGCAGGTGTTACCCAGCGGTGCCGATGGGAAAGAAAGAGGGGCGTTTGTTAACAGGAGAAGACCAAGAGGAAGGTTGCGCAGTTGGATTTCCCTGCTCTGGAGCTGCCTTACATGATCAGGCTGGCTGAGATCCTGCGTGTGAGAAGCCGTCTAAATGATGTCAGCAGGAACTGTGGTGCCTAAGCTCAGATGCTCCAGGGAGCCCCACCGCAGGGATGCTGGCCATTGCTCAAAAGATAGGCATGCTGGCAGCTCCCAGTCTCTTGAATTGCACTTAAGAGACCCCAAGTTGGCTCCCTCCTGGGGTCATCCTTTGCTTTGAGGGAGCTCCCATCTATTTAAATGAGGACTAAGTAACTCTGATGCCATTACCCTCCCAAGGTGGTACCTCGAGGCTTCTGCCTTTGTGACTTAAAGGAAACTGGCAACTCAGTGTGGTTCTTGGTATTGTCTTCATACTCCTGACAAGGGCCGGCTGTTTTCATATTCTGTTGGAATAGCTCGTCCTCTCTTAACTGCTTCTACGTGGGCCAAGAAAGCCACCACTGCATGGCTAACCAGGAGAGCTGAGCCGATGCAAGGCATTCAGGTCACCCTGTTCGGCCAAGAGATAGCATTCTGTCTGGGAGACGGTCCTACCAGTGCACAAGCACTTTGTCATGCAGCAGGAATAAAACAGGCAGAAGGCAGGCAGAAGCAGCGTGGGAAGAGCTAGTATTGCTTCTCTAGCAGGGAAGGAGAAGGCCTTCCCATCCCATCAGATGTGGTGAGACACAGATCAGATGGAACCACGACCCTTCTCCCCTCCTACCAATTCATCAGAAACAAGACTGTTGCTATCATTAAAAAGAAACACACACACACACAAGTACTAAGGGCACCCAAACCACAAGATCTGCAGGAAAGATCAGAAATGGCAGGTGATTTCTCTTGCCTTCTGGGAAGGGATGATTTATGATCCCTATGTCAGATCAAAGGGCCCTGGGTCCATCCAGGGCACCTCAGTTGCAATTTCTGGGCATTTCAAGGTCATCATTCATACAGTGGCTGTCCGTATTATGTTTATCTCGGCCAGAATGATTGAAATGATCAAGGCTAAAATGCAGAGCTATGCTTTTGCTAGGATCAAGGAGGTTGTTGTATGGGTTTGTATGGAAGTTTAGTTGTAGTAATCATCTAAAAGTGGGGCAGGCCCCTGCAGAACCAAACACGACAGCTCTGCTGAGCGTCCACCCAGGGGAGGCATGTAGGAAGGGAAGAAATGGGAAACAGCGCTGGGGAAGGCTGCTCACTGTAGCAGGCTCCTGGGGGCTTCTGAATGCCTTGCTGCTGGAGCCGAGGGACAGGTCAAGTTTAACGCAGGGTCCTGGGTTGGCGCTGGGAGTGTGCTACGCCAAGGCCAACCCTCCAGGGAGCACCTCTTGATTAAAAGAGCAAAAAGGGCATCAGAGATTTGACATGCATCGCCTGGGACGTTCCTTACTTCAAATGCTGCTGTGTGGACTTCTAATGAATGGTTTCTTCTTTGGTACTGTCTCCAGTCATAATTGTGCGATTTTTTTTTTTTTCCTTTTTGGTCTAGCTATTTGCTAATTTGATGTTCTAACAATGACTCAGTATCTGAGAGAACTGCCCAGAGGAGGGTAATTCAGTTCTCTCATTATACTCAGCGCATTTTAAAGAAACATTTAAATTAAAACATTTCTTTTAAATGCAAGAACCACAGTGCCCATACATACCCTTGAGGGATTTGGGATAGTAAAGCACCATTTCCAACTAGCAAAAGGACTCTCTAAAGTAAATAATCTGTGCTCAACCAGAACTCACACGTGGCAGGGGGCGGCTTTTAGTTATATTCCAGCCCTGGAGAAGAGAATTAAAACCATCCGGCTGTCTCCCGGAACAGAAAGCCATCATTCAGAAAGAGAGGGGTGGTAGGACTAGGTAAAGGCTGAGAGAGGCTGAAGGCTGGAGGTCAGAAAAGGCAACATCTCTATCATTCATTTTCGAAATGGCAGAGGCTTGTAGACCAAGGCACAGTTCACAGGGACGTCTCTGAGCATGCACGCCAGCCACTAAGCAACAGAAGGGAAGGACTCAGACGTAGAGAAAAGCTGACTTTCTGCACAGTCCCTTGGAGAGGAAGCAGGGCGGCTTGGGGAGGGGCATCGGCAGTAGGGAGGAGGGTACCTGTGGAGGCCTCGGCAGAGAGCACCGGGGTCCTATGGCCCCGGATCACCCCGTAGATGGTAACTCTATAAGGGGTGGCCGCCTTGAGGCCCGGGACGTCCACAGCCCGCAGGCTGCCGGGAACCGTGAGGTTCTGAGCTGCCTCCATCCTGTTGGTCTCCTGCACCTGAATGACAAAGTGCTCATAGGCCTGGTCAGCTGCGGTCCAGTTGAGTTTGAGGCCATCCCAGCCAGCCTCGGTCACGGTTAAGTCCCCCAGCTGGGGGAGCTCCTCTGAAGAAGGACAGAGAGGTATTTGTCAGTTCCGCAAACCACAAAAGGAGGAAACCAAACGTCCCACAACCCAGCTCTAGGGAAGACAGAAAGAGGCGTGAGAATTTTTGTGGGCATGTGTGGTCCTTCTTGGCCTCTGGGCGTTTATTTCCAGCTTGAACGGCTGTGACCTGGCCACAGCTTTCTTCAGGAGTTGAAAATGGTCAGAAAGGGGAAGATCCTCATGGTTCATCCTTGAGATGGCAATGCTATCTGGCGGACCACTGAATAGCCCACCTGGGAGGTCTCTGGGCATGCATGGCCAGAACCTAAAGGGCAGCTGGAAAAGTGGGATTGTGGGTCAGGGTAAGGGGGGTAGGGACGGTTAAAAGTGCAGGCTTTGCAGGCAGCTGGGCCTTGGTTGGAATTCCAACAATATTTATCACCCGGGTAGTCTTGAACCTATCACCCAGCTCGTTCCCGAGTCTCACTCTCCTCACCTATATAGGGAGCTGACAGTGCCCTAATTGGACCGGGTGATGGCTAAATACCATTTATAAACCCCGGAGCGTCATACCTGACCCACAGTGAGTGCCCAGTAAGTGGCAGCCCAACAAATACATCATTGTTTAGATGCTTCCCCTTGGCACTTCTCAGCCATATTGGAGACAATTATCTGCCTCTTTCATGACTTTACGTTGGAGGGACTGTCTTATTGCGGGCCACCTACTATCGGACTGGCTTTATAAAGTGTACGCTGTCTCAGTCTGGACAAGTCTGCTGTTTTATCTCTGGACTTTACTCTGCTTTCAGGGATCAAATGTTCTGTGCTGGATTCTTGGCTCGGTTCTTTCCCTCCCACCTTCTGCGAAGTACTCTGTGCCTGGATGAAGAACGTCTGTACCGTGAAGCAAAGCCATTTGTACAAGATGAGTGCCCACTTTTAATTAAAAGTGATTATGTTTTGCTCGGTAAATGGTGCAGAGCAGGGCCCACTATTTATCTTTCTACCACGTAGGAAGGAAATTTAACGTAGTTCTTTTTGCTGATTTAAGTCTGGATTCTGAACATGGCAAAACCCACTGCTTAGTGGAACACCTCTCAGGATTAAATGCAATCTCAGACTTTTCTCTTTTAACAGGCTGAAGGGGCCATGGATTCGAAGTTAGAAAAGGAAGTATCTGAAGGGACTTCAGCCACAAAAAAAGTGCGCCCGAGGTACTTATTCTCAGGTATTTCAGGACTCAGTGTACTGTGAGAGTCTGAGCAAACTCAGCCTGTTAGAGGAGCTGATTCAAGCTGTACCACATGACTTTGGTGCTTTTGGGGGTATCAGTGCAGTAAGTCCCCTCTGCCTCCCTAGCTCACCAAGAAGAGCTGTCCATTTACCTGTCATGGAGTGGGGCAAAAGGAGTTCTGTTGCTCAAAACAAAAGTTTACATCCCATAGGTAGAGACCCATAGCATCCCGCATCCAGATCACATGGGCCTCAAAAGCCCCTTTTGCTTTGGTGGATTGCAACATCGCTTTTCTCATTTTTGGAATTGTGTGTAGTTTCTAGCAAGGACCAAATTTACTTGGTATATGCAAGCAAGAACAACAATTTATTTGAATTAGGTTATTTGGATGGTATTATCAAAACACAGGATGTATAGAGAAGGGCATGGACTGAGGGCCCAGCATAAAAACCCTACCAAAAATTTGGTCCATTTGCCCTTTTTAAGGCTGTTTCTAAACACCTCACAAACAGCATAGCATTTCCTATAACAGATGGAACAGCATTATTTCCAGGGGACAAATTGGGATAAATTGTTTTTCCTCCCCAAACTGAATGAAAAACATTGAAGTCAAATGTGGCTGTTCTTTCTTGGAAATATGCTTGCTGCCCTGAGTATCTGTTAAGGGGAGAGAGACTTGGACAGTTTCGGCTGAAGATGGCCAGATTACTTCAAAGCTTATTCCATAGTGATGTACTACAAGTTGGACGGCAGTCAGTGACTCTGAGGCCACTCGTGATAAGATTTCTCTAGAAAGTTCTGACCTTATTCTTGTGCCACAGCCCTACTGTTTCTGCTATTTTCATTAGGCTACGTTGCTACCTGATATATTTACCTATTTGCTGTTCAGTATTTACCACAGGATGGGAGCCTTTGCTAAGCACTTTTGGTCATGGTTTCATTCACTGCTCAGGACAATGTTCTGAGGTGGGGTATTATCTCCTAACTGAAGGTGAAAAAAGAAGGCTCAAATGTCAAAAGAAATGTCAAACGACAGACCCAAGAACATCCAGCCAGGAAAGTGAAATTCCAACCCAGACCTCCCTGAGTTCAAACTTGCTTTCGCATGGCCTGTCAGGAATATTGGGATAAAACTCGGACGCATGGGGAATGTTCTCGATTCCAAAGAGAGGTTGGCTCAGTCACGTCCCTGGTGTGGGAGGAGGGTCCTATACCTGTGACGGCCTCCACAACAAGGGGTGGAGTGCTGCGGCCTCTGACCTGGCCATGCAGGGTGGCCGTGTAAGGAGTTCCGGCCCTGAGGCCCGGGATGTCCACAGAGCGCAGGCTGCCAGGAACCGTGAGACTGTGAGCTTCCTTGGCCTGGTCAGCCTCCTGGATCTCAATGATAAACTGCTCATAGATCCCATCGGGGGCGGTCCAGTCCAGACTGAGGCCATCCCAGTGGACCGCGGTCACTGTGAGGTTTCCCAGATCTGGAACCTCCTCTGCATGAGGACACAGAGTAGCTGAGTTACTAAAAAAGGTAATTGCATGCCGGGGTTCAGGTAAGATGACACTTTGGCTGGGGTTGGGACGAGTTGTCTGGTTAGTGTTGATTACAGATGCGTGATCTATAGCAGGTGTCGAGCACACTCTGACTGTTGGCACTAAAAGCCAGGGTTTTTCTCTTCAGTCTCTGGGAATGAAAGATAGTTCTAGGAATTGTTCATAACTTCCATTCTTAACATATAAATGGGGCTTTGGGGAATCTTGGTGTGTTCTTAAAATGAGCTCAGACCACTTTTTTTCCACTTGCAAACTGCGCTTTCCAACTCCTCGGCTATTATGACTGAAACTTGCTTTGAAAGAAAAGTCACCTCTCACTTTTGTAAGGGGAGGGTAGGTGGAATTTTCCATGGAATTGGCTACCATGCTAGACTAGGACTTGGCCAAATAAGGGATATGACATTTGGAGGGAAGCAGGGATGATTCACCGGTGTTCCCCAGTGGAGCTGGGGCTGAGCCAGCTTAGAGCAGGAAGAGTTTGATCCGTCCCAAGCAGAGACACAGGGAGGAAGCAGAGTAATGAGCTAGTCTGGAATACCTGTCAAGACTTCAACAGAGAGAGGAGTCGTGCTGAAGTCCTGCGTGACCCCATGGATGGTGACGCTATAATGAGTGGCTGCTTTGAGCCCAGGCAGGTCCACGGACCTCAGTCCTCCCGGGACTGTGAGGTTCTGGGCTGCCTCTTCCGCGTCAGTCTCCTGCACCTGAATGAAAAACTGTTCATAGGCTCCTTCCGGAGCAGTCCAGTTGAGTTTGAGGGCATCCCAGCCCACCTTGGACACCGTGACCTCTCCCAAACTGGGAGGTTCCCCTGGAGAAGGACAAAGAACGAGTTTAATGATCAAATCACACAGCAAGAGTCAGGGAATCTTGGACACCAGAGTAGGCTTTAGATTACTTAAAAATACAGGACTGTCTTTAGATAAACATGCATCATGCAGCTTCCTGAATTCGAGAAATAGGGCAAAGAACATGAGGTATAGAAAAATATTTGTCATCTTATTTTATTCAAGAATTGCCCCAACCTTCAGTGGGCAGGGAGATTAATTTTCTGATTTTTCTTTTCCTTTTAAATAGAATGCCTTCACATCCCTTACCAGGAGGGAGTCTGTTTGCGAAGCTAAAGAGCCCTGCCACTGGGGCTGTGTGGAGAGCCCCCAGGCAGGGCTCTGCACAGCCCCAAAGGGTGTTGTTCACAGGGGGTGCGATGTCAAAGGTGCCCCTGGAGTCATACAGCCTGACGGCTCCCCTTTATTAGACACCACAGCGCTGTAACTTGGGCCAGAAGAAGTCCATTCAAAAGTGAGTTGTGTCTGATGATCCGTGGGTAGTCTCCTGTTAGGGACAACAGAAGCTAGAAACGGAAGGGTGAGAGAGAGATACCTGTGGAGGCCTCGGCAGAGAGCACCGGTGTCCTATGGCCCCGGATCACCCCGTAGATGGTAACTCTATAAGGGGTGGCCGCCTTGAGGCCCGGGACGTCCACAGCCCGCAGGCTGCCGGGAACCGTGAGGTTCTGAGCTGCCTCCATCCTGTTGGTCTCCTGCACCTGAATGACAAAGTGCTCATAGGCCTGGTCAGCTGCGGTCCAGTTGAGTTTGAGGCCATCCCAGCCAACCTCGGTCACGGTGAGGTTTTCCAGTTCAGGGGCATGGCCTGAATAATGACAGAGATGGGTCAGTTAAACTGTTCCTCAAACCCCTTTCCTTCTGGGAACCCAGAAATGGCAAACCCGTTACCAGTGCTGAAAGGCCTGTGGTGGGGGCCGGGGCAGGGCTGAGCGCCATGTTTCTCTCACTGCATCCCCTAGCGCTGCTGTCAACATCAAAACATCAACAGAAAACTCCACATAATACTTATTTTGCCCTGTGGCCTCTTTGGGTGTGTCTTTTGGAAATGGCATTTTCCTACCGACCAGTGTCCTGTGGATCTAGAAAACTCTACACATCCATGTTAGTAGTGCTCTAGGCTTCGGTTTCCATTTTGGAAAGTGTCTCTCATCATAAGGATGACATCATAAGGAACAGCCTCCAGCTCTTCTCAGGATTTTTGGTCTGAGCTGCTCAGCCTTCTGTATTTTGAGAAGATTGGTTCCTCTTAATTCCCTTCCTTTTCATGCTTCCTCAATCTCCATCTCGTCTGGGAGGTTTGTTTTATAGTCTCTATGCTGAAATTTTTGTCAGTTGCCGGGGCTCAAGTCAGTTTACATAAAACCACTTCAGGAAGATCAGAGATAAATTAACACAGTCCAAGTAAGGCTGTACTGAGGAAGGGGAGGAGTCTTTGCGAAACCGTCCCTTACTGGAAAGAAAGACTGAGGCCTGGGACAAACAGAGCTTATCAAGCTCAATTAAAACCGAAGGTGCCATCTTCATTCATCTCCTGAGCACACAAAGTACAGCAACAACACACCTGTCTGAATATGCCTTCCAGGTGATAATTTGCCCAGGGCTCAGCTTAAGTGGGCTTTGCGTGACCTAGGAAGAGAGGATTTTTCTCTGGAAATGGATCCTGTAAACAGAGCAAGAACTGCCTCGAGCTCATTTAAAAGAACAAATGCTCCTCTCTTTATGCCTCCCATTGGCTGCTACTTTCAAAAGAGTCCCATGTGCGCATTAAAGCACGCTCCTAACCTGAAAATCCTAGCTTGATTGGATTGAAGATATCCTTTCGGAGGGAAAAATGTTTCTTTCCAAGAATCTATTTAATTCAGACTTTTCCAAGTTCTGGGAAAAGTTCTTCCTTAATGTTTCATATCGACAAAGTTTGCAGTCCTGCAAGTCTTGTTTGACCCGGAACAGGGGTCTGCAAACTACGATCTGAGGGTCAAATCTGGCCTGCTCCCTATTTTGCTAATGAACTGCTAACAACAGTTTTTATATTTCTTAATGGTTGGGGCAAAAATCCAAAAAGAAGAATGTTTCATGATATATGAAAATACAAATGAAATCCAAATTTTGGTGTGTAAATAAAGTTTTATTGGAACACAGCCATGCTTGTTCATTCACGTGTTGTTGATGGCTGCTTTTATGCTAAAGGCACCCTTGAATAGTTGTGACAGAAAGCTTATGGCCTGAAAAGTCTAAAATATTTACTCTCTGGCCCTTTACAGAAAATGTTGGCCATACCTCATCTTGAACTACATTCTACGGGCTCCTCATATAACCCAAATTCATGCCCTGAAGCTCACCCGAAGCAGTTCTTAACCACATAAATGTGACCGTGATGAGAAAGAGAGGACCCAATACATCTCATTTGGGGGAAAGAAAGGGAGAGTCTGCCATCCTTAAACCCACTGGCCCTTGGAGGCCAAGAGCAGTGCTCCAGATATAACAGTTGTCGTCCTTGACCTTAGGATTTAAGCACAACTAAAATCAGGAGTGTGTCCTTTTCAAATATTCTAGTAGTCCTCATGCATGAAGAGATATAGGACAAAAACCAATCTAAGCAACTCTTTAAGGTTAGGGAAATTAATCCTATTATCCACAAATGCCCCCTATGACTCATCCCACTTTCCTCTTTTTTTCTCCTCCTGCTGTCAAAACTGCTTGTCAGGAACTTGGATGGCATTGCAATTTTCCTCTTTATGTGAATTAAGTCCTTGTCTTTCCTTCTCAGCTAACTGCTTTTTAAGCTGGCTCTCTAATTCAGACATAAAGCCTTTTTTTTTCCCCCATGAAAACAATGTCAAGAACCATTGTTGCAGGCGAGGTGAGGAGAGTTACCTACCTGGGGCAGGGAGGAGTGGGTGATGGATGGTTTCTGAAAGCTCTTGCAGTAAAGATAGACGGAGAGAGAACAGGAGGGGATGCGCAGTGGGAACTACGTCTTCCTGAGGAGAACCATCTTTTCTCTTTGGATCGGCTTTTTTTTTTTATATGCCGCTGACACTGATATGACACACCCCTCGTGCCCTGCTTCTTCCGTTCTTTTCACAGAGTGATTTTCACATAACGTCATGTTGCTCATAAACAGTAATAATCAGGGTGATATTTCTACCAAAACCTTTGACTATTCTTCTATTTTTTTTTTTTTTTTTTTTTGATAAGCAGGTCAAGAAAGAGTATCAGTTTATCAGTGTGTTGAGGGAGCCGTGCTGTGACTGTTTCTGTCACGGGTGCTGTTGGTGGCCCCCCCCCATCCTTTCACTAAACAAATGCTAGTCAGATAAGTAAAAGGTGTAACTTAAATGAATGGAATTGATAGATAAGTTGAAGGGAAGGAGATAATTATGAAATTAGAGGGAATGATATGAATAAAAATACAGTGGACAATAGCAGAGGTGGGGACTAAGAAGTTTCACACAAATGCAGAGTCTACATTTCAACAGCAAATGACACACTGGTAGCCTTACTGTCCAGAAGCCCAGTGTTTCCGCTGTATAGTTCCACACTGCATTTCTTGGCATTTCTTTATGAAAAGGCTGTTGTCTTTTTCTTACAGCTGTGCACTGGCATCTACCCTCTGAACAATGTCAGTGGGCCTGGAAAATCAGAATTTCGAAATCCCATTTCTACGCTCATGGGGGGTTGACCAGCTGGCCCGGAGGAATTCCTGGCTGTGCCAACTTTAAACTTTCAGATATGCCAACTTGAAATCTTCCACCATCTTGTAGATGGTAATTACCAAATGCTAGCTGATTAGGAATTCACTTTCAGTGTTCACTGATGGAAGAGAGTGATTCTCCGACAGCAGGTGGATGGCCAAATTCAAGCCTGAGGACCCTACAGGGTAGATTTAATTGCTTTGATCTCATCTTGTAAAGTCAAGATAATTAAAATTAAAAGCCTTGCCTGCCTTAAAACTTTTCAGTGACTCTTTATCACTGTCAAGAATGGAGTCCAAGCCCCTTAGCACGATATTCACTGCCCTCTGGTGATGTCTCCAACCCCATACCTTGCTGTTCTCCCACTCCATCACAGAGCAGGACTGGACAGCTTGTGTTTCACTAATAGGAAGTTGCTCATGCCTGGGAGCATCTCATATGCTGTTCCTCCTGCTGGAAATGTCATTACCTGCTCTGTACTTCCTTTCTTCTTCTCCTCTTTGAGGACTCAGCCAAGTGTCATGCCTTCCAAAAAGCCTTCTCTGATATCCTTCTTTCCCTTTGCTCAGGTCTGGAATGGGTCCTTGTTTCTGCTCTCATAGCTTCCCAAACTTCCCTCTAAAACAGACTAGTTATATTCTTATAATTTTGGTTTTGGTTCTCTCTTTCTCATTGCAATGTGCATCATTGTGTGCCTTCCTGTTCTATACAGACACCAGCATTGCCTGACCCACAGCAGTTAAGTAATAAATATTTGTTGGATGGTTAAATATTTGAATAAATTCGGTTTGCTCCATGAATAAATCAAAATGGCATCACAGCAGAATGTTCCCTATTACTTGCAGCTGTGACTATAAGCAAAATTACACCTTTCTGCTTCCCAAACTCATGAGAATTACTGGGGTATCACTGTTGAGTCTTACGCTGGTATGGAAAGATGCTTTATTGGCCTTGTGTTTTACATATTCTCTCTGCTTTATGTCCCTACTGCTCACAGCAAATTCATGGCCTCCACTTTAAGCAGGGTTTCATTGAGTTTATCAAAATATAAATGCAGGGGGTGGGGCATAGGGGAGATGCCTGGCACACACTAATTTTCCTCAACTTTAATGGGATTCTACCTTTCTCTCACTTTCCTTCTCCCTTCCTCCCTCCCTCTCTTTATCCCCCCTTTCCTTTCTCCTTCCCTCCTTTCCTTCCTTCCTTTTCTATCTAGAGTAAGCTTAACTTAAGACAACAGAGTAACTTCCCTTCCCTTAATCCTAAACAGAGAGAATTTGGGCTGTTAATGCAGAAGTAGAAGGAAAAGACCATGAGATTCAATGGAAACAATACCACTCTGGAGTAGCTGGGGTTCCCAAATCCTCATGAAGCACATATCTTGTGCTTGGCTGTGTCTAAGGCACTGGGGATGATGCAACACTGAATAAAGGAGACAGAGTCTTTATATTCTGATCAGTAGTAGGAGGCAGGTCATAGGTAAATAAACCAACTACTGAATAATATCAGGCCAGATAAGTGTCATGAGGAACTCTGCAGCAGCATGAAGGGGTAAATCGGGATGGAAACACCATTTCAGACTGGTGGCCAGAGAAGTCTACTGAGAAATCACTCGAGCAGAATAAAATGAGGGAGATGCCAATGAATAACTGGGAGAGAAGTGGTATTTAGATAGCAGGAATAGCATGTGCAAATGCCCTGAGGTAGGAGCAGGCTTGGCATACTCAAGGAATAGCAGGAAGGCCAGAGTGACCTGGGTGAAATGAACAAGGGGACGAATGGTGGGAGTGAGGTCAGAGAGATTGGAAGGGTCAGATTCTTTAGGGCCATGTAGGCTGTGGTAGGGTCTTTGGATTTTATTTCAGGTGTGATGGGCAGCTGGCTTACGCATACTCTTAATTTGATTCTGCATCAGGGAAAAAGTTTACCCGTTGGCTCAATTCCATGGCTAGAGCTCTGGAATTCCCTGGGGAAAAAATGCTTTGGGGGCAGCCAATTCCGTATCTTCTCCATAAGACCCACGGATAATGAGCAGCACTGTGCAGACTTCTGCCATTAAGAATCTAGTGATGGGGCCACCTGGGTGGCACTGTCGACTGAGCGTCCAACTCTTGGTTTTAGCTCAGGTCATGATCTCAAGATTGTGGGATCCAGCCCCGCTTCAGGCTCTGTGCTCAGCATGGAGTCTGCTTGAGATTCTCTCTCCCTCTCTGTCTCCCTCTACCCCTCCTGCTCATACTCTCTCTCTCAAATAAATAAATAAATCTTTAAAAAAAAGAAATGATAAAAAAAAAGAATCTAGTGATGCAGAACGGGGAGTCCCCTTCTTCTGAGGTTTGAACATCTCAAACCTCAGGCCCTTTGGGTTGACATCTCAGGACTCAAAACCACATGGTACACTTGCCCAAGAGCTCCCATGTGATCTGTTTCTTTTTTCTTTCCATATGTACAAGGCCAAGTGCCTATACGTGTACTTATTTCCATAATCCACAACACAGTCCTGTTTGCCTTTATGTGTTTGTGCAAAAGCTTCCACCCATTTTAAGCCTTTCCTGATGCTCAGAAATCATCCTGTGCTCCTGCTGCACCCTCTGTACCCACAGCTCTAGCAAGCAGAGTGTAGTGTTGTTGTCTGTCAGTCTGCGTATCAGCAAGTTCCCTGGCAGCACAGATCTGTCTTGACTGATCTAGTGTCCACAGAACATAGCGCACGGAGCTCAGCTGTAAACATTACTGGTTAAGTAATGTAGAAGACTTGAAAAGATAGAATTCGAGAGACAGAAAGAGATGTCCACCTCACTTCTAATGAAATAAAACTGTCCTATGGAGAAAGCCCTAGGGTAAAATATTCTGGGGACTATGGGGGAAGAGCCAATTAAAGGGAGTCTGCATATTTTTCCTGAAATGAAGGACGTCTTTAAATAGACAACATGATTTATTTGGAAACCGTATTAAGGATGTGTGGCTGGGGAAATGAAACCACTGAGTCTTTGGGATGCCAAAACTGGGCTCTTAGTCAGAGACAAAGTAATTCCAGCCTGTGGTTCACTTGAAAGCTTTCATCTTCCTGGGCTGCTGAGGCCTGGGGCTTCCCCACTGGAGATAGGAGATAACCTAGCTACAGCCAGAGGGTAAAATGAGTAGAAATAGGAAACTCCTTGATATAGCATATGTCAAACTCAGGGAAACGTGGAGAGAGAGAGAGAGAAGGAAGAGGAGGAGGAGAAGTAGAAAGAAAGAAGAGAAAGAAATGTCTTCTCTTGTGTTTTTCAGATTCATTTGCTGTTCCTTGACACCTTATGATAAACTCATGTTTATAAGGCAGAAACATTCAAATCTCTACCATAGATTTATTTCTTCTGGATTCTGTTTTGCCCCTCCCTTATCTAGGATTGAACTGTCCCTCCAGAGCACCCTTGATGCTCACCTCATAGCTGGGTGGGAAGCAGTACATGCACAGAGGCAATCACATTGACCACTTCAGCTCACTTCAGACTCTCTGAAGAGGCTGCTCTTTGTCTACCAAATATCTCTTCTCTCTCTCTTATAAACAACCACAATTTTATGTGGGCAGCAACAAGCTGAGCCAGTAGACTACCTTTCCTAGACTTGCTTATAGTGTGGAGTGGCCCATGAAATATGAGTAGAAGTCAGTGGTGATGTTTCCAGAAAGACTCATCTAGGAGGTACTCCTTCTTAGTTTTGGTTCTTCCTCCTTCAGGCTGCCTAGAACACAGATGTGAAGGCTGTACTGTGGCAGCCATATTGTGACAAGGAAGTGACTTTGGGAATGGAGCCAAGGACTAAGAATGGTGGAACAGAAAAAGAGAAGGAGCCCAAGTCCCTAATAACTTGAAACTGCTACGCCAGACCTGAACCACCTAGCCTCAGATTTACCTTATGACAAGAAACCAACTTCCATTTTGTTGAAGTGACTGTTTTTTGAGTTTTCCTGTTATTTGCAGGGAAAGGTACTCATAAATGACAGAGTCTTCAAGGTATCTCCAGATTTGCCCATCACCACGACCCCTTTTCTGCTTATTGAGATGGAGTTGGACTAACATCTCTGCCATGACACTTTCTCTGGCTGCCCTTGATTCTCCCAATCACCCCCTTTCCTTGATGGCATTCCATCTAACATTCTGATATCTAGTCTTCCCCACGGACAGTGAGCAGGAGCACGTGAGTGAAAATAACAATGCTAAGTACGTGACCCACTTTCCCCTCAAATACCAGCACACTATGTAGTCAGTGGGTTCTCAATAAAGACTAATTAAATTGAGACTAAGGACTATTACTTGTCAAGCCCTGAAGAAGTAACATTTTTCACCGATACCTCTTGAATAGTTTGGGGCCACAATTCTATGCACATATTTTTCATATCGGAAGAATGGATTTTTTTTTTAAATTATTTTTTCAACTTAGCCACTGAGGAACTGTGGCAGCAGGTATGAGGAACAGGATATTTGGGCTAGAAGGAACACCGGAGATCAGGATTTAGCTGTCATGGAAAAACCACGTTCGCCTCTTAAAGTCTAGGAGAAAAGAGAAAATGAGGAGGGCGCTGTGCAAGGCTCAAAGGATCATATGCAACTTTTCAGGTAACCTTAGAGGGAAGCAAAAGACCTGGAATAAAAACATTTAGTGGGATGGGTGCCTGGCTGGCTCAGTCGGTGGAACACGTGACTCTTGATCTTGAGGTCATGAGAACTCAAGCCCCATATTAGGTGTAGAGATTACTAAAATAATAATAATAATAATGATAAATAAACTTAAAAAACATTTAGTAGGAAATAACCAAAGAATTATTACCAACATCTTGGTAATCTTGGAAAAAAAAAAAAGTAAATTAATTGTTAGGCTAAAGAGAGAGGACAAAAAATAAACCATTTAAAAGACTCTGTAAAATGCACAAAATTAATTAAAAAAAAGAACCAAAGACAAATGCAAACCCTGATGCTTTAAGTTCTCCTAGGAAGAAATATTTTAAAAACGCCAGTGATTTCCCAACAAAAAGACTTTGCTGAATCAGCTGACAGAGGAAAAGAGAAGTAAGTAGCTCCTTCAAAGTGCTATGCAGAGAAAGTTGTGCGTATTCCCACCTGGTTTTCCCTTATGGAGACAGCCTGACTTACGGGGGGGTCTGCAAACCTCAGAATCAACAGAGTCTGGAGGGAGCTCAGAGGCTGACCTCACCTGTGGATGCCTTTACTCGTGCGGGTTTGCTCTTGTGCCTTCCCTTCTCCACGGTGAGGAGGATGCTGTATTCCGTCCCGGGTTCCAGGCCTCTCAAGACATAGGAGGTGGTGTCTCTCGGAAGCTTCACTTCCACCGGCTGGCCCGAGGGCAGGCTGTAGTTGAGGCGGTAATGGTCAAACTTGGCCGAAGGCCTCCTCCAGAGCAGGGTCAGGTTGGTCTCCGTGGTTTCAGAAACCCGCAGGTCCTTGGGTGCGTCCATGTCTGGGAGGAAAGCAGAGAGTTGAACGGGCCTCGGGCTGGGAGGCAGGGCTGCTTTTGGGGCTGATAGGCAGCTCTGGGCTAGCATTCCAGCTCTGCCCTACAGGGGCTGTGTGACTGCAGGTGACTTTCCCGTCTGGGTCTGTTTTCACCTCTCTAAGATGCCGTGGGACAGTGCCGCATGGGAGTTTTGGAAGATTAAAAAGAATATAGTGGTATATATCCATACCATGAAATACTACCCAATTAAAAGCATCTAAAAAGAACCGACTGTTGACACAGAAACAATCTGAGTAGACCTCAAGAGAATTACACTGAGTGAAAAATCCTATCTCTGCAGGCTGCCTTCTCTGTATGATTCCTTAGATACAGCATTCTTGAAATAACAACATTACAGAGATGAAGATTAGGGATTGCCCAGGGTTAGGGAGAGGGGGAGGGAGGGAAGTGCCCGTGGCTATAAAAAAAAAGGGACAAAAGCGACCTTAGTGATGGAAGTATTCTGTGTCTTAACTGTACCAGTGGGTGAAAAAAGCTGCTTGGGAAAAAACGGCGTAGGACTAAATACACACACATACAAAAATGAGTTGCATGTACCACTGGTGAAATGTGCATAAAGTTGATAGATTGTATCAATGTCAGTTTCCTGGTTGTGATATTGTTCAATGGTTACACAGTTATTAACCACTGGAGGAAACTGGGCAAAGGGTTTAGGGGGATCTCTCTGTATTATTTCTCACAACAGCATGTGAATTGACAATTACCTCAAAATAAAAAGATAAAAAAGGGTGTGTGTGGGGCACCTGGGTGGCTCCGTCGGTTAAGCATCTGCCTTTGGCTCAGGTCATGATCTCAGGGTCCTGGGATCATGCCTGCATTAGGCTTCCTGCTCATTGGGAGTCTGCTTCTCCTTCTCCCTCTGCCTGCCGCTCTGCCTACTTGTGATCTCTGTCAAATAAATAAATAAAATCTTAAAAAAAAAAAAGTGTGTGTGTGCAAGTGCTCAGCATTGGGTCCTGCATAATGAGGACCCATGAGGCATGATCTACATCCTCTTTGCACACCAGACCCCTTTTCTTCATGGTGCCTGGGGAAAGTAAGGAGGAGATTAGTGGAGAAATAGAGGGAAGAGTTTTCTTTTCTTTAACACATTTTCCAGGGATGGGGGGAAACTTGAGGAAAGAATCAATGGCTTCAAATCATACGGCTCCTCATCACTCTCATCCAGAGACTGGAGCTTCATGGGTAAGAGCAAAGTCTGTCTGAAACTATGTTTCTGCTACTTATCCTCTGTAGGACAAAACTACACTATAAACGTCAGGTGTTTTCTAAAAGAAAACCTCCCAGATGTGTTTTGATTAGTCCAAGGTTTATACATATATATATATATATATGAAATGGAACTGATCACCAACTTAAGTTTACAGATTTCTTATAAAATCTGGTTCCAATTTCTCTTAAAAAAAAATCTCATTCCCCTTAAGGATCATTTAGATGTGGCGTGCTTATGTTACTTTTGAATTAGACATCTGGGCTAGATGATCCTAGAGGCCCCTTTCTTCTCTGTGCATCTACTGTTTCTTTCAAAATAGGTTTTCTGCCTCCTGGGCCCCAGCACTCTGTCAGCGCCAACCCAGCGGTGGTGGGGATCCAGGGGTATCTCACCTGTGGCCGCGTTGATGGTGGCTGGATCGCTCTCCTTGTCTGCCTTCACAGCAGACACTCCGATCCCATATTCAGTTCCTGGCCTCAGACCTAAGGGAAAATGTGCAGGTGGATATTTAGCCCCAAACTGAGAAGACGTTCAGAGGATCATCAAAATAGCCCTGAGCTGCCTGTCGCTGGAGGCTATGATTTCTCAGTGTCTGGTATGTTGTACAGACTGCCTTGCTGAAGTCCAAGTGAGAATTGCTGGGAACTGCACTTTTTCTCTACGTGGATGGCTGCAAAATGGGGACACACCCCCCCGTGGGCGGGCTGGGTCTGGGATGCAGAGCTTACCTGTGAGCGTGGTTTTGGTGGTGGCTTGCTGGCTCCTTGGGACTTCGACCTCAGCATGGGCACCTCCGGAGATGGGTGCATACTTAATTCTGTAACTGTCAACGGCCGCCTTGCCGTTCTTCCATTCCAGGGTAATGCTGTTGTCTGTCTGGGAGATGCGACGGAGATTCCTAGGAGCATCCAGGCCTGTTTGGAAGAGGATGGGACATGTGCATCGAAAACACCAGGTGCTAGGAGCCTGGGAGTCAGACAATTCTAAGCTGAGACACGAAAGGCACCTGCCATTGGAGAAAAATGACATCTCCCCCCAACCCATCTCAATACCTGATGCACAGATCTAAATAAATAGTGCATATCGGGCACCTTTCCCCATTATTTTGTCTTATTTTATTTTATTTCATTTTTTTTCCTTTCCCCATTATTAATATGTGTGCTATTTTAGTCATTCACACGCTCCTCAGATTTTATGCTTAAAAAAACTACACAGAAACTTACAAATAAGGTCTGTGAGTGTAAGAACTGGTCTGCTGTGCCCATCACTGTATTTCTAATAATTCATACGGTGCTTCATAATGTGCTCTGAAAAAATATTCATTGACTCAAAGATTGATGGACACTTTGGGACTTTTAAGAGAATGCCACAGGGGCGCCTGGGTGGCTCAGTCAGTTAAGCATCTGTTTTCAGTTCAGGTCATGACCTCAGGGTCCTGGGATGGAGCCCCATGTTGGGCTCTGAGCTCAGCAGGGAGTCAGCTTGAGGGTTCTCTCTCTCCCTCTCCCTCTGCCCCTACCCTCGCTTGCACTCTCTCTCAAATAAATAAAATCTTAAAAAAAAAAAAAAAAAGAATGCCACAGGCTAAGAGGTTATGGGCATCTTTGTCATCCATGCTTTCCATAAACTGTATTTTATCATGAAAATATTTATTTGAATCTTATTTTAATCAGAACTTTTTTTGTCTGAGATTATCAGACCAGCACCTTATGTTTTTGGTTTTTTTTTAGAAGCTTATTTGGATATAGTTTTCTTTAAAAAGTTAATCAATTGCTACAATATTTTTAAATAAACATTGAAAGGAATGAAATTTCCCTTTCTACTTTCCTACTGTCAAAGGAGCCTGGAAGATACCAGGCAGCTCGGAGTGGGATGGAAGCCTCACAGCCAATCTTTCCTGGCTGTTCACAGGGGAAGGCCCATTACCTGTTGTGAAGGTCTCCTTGGCTGGGTTGCTGGACATGTCACCCCTGCGGGAGATGAGGGACACCTCATACTCGGTGTCTGGCTTCAGGTTCCCAATGGAGTACTGGTTCTCATCGTGTGTGAGATCGATGGTAGTGCAGTCGCCAGGCACGTCTTTGATTCCATAGGAAAGCTCAATGCCATCAATCTCGGCCAGGGGCTTGAACCAAGTGATCAGGGCCGTGGTGTCCGTGACATCTTTCACCTCCATCTGGCTCGGGGCGTCCAAGCCTGTGACGGGCAGACGGCAGAGTGGTTTCAGAGATTGGGGCTGGGGCCAGGGGCTGAGCAGACAGGGGCTTACAGCCATCCAGTTCCAGGTGTGGATAGTTCAGTGTCTACTAACCATCTGACCTTCTTTTGTCTCTCTGTGTCTCCATTTCCCATCTGACAAGCTCTAGACAGGGATGATGACAACTACCTTGCAGGGTTTGTTGTTTTTTCGAACATGAAAGGAGAATGCTTGCAAAGCACCTAGCGCAGAGCCTGGAGCGTGGCAGTTACATGATAAATGGTCATTGCCCTGTTATTATTATCACTACAGTTCTCATGAAACATGCTTAGGGCCTTTTTCATTTAAAAAACATTGATTTACATCTGAAACTAATGAGGTACTATAAGTTGGCTAACTGAATTTAAATAAAAAATAAAAAATAAAAAATATTGGTTTAGGCTCTCTGGCTTTTTATTAGGCAAAACTCCCTGGATGGATAACTTTTCCATCAGAATTATGGAGCCCAAAAGTGAGGCCACCCCTGGCTTGGCCAGGTATAGAGAGTTACTTGTGAGGCAAGAATTCAGGAAGAAAGTCATAGCTTGTCCCAAGCCTTGCCATCTTTGTGCCTTCATCTCAGTCCTCCTCCTGCCCCACCCACGCCCCTTGTGTTGTCGTGTTGTGCGTGTGTGTTGTGTTGTTGTTTTGTGACAGGAAGCATGGCATGCTATTTCTCACCTCTTGGCCCCTGCACTAGCTCTTCCTTTGTGTCTTCTTCCAGAGATTGCCCCTCCCCCTCTAAAAAAATCTCCTATTCATCCCTCAAAACCCCACTTACATATCACTTCCTAATGAGAGTCCTCTTTGACCCTTGTTATAATCAGGTGAACACATACACCCTCCCCAACAAGTATAAAGTTTCAGTTTATGTAAGATGAGTAAGTTCTAGAGATGTGTTGGACAACACAGTGCCTGTAGGTAATCATACTCATTGAAAGAGTAGATAGAATTCATTCTAAGTGGTCTTAGCACAATTAAAAATAAGAGAATCCTTGCACTTTCTTCACTGTTCTGTAATATATTTCTCTACAGTTTGTGTTATTCAACTTAGATAAGGTCTCAATTCATTTATTTAGAGTGGGTCTTTGACCCCTTTTAATCTCCAGCAGAGCGTCAGACTTTGTCATTTATGTCTGAATTCTTTTTTTCTAATTATAAAAACAATTTTAATGCCAACATTAAAACAGACCAAGAATTTGGCAAATGCCTAAAATTAAGATATTAAGGCATTTAGCCAATGTTTATTTCTTCAATTTAAAAATAGCTAAGTTTGTGTTTTCAGCTTTGGTTGAGGAGACAATATCAAATGAAAGGAACTTCAGTGTTATATACGGAACGGGAAGGAGGAATAAGTCCTATCTGACTATGAGAAACCTGCAGAGTCTTTTCTTTGAATTCTAAGTGTTAACCCATCATTCTCAGCTGACGGACAATGAACACATAGAATTCACAATGAAAACAAAGCTAGAGTTCAACAGTGCAGCTGCCTGTCCCGTGTTCTTACAGGTGCCAGCAAGCACCCAAACCACACCTGCTACTGTCCTTAGCAGCTCTTTCCTAAGAAGTTGGGATTGAGTCAAGCTCACTGATTCTTCCCCCTCCCCAGATTTGGGACCCTTGAATAGAGGAGGCAAGTGCTGCCATGACTTCCTAACATGCCAAGCACAGTGCTCTGTCATGCATGTCTTAACTCTCATGACAACCCGGCAAGGACACTATAAACCCATGTTCCTGATAGTAGGTCATAGGCTTAGAGAAGTAGAACTTCACAAGGTGATGGTGAGCGGTGAAGCTGGAATTCACACTCAGGTCTGTTTGGGTTCAAAGCCCATACTCCTGCTCCAGTAAATGTGAACGCCTCTCAAAAGCATCCAGGTGCCAGAAATGGTTGGTAATACAGCCTGATAGAGACAGATACCAGTGGGAAGGAGCCAAAAATGCTTTCTCACCCAAACTTTAAGGTCCTTTAAACCTGGATAAAGTTCGGCTATCAGCAAAATGAACACGTAAATGTCTGCCTCTCAGTGTTGATATTTATGTGATTAGGGAACTTTAGGTGTTGGGATGTTTGTCCTGCAAGAAGAATAAAGCAGCTAATGCCCAGAATTAGATTAAAAAGCAAGGGGTAGATAAATTTTATTTTGTAGTTTTGGTGTGCCTTCTCTATAGCAGGTAAGCATTTGCTGGATCTTTTCTATGCCTTTCTGGTGATCTAATGATTTTTTCCTGTCGATACCTGCTCTCTACCTACCACAGAGGGATGGTGTCAGAATGATGGAAAACACTTGCCTATAGGGGAGACAATCTAGGAGTTGGCTCTGAGCTAGGCAAAATGTGCAAATATTTAAATGCAAGATGTTCTTTCTTGTCATTAGTCAACAGATTTAACTTTTCCAACAATCTCCTGCCAAAAAGAATCAATTCCTTAAACAGTTGGCACAGATGCTATCTTGAAGAAGATAAAAAGGTTTTCCCAAATGGCAATGCAAAATAATTTTATTTATTTATTTATTGATGTTTAAAATTTTGCTTCTTGGTAGAACAACTCCAAATCCAGATTTTCTTTGTCCCCCTCACCAAAGGATCCAGTAGTGCCAAATTCTATTCTACCCCCAAGAAGTTCTGACATCTTTATTATTGAATGACATTTATGTTCCTATTGGAGATACAGGATGAACATTCTGCAGAGACCAGTTCCTCGTCAATGCTAGTGGTAAAGGGGGTGAAAGTTATAAAACTGGATCCTCGCTGATAATTGTGGCCCTGTGGAGGCCCAAGTGTTCACCACGTGATGTTTGTTAAACTGATTTCACTTCCCTAAGCCTCAGTTTTTACTCTTGGAAAAGTAATAACAATAGTATTTTCCCAACCTCTTTCACAAGACTGGTGTATCAGATTAGATGATGTGGTAGGTTATTTATAATGGTCTCTCTTATTGATCTTCCTGTATCTGTGCCCCTTTGAGATTTTACTTTGAGGCTCCTTTCATCAAGGGCTGGATCTGTTTCCCCACCCCTTAAATCTGGACTGGCCTTGAGATGTGCTTTGACAGAGTGATACAGTGCTCAGCTGCCGTGTGATCAGGCCCAGGTTAGCATACTGAGGCCACCTGAGGCCAGCCAGCCCCCAGCCCACACAGATGCATCAGCGAGCCCACTCAAAAACAGAACTGCCCAGCTGAGCCCAACCCCAAATCACCAATGTGCAGAAC
The DNA here is from genome assembly GCF_054177405.1 of Leptonychotes weddellii. Taxonomy (NCBI): domain Eukaryota; kingdom Metazoa; phylum Chordata; class Mammalia; order Carnivora; family Phocidae; genus Leptonychotes; species Leptonychotes weddellii. Next base: position 63,543,676 of record NC_138382.1, read on the forward strand.
TATAGTTTTAAGCCACTAAGTTTGGGGCTTGTTTTTTACGTAGCAAAATCTAGTTGATGCAGAAGCGATAGAAGAGGAAATATCTTCAAGCAGAGGCGCTATGGGGTACACTCAGCTTTATCAGAGGGTCCGTGCTATTGAAGGTGATACTCACGGGTGGTGGTCACCCTCTTCAGGCCCGGACCGCGGGTATTGTTTTTCACAATGTGCAGCGAGATCTCATATTCTTGCCCAGGAGCAAGGCCAGTCTGCCGGTATGTGGTCTCTGGCCTCCTCAGGCTTTTGGTGATCTCTCCCTCATCTTCTTTATTCTGAAAGATAGGAGCACCTTGGTAAGACCTAAAGGAGGTTCCAGCCTCTTCTTCTCTGTGGCTCGCTCCTTCTGCATCCACTCCTTCGCTAAGCTCTCCCTTGGCGGCAGATCAGCATGGCAGGTGCTGAGGACGCACAGAGGACTCCACAACTTATTGAGTCTGATTTGGGAGGAGCTGCTGACCATTTAGTCTTGCTGACATTTCTTGAGTTGGCTTCTCCCTCTTTAAACCTCTCTATTCACTCCTTGGACACTCAAGTCAAGGGCCAGAATGTGAGAGCCAAAGCAGTCTAGAGCCACAGATTCAATCCTTCCTTTGATAGACCAAGAAGCGAGCATCAGAGAGGTTGGGTGCCTGCCCCATTGGCACCCAGCTAGTTAGTGACAGTGCCTGGGCTCGGAACCTAATTCCCTGCCTCTTATAAGCTCTAAGGCCCAGATAGAAGGGATACTCCATCTCAGATATGCCTGGAGGCATCTGGAGACAGAGCTCATTTGTTCTCTTCTGAATAGAGATTTGCCAGACTATGAGGAACAAGGGGACGGCTCAGCATCTATTTGAGCTCACAGCCCTAAGGGCTATGCTTACGGACTTATTAAAATCACTTAGAATATATATGCAAACATGTCGGGGCTAACTAACCACAGTCCTGTTCCCCACCAGAAGCTAAGGAAATAAAGTTGATATAAAAGTCTGTAGAGCCCTCGGACCGTCATTTAGATCCTTGAGGTCAAACATGCCCGCTCCTCTGTGCTCCTTACCATATTCCGGAAGATGATCTCCCACGTTTCAAAAGCGATGTCCAGAGGATCCCATTCCACTTCCACAGATGTCTCCTTGATAGACTTGAACTTTAGGCCTTCAGGTGCAGGCAAGTCTGTCAGGAAGAGCAGAGGAAAGGATGGCTGCATGTTGGGGGGGGCGGTGGACACAGCGGTGATTCCCCTAAACCCCACCGGTGGGTGCCCCACCCCCATCAGAGCTGGATTCTATTTCCGACTACTTGTGGGATGCTGTTTACTGCGAGGCAGTGTGACAATTAGCATTAGGACCCACCATACGATTAAATCCTGGCAATTTCATCTGGTGAAGCCATATGAACCCAGGGTTTGGAATCAGATGGACCTTGGGCTCAAATCCAAGCTCCACATTACAAGTTTTGTGTGCATGGGCAAGTTGCACAAAGTGCCCCAAGCCTCAGCTTCTTCACTCGGGAGGAAGAGGTAAGTACGCCTGTTCCTGGGAATGTTTTGAGGACTGAGTGATATGTTGCATGTCGACCGCTGGGCACGGTTCCTGGCGCATTGCGCATTTCAATACGTGGCAGCCAGGGGCACCTGGGTGGCTCAGTCGGTTAAGCGGCTGCCTTCGGCTCAGGTCATGATCCCAGGGATTGGGCCCTGCATCTGGCTCCCTGGTCCGCAGAGAGCCTGCTTCTCCCTCTCCCTCTGCCTGCCGCTCTGCCTATCTGTGCTCTCTATGTCTCTGTCAAATAAATAAATAAAATCTTAAAAAAAAAAATACATGGCAGCCAATGTTATATTTGCTAAGCAAAAATAAGGACCAATTTCTAGCCACAACTTGCTTTTTAGGTATGAAGGGAATTATACTGTTGTTGGATTCTTTTTTTTTTTTTTTTAAAGATTTTATTTATTTATTCATGAGAGACAGAGAGAGAGAGAGAGGCAGAGGGAGAAGCAGGCTCCCAAGGAGCAGGGAGCCCGATGCGGGACTCGATCCCAGGACGCCGGGATCATGACCTGAGCCGAAGGCAGACGCTTAACCATCTGAGCCACCCAGGCACCCCACTGTTGTTGGATTCTTAAAGGAATAACTTGAACCCTAATGTTTCTACTTTTTTTTTTTAATATGTGGACAATGAGCTCCATAGAAAGGAAATAGTAGAATAGAATGGGTAAGAGCATAAACCTGCAACCAGACTTCCAGGGTTAAAATCTCATCTCCACAACTTATTGAGTCTGATTTGGGAGGAGCTGCTGACCATTTAGTCTCAGTTTTCTCATCTGTAAAATGGGTTAATAATTGTCCCTATCTCAGAGTTACGGTGGGTTAAATGAATTACTAGATGAGGGGTTTCTTTTAAAAAAATTCAGTGGGCTTAACTGGATCCCGGGGTCTTAATTGGTGCAACGATGAAAGGACAGCTATGCAGCTATGGGGGCAAAGGTGAGGCAGTGACCCGTGGGGGCAGGTCATGCACTGGGCAAGCCAAGGGCAGTAGAGGCTGCGGGGGTGGGGATGGGTTCTGGGCACTCACACGTGGCCACCCTGGCGCTGACGGGAATGCTCTTCTTGTTTTCCAGGATGGCAAAGACGCGGATAAAGTACTCCACCCCAGGCTCCAGCTCCCGGATGGTGGTGGACGTCTGGTCCCCAGGCACGCGGAACTGCATTTCCAGGCCGTCCTCGTGGGTGGGTGTGTACATGACCAGGTACTCCGTGACCCGCATCTCGTTGTCCCAGGCCAGGTTTACGGTCTCTTCCGTCACTTCTGTCACGATGAGGTCTTTGGGAGGGGACACTGGCAGGAGGACGAAAGGACAGCTTGGGTCAGGTGGTGTCAGTAAGGTCCTCTATAAATTCTCTCTCTAGGCTGCTTCCCTTCACTTGTCCCCTCCATTACCAGTCACAGAGCCCTAAAATCCAGCTTCCATTTCCTAAAATGAAAAACTCATCAAGGACCTTCTGCTATGATCCAACTTGAAAACCTTTGGTGACCTTCAGGCTAAAGTGCTGAGTCTGCAGTGTGGCCGTCAGGCTTCTTTGTGACCTGACCCCTCCGACTTCTCTACTCCCTGGACCTTAGTTCAGATTCAGGCCATTTGCATGGGCACAGGAAGCCTGAACTTGGCTCCGTGCTCTGAACTTGAGGTCATACATCGTTAGTGCTGGAAAGGTATCTGGGGCTCATTTGGTCCCATTCTTTCATTTTCTAGATGTGAGAGGGGCAGAGGGACTGGCCCAACTTTGTTTATCTCATCAAATTTGGGACTCACACCTCCTCCCTGCCAGCCTGGTGTTCTTTCCAACCAGGCTTCCCTGGTTGGAACACATTATTTATTCATATCAGTGATACCTTCAATCGGGGCAGAAATTCTCTATTACAACAGGTATAAGTCTGGATGGATGAGAGGAGTACAAAGAAGACCCTCAGTGAACATGAGCATTATCGTTCTTTGTTGTATTTTCACTCAATCCATGTTTATTGAGCACTTACTGTATACTGTGCCTTGTGCTGTCAGATTAGCGCTCCTTGAAGGAGCTCATAATCCTCGGGATCGAAGACAGTTACGAATAATGAGTTAAGAGATGGGTCCACCTCGTAAGTGATTAATTAGCATTTACTCTCTGAGTGTGCATGTAAAACAGTTTGTTTTAGGTAATCTCACTGTCCATTCAATTGAGCTGAATTTTTGCTTCCCTCCAAATAGAGAGATTTAGGTTATTTTTGGTTCCGTGTCAGTGGGGAGGAGATTGAGAGGGCTCATATTTAGCAAAAAGGCTGTCTTCATTTCATCTACCTCACCACGGGTGTCACTGGGTGTTACACTCGGTAACCAGATGGGTAGACTCAATAACAGCTCTAGAATGTACGAGCTAAGTGTTCCTGGGACAATTCTATGACCCCCCCCTGAGCCTCCGAGCCTTCAACAGGTAGCCCTGTGACAGGTGAATAACCAAGGGCCCCTGCTAAGGTGTGTGCGTGCGCGGCGCACGTGGGCAGGGGTAATAGGACACCTAGCTCTCCAACCCGCACCAGGGCCCGCTCCTGAACCAATGGTCAGTGGACTCACCGTCGGAGCAGTCGTCCCCGGCGTGGCCCTCGCTGCAGATGCAGCGGCCCTCCACGCACTGGCCCCAGCCGCTGCAGCCGTTGGGGCAGGAGCGCCGCCTGCAGTCGGGGCCCGCGAAGCCCTCCTGGCAGACGCACTGCCCATCCTCGCAGCGGCCCCGACCGTGACAGTCGCCGGGACACCTCCGCTCCTTGCACGTGGCGCCCATGAAGCCCTCGTGGCACACGCACTGCCCGTTCACACAGCGGCCTTGGCCATGGCAGTCGTCGGGGCACGCGAGTTCCGCGCAGTCGGGGCCGGTGAAGCCGTGCTCACACTCGCACCGGCCGTCCGCGCAGCGGCCGCGGCTGCTGCAGTCCCCGGGGCAGCGCAGGTCCCGGCAGTCCTCCCCGGTGTAGCCGTCGTCACAGACGCACATGCCGTTCACGCAGCGGCCGTGCTGGTGGCAGTCGCTGGGGCAGCTCATGTCACTGCAGTCGTAGCCCTGGAAGCCCGGCTCGCACGCGCACTTGCCCTGGACGCAGCGGCCCCGGCTGTGACAATCGTTGGGGCACCGCAGCTGGCCGCAGTCCTCCCCGGTGCGGCCCTCGTCGCACACGCACTGCCCGTTGACGCAGTGGCCGTGGCCGCTGCAGCCGCTGGGACACTGGAGCTCGCCGCAGTCGGTTCCCGCGAAGCCGGCGTCGCACTCACACCGCCCGTCCGTGCAGCGGCCGTGCTGGTGGCAGTCGGCGGGACACCTCTTCTCGCTGCAGTCGGGACCGGCGAAGGCCGCCTCGCACACACACTGGCCCTGCTGGCAGCGGCCGTGGCCCGAGCAGGCGTTCGGGCAGCTGAGCTCGCCGCAGTCCTCGCCCGTGAAGCCCTGCTCGCAGTAGCAGGTGCCGTTGACGCAGCGGCCGCGGTCGAAGCAGTCGTTGGGGCAGATGAGCTCGCCGCAGTCCTCGCCCGTGAAGCCGGCGTCGCACACACACTCGTTCTCCACGCACCGCCCGCGGCCGTGGCAGTTGTTGAGGCACAGCGGCTCGGCGCAGTCGTCGCCCGCGAAGCCGTCCTGGCACACGCAGCGGCCGTCCACGCACCTGCCGTGCTCCTCGCTGCACGCCACCGGGCACACCTCCCGGCTGCAGTCGGCCCCCGTGTAGCCTTCGAAACACACGCAGACCCCGCTCACGCACTTGCCCTGGTCGTTGCAGTCGCCGGGGCAGGCCAGCTGGCCGCAGTCCTCCCCCGTGAAGCCCTCGTCGCAGACACACTGCCCGTCCAGGCACTGGCCTCGCAGATGACAGTTGCCAGGACATTCGGGCTCTGAGCAGTTGGGGCCTTTCCAGCCGGGTTCGCACACACAGCCGCATCCTTCGGCGCTGAAGTTCCCGTGGCCGCTGCAGAAGGGCCTGGTGTCCAGGCGGCCTGCAACGAGAGTGCAGAGGCTGACCCCTGAGCCTAAGCGGCTGCTTTCTCTGTTACCACCTGCCCGACGCAGATTCCAATGCAGCCGCAAGATGGTGGCACCCTCAGCTCCCATCTGGCTTGAAAACTAGTGGCTTCATGTGTGAAATCAGAGGCAACTGACATCCCATTAGAGTAGATGCGAATTCTTAACCTGTCCTCTCAAATGTAAAGAGTGTGTACTTACATGTGTAGCTGTGTGTGTGTGCGTGTGTGTTTTCCACCCACCCCCCAACCCCTCCTGGGAGAGGATCCATAGTTTTTATCGAATTTTCAAGTATTCCCATGACCCCCGTGATTACAAATCATTGCCTTGTGGAATGTATTATGCTGGGCTACATAGTTTCTCTTGTACCTCGCCAAGGTCAGGCACATAAGAGAGTAATTGTTTCACACAAGAAATATTTGTTGAACTGAACTCAATTCTGATTCTGGCTCAGTAGCTGTGCTGCATTTGGAAAGGGAGTTAGATGCTTTGGAGATCCGTTTCTTCATTGGTCAGGTGGGACCAATCGCCTGCTTCCCTGGGGTGTATCGGGGTTAAGTGAGGACATTACAGACCTACTGTTGTTTTCATTGTGATCTTCTCTTGCAGTTTTTTGGGTTGACTCAAGTCGGTATGTGGGTTTACGTGACTGAACTTTCTGATTTTCCATTATTGAAATGAGGCAGCATAGGAATGGCTTTCTAATTCTGTCGGTACAGCTTATAATGTGGCTTCACCCCCACAACACTCATGTGCGTCTAGCTTTTTCCCTCCCCATCCTGAAGGCTGCAGGGATGGGTGAATCTGAGGAAGACATGGTCAGGGCTGACATGACTCCATCTCTTTGAAGTCTACATCGTGTGTTGGCTCAGCTTGCAGGAGTGACTGGTGTAGTCTCCACGGAGCCAAGGAGAAGAAACAAAGCTCACTCCGTTTTCTCTGTACCCAAATACAGTTGTATTACTATGTTTTATCTCCTTCCTAACAGCAGGGAAGAAGGCAATTACAACAAATAGTTTGAAAGGTGAGAATCATACGTTTTCATGTATGGTAGCCACTAGACACATGTGGCTACTAAACAATTGGATTGTGGTTAGTCTGAATTGAGATTTGCTATAAATGTCAAATACATACGGGATTTCAAAGACTTAGTTTAAAGAAAGGAATATAAAATATCCATTAATAAGTTTTGTGTTGATCCCATGGTGAAAAGTGGATAATTTGGTTACACTAAGTTAAATAAAATAATTGATTAAAACTATTTTCACCTGTTCCTTTTTCATTTCTTTAATGTGACTATTGGAAGAGTTAAGAATACATATCTGGCTCACGTTATATTTCTCCTGGACAGCACTGCATTAAACAACTATTTCAACCCATTCTTTAGCATTAATTCTATTGTGTAACTCCCATCTGCATTTTGCCAGGAAGTTGATGGAAATGGAAGATAAAGTAATCTGTGCCTAAAGAAAACATTTTCTCCCCCCTTGGACACCTAGAGCATGTCCTATAGTCCTCTCCACCTACAATGATTAGGTCTACTCTTGAAATAACTTATCAAAGTGCTTTCTGGTCATTTTGTCAGGGTGGCAGAAATAAAGATGTTCAGCTCTGATTTGAAGCTGCCAAAACTCCTATAGCCCTGTCAAGTCTAGGCAGTGAAGATGAAGACAATTCTAAAGTGGCAAAATCCCTGAGAAAAAGATGCACAGGATACAGGTTATCACGGGGTGGGGGTGGGGGGGGTGGGGGGGGTGTGGGGGGAGCGTGAGCTCTGGAGACCACAAGCCCACTCAGAGATCCTTTCTCTTATTACTCTTGGTGTCTTTCTGTGCCAATTGGTTAACTTCTTTGAGTCTCAGCAGTTAGATCTGTAGAATGGGAGTATTAAACCTTATCTCAAAGGGTTGTTGGAAGGGTTCAATCAGGTAATGAATTACAGTGCCTGATGCATGAAAGAGGGCTCAATGTATATTGTGATGATGGTTGTTGCTGCCATAAACTGAAACGTTTTTCCCAGTTCCCCGACTTTGCATTACCACAGGCAGCGCTGTGTCTTTGTGAGAACACCAGGGTGTGAGATACTGTGGTTCAAGTCCTCACTCGATCACTTGTGGCAGGACCGTGAGGAATCCCACCCTCCTTCTGGGCCTTAGTTTTCCAGCCTGGACAGTGATGTGATGAGGCCATATTAGCACCTTTCAGAGAGTGATCTTGGGTCAGGAATTTCATGATACGGTTCATAGGTTTTGGGGTAGAGACTGTGTAGATCTCACAGTCAAATAAATGTCAGAAACTGGTCATTAAGGTGAAACAAGGTTTTTCCAAGCAAGGCTTCTCAGAGGTCTAGAAACTCCTCTGAGAAACATTTGTCACCAAGACTCTCCAAGAGCAGAACAGAGATGGTTTACATTCTGCACATTTATTTGACCATAAAATCTCTTCTCAGTGAACACTTCGTGAGGCCAGCTCCCCGGGGAACCTGTTTTGGAAACAAAGTGGCGGATCTGGCCGTGCTCATCATTTCTCGTATCTGGACAGCGAGGGGCTGGGCGTACCTTCCGCGGGCTGGAGACAACAGCTAGCTCCTGTGGTGCACTGCTCCCGCAGGGAAGACACCAGATTCTCCAGATCCTCCAGTCTGCTCAGAAGCTCCTTGACATCAGGAGCCGCGGCGCAACCGCAGGCCCGGCGAGGGATGTTGATGCGGTGTGTGAAGATGATCTGGTTTTCCCCGTCGCCCGTGCGCTCCTGGAAGCTCTCGCTGGGCTCTGATGGCGGGGCCAGGTCCTTCTCCCCACTGGCTGATTCCAGATCCACGGAGCACTGGGACCCAACAGGCAGCTTGATGTTGTAGACGTGGTTAAACACCACCGGCTGCTGGTCCTCCGGCAGAGTGACATTGACCCCGCTCTGTCGCTTGTGCCGGATGACTTTCTTGAGGACCCCACCTTCGGTAGTGAGGGTGAGCGAGGCTAGGAGGATGCCCGCCAACAGCCGGGTCACGGCCCCCATGGCGGAGGTGGGTTTGGCTGGGGCGTTTCTGTGCACTCACTCCTAGGGTGTCTCAGTCTCAGGCAGAAGTGAGGGTGTGAAAGCACAGAGGAGAATCCAGATCCGTGTGTTCCTGATCTTCCCGAAGGAATTCTCTTCTGCGAGGAAAGGAGGGAAAGCAAGCTTGTTAGTATCCACTGCTAATCGACTCTACTGAGTATCATCATTCCAAGTGAATTTTGATGTTCTATCTCCTGCGTTTGAAGCTCTTCTGATACTCCTTCAGTATTCACTGTAGTGTTGATACCAACTAGTCTCTAAAAGAATATTGCCATCTTGAAGGAATGATTTCACTCACTTTTCCAACTTCCGGAAATACAGGGAGACGGCAGGGAATACAGAAAAGGGCAAAACTTTGGAATAGTATAGACCAGACCTGGATTTGGATCTCAGCTCTAACTCTGTGCCTTTGGGTAAGTCATGTAACCCTTCTTTGTCCTATTTCTCTTTCTGTATAGTGAATGGCTAATGTTGGAGTTAAAATAATGATATAAGTAAAAACATAAGTAGAAATCTTTCATAGATTTACGAATCCCTTCAATATTTACTCAAGCCCACTGAGTGAGTCATTGTAATGCTATGAGGCCATAGTCGCAGTAGATGTGTTCAGTAACTCCTGCCTCTTATTATTGGTCCTCCAGTCCATATTTAGCAGCATCTGCTGGTTTCCCTCCACTCTGGGAGACAGAGGTTCAAATGATGAACGTGCTAGAAGGCACGGCGAGCTTTAATTCCAGCCCAGCTTCTTAATTGTTGTGTGGCCATTGGAACAATACTCTACCTCTTTGAGTCCCAGTTTCTCTTCTCCTTATTTCTAAAACCTTAAAAAGTCAAGTTTTTTGGAGAATCTGACAGAATGTTTCTAAACCAGTTGTCCAAACTATGATCGAGGGCAGGAGAATGTCCACGAGCCTCTGAGGTCTTCTCCAATCTACAAGTACTTACACTATTCTCACTGAGTGTTATGGACTCAATCCTGTCCTCTCTTCCCCCCAAATTCATATATTGAAGCCCTAACCTCCCATGGGACTGTATTTGGTGATAGGGCCTTTAGAGAGGTAATTAAGTTTAAATGAGGTCATAAGAGTGGGTCCCGAATCTCTTTGTGCTAGTGTCCTTAGAAGAAGAGGATCACCATGAGACAGAACTCTCCCTCTCCCTCTCCCTCTGCTCCTGCACAGAGGAGAGGTCATGTGAGGACACAGTGAGAAGGCAGCCATCTGCAAGCTAAGAAGAGAGGCCTCACAAGAACTGAATTTTCCAGCACCTTGGGTGGTGGAATTCTATCCTGTAGAACATGTAAGAAAATAAGTTTCTGTTGTTTAAGCTAAAATAACAGTCTGTGATATGTTTCTATAATAGCCTGAACAGACTAATACACTGAGTTTTCCACAATAATCAGAGTTCTGTGGAGATAGAAATAAACATAAGACTAAGTGCCTACCCTCGGAGGCCTTAACAATAGAATTATAAATAAAATGGAATCACACATTCAATACTTAAGGAACAAAGCAGGAAGGAATGCAAATTACTGATTTTGTGGTATGGAATTTGAAAAAAAATGAAAAGAATTGTCAAAGAGTGGTAGTTGGAAAAGACAGATTTCAAGCTGAGCCTTAAAGAGTGAAAGGATTAGATACCAACAGTATATGGAGGAGATTATGCTATTGTGAGGCAGTTCTTACTTGGCTAAATTGTCTTAGTCATCTCTCTTATGACTATCAGTATGGACAATCAAGGCAACAGAGGCAAGGGCTGTTGTCGAAGGTGGTTGAGAAATTTTTGAGTAGATAAGAAGACAGGGCTAAATCTTAGATGATTATAATATTGACCTAATATGCTCTGGATGCATGTGGGAATGGTATATACAGGGAATGAAGTCATTCATACCACTCTTTAGTTAGAAAATACACCAGAATATAGTTCAAGAAAATAGTTGAGAGGTATTTGGTTTTTAATCAGTCACTTTGCAAATTGGCGTTTTCCTATGCCCATGCTATTCTTATACTTTCTCCTTCAGAGTTAGCTACGTATGTCAATTAGATTCAGTATTTGGAATACTTATCCTATAGAGGTTCTCTAACTTTTTTTTTTTTCCAGAAAGATTTTAGCCCAACGATCAAATGCATCAACATGATCCCACGTGATTGCCTCCTGCATGAGAACAGAAAGTCTTTGCGAAATCTGGAGAGGGATTATGGCAGGGAACACTGAACTGAGAAACATTTCTGTAGGACTGAGCACGGGTCTGGGGACCTAGAAAGCACTGGCTATGTATTTAATCAAGAACTTCCTATCCACACATCCCCATCACATCCTAATTATATTCATACTTGATATTTTACCAACTATCCATGTAACAGCTACATAGGGCGTCTACTCCCTGGTTAGGGAAAAACAAACAAAACCCCAAAACAACAGCAACAACAAAAAAGGGAAACAAACACTTCTTTTGAGTATGCTTTTTTATTCAAATTAGTTTCCTAAATAAGAATGTGTGAATCTGCAATGTAGGCCAGCGCATTGAATAAAAATGATTATGAAGAAGAGAAACTTGGTAAGTTCTTTTCTTTTAAACCAGCATAGCCCATCTTATTTGTTTACTGGACAAATATTCATTAATTGCACACTCTATTGCAATCACTTTAACTCTCTTTGCCTTCCACAAAGTCCTTCCTTCTACCCTCTTTCCATCAATTCTTAGCTTTCTCTTTTCTTTCTTTTTTTTTTTTTTTTATGAGCAAGGGCCATGGGCCAAGCTTGAAATGCTTTTGGACTTTTATCCAACACTTTTTTGTGTGTTGCTAAATGACTTAAATTTCCATCTAAAAGGCCATTAGAGCTGCTGGTTGAGATGCTGAGGCAATGAGTCTAGGGTAATAATGACCAGAGTATGGGTTGAGTGAGGGTTTTGCATTGCCCTATGTAAGAGACTTACACTGGCACAGCCAAATGCTGCATTGTTTGGTGGAAGGACATGTGATTCTTGAGGGTTGTGTATTTCCCATTGGCTCATGGTGGTCTGAGGGCAGGTGGATATTTTTTGTACTTTGGAAAAGACCCATTACATCTTCTGTGTGGAGGAAAGTGCCCAAGCTTTAGAATTAGACATACCTGGGTTCAATGCCACTCACCGGCTCTGTGACTTTGACAAGTGACTTATCTTCTCTAACCGTGACCTTATTTGTAAAATGTGAGTCGAAGTCTTTCCAAAGGGAATCGTGGATTAGAAATCATTATAGAAAGCACCCAGCACAGTGACAGGCCCATAGTAGGCACACATTAAAAAGTAGCTGCTATTTTGTTGCACTCCTAACAACAAAACGTAGCCATGAGCCCAGGCCAATAGCTTCCCTTTGCTTAAGCTTGAGCTTGACCTCCGCATTGAATCCTGTCTTAAACCCTGTAGCAACCTGGATCTAGATGAAAGAGGCACTGTAGAAATTACTGATGGGGGAGGAGGTAAACCTTATGAAGATAAGTTTTCTAGAACTGGAAATGCCAGAAAGGAAAAAGGGAGGAAATAATAACCTTTAAAAATGTAAAGTATTCTCATGCAGACAACTGGCTGGTTAATGTCTCCCTTGAGGATAGACCTAAGGATAATTATTTTGGATTGTAGTTTATGATAATTTAGGTTAAACATGAAGGGTCATGTTCTGACAGTAGGGCTTTTAAAATTTCAGAATTAACGACTTATTCTATAGAGACTCCTTAAAAAGCACAAGCAGATTCTTATCTTTATAAGAAGTGATCAGGCAATAGAAGGTCTGGAAACTATCTTGTAGGAGGAATGAGTGTGGACTGTGTGATTATCCTGTAGCTGAAAAAGCCAGGGTTGAGAGGGACAGGATGACCACGTATAAATCCTAGGGAAGCGGGAGCTGGCTAGTCCCTTGTGTCCTCAAAGGACAGAACAAGGGCTGATGCGTGTTTATGTTGGGGGTGGGGAGGAGGGTTGGTTACAAGAAGCCAAATTTCAGCACAAGAGGAGAAATATTTTTCTACTTGGAACTCTCCAACAGAAAGGGCTTTTTTGAGCCCTTTATAGCACGGTCCAAGGCACTGGAATGTAGACTAGTGTTGAAGAACATGGCTTCTGTAGACACACTGTCTTGGGTTTGAGTCACTGTTCAACTTTCTCTTTCTTGGGTAAAATATTATCTACCATCTTAAACCAGAGTCACGTCATCATTAAAATGTGATATAGGGGTTCTCAGAAAATTGTTGTGAAAAGTGCACGAGATAATGTGGGTCGTAGGGACGGCACAGCCTTAACAGAAGGAGCTCATCAAAGGGAAGCTTTTGTAATGATAAGTATGGCCTTCAATTAATATCTTTTCTAGAATTTTCTTTCTTCCAACTCTTGAAATCTACCTTGGCATATACAGATCTGCTTTTTAAGCAAGGATGAAAGTTCTGCAGTGAAGTAGAGAGTTCTCTTTCAGAGTTCCCAGACAAATATGCTTTGGAAGATATGGATGTAGATATAGATCCAGATCTGCCTATGTTTTATGATAAGATTAAAGGATCTAGTTGAGTATCACGGTTTGTAAAAGAGAACAGCAGGAAGAGACACAGCCTTTGTACTGGCTCAACATGGATCACTGGGGTTACACATTTAGGACAAAAGGGCTGTTTCCAAGCTTTGCATGTCGCCTTGCTCTTTATCCTGTCTCAGCATATATTCTGGGTGCAGAAAAGTAGTGCAGAGCAGACTCTGCTTTGTATCTTTATCAAAAGCAATTTTTAGGTCCAAATGAACTGCTGTGCTTTTTTTAAATTTTTTTGTGAGACTCTTTAGGTCCCTCCATTCCTGTTAGTTTCTCAAAACAAAATTAATCTGGAGAGGAAAAAAAAATACCATAAACATTTCCCCATGAGGTAGAAGGTTCAAGAAGAGGTAGAAAACTTTGAATTCATTGGTCTAGAGCTGCAGTGTCCAATATGGCAGCCACTAGTCACAAGTGGTTGTTAAAATGAAAATTAAATTAAAATGGAAAACAATGAAAATTTCCATCCTCAGTTGTACTATTCACAGTCAAGTGTTTTACAGTGGCATGTGGCTAATGACTACAATATCAGTGCAGCTAAAGAACAGTTCCACTGTTGCAGGAAGTTCTGTTGAGCAGGATTGGTTTAGAGGACGGCTTAGTGATCTTAAATCCATGGTACAGATGAGGAAACTGAAGCTCAGAGAGGTCAAAGAGAGTCCGTATGATGTTGCTAAGTGTCCTGTCTCATGAAAATGAGGTGAGTACCTCAGGTACAGATGGCAGGGGACTAGTGTAAGAAGATGCTGTTATGTGGTAACTCAGCGAAACATAAGCAAATGTGTGCGTGCAGGATAATCTCCGTTATGTTTTTGGACCTTACATGTTCAAACATATCCAGGTACAAGTGAGAAATGACCTTTATGGCTATTGTCCTCTTCAACTCTGAAGGGACATCCACCTTGCCCCAGGCCAGCATATTTCCCCCCTGCTCCCCATCCTACCCTTGGGATGGGAAACGTTTTCTTCCCTTTTTCTTTCTTTCTTTCTTTCTCTTTCTCTCTCTCTCTTTCCTTTTTCTTTCTTTTTCTTCCTTCCTGCCTTTCTTTTTCCCTTCCTTCTTTCCTTCCTTTTCTTTTTCTCTTTCTTTTTCCCTTTCATTCTTTTTCTTTCTCTTTCCTTTTTCTTTCTCTTTCCTTCCTGCCTTTCTTTTCTTTTTCTCCCTTTCTTTTTCCCTTCCTTCCTTCCTTTTCTTTTTTCTTTTTCTTTCTTCTTTCTTTTTCTTTCCTTCTTTCTTCCTTCCTTCCTTCCTTCCCTTCCTTCTTTCCTTCTTTCTTTCTTTCTTTCTTTCTTTCTTTCTTTCTTTCTTTCTTTCTTATTTCTTTCTTTTTCTTTCTACTTTAGAGCCCCAAGTTCTCCATGAGTTTCTTCTGCTCAAATCAAACCAAAGATAAGCTATTCCAGGGACCACTCTGGCCACGCCTAACATCTTATTCTGCTCTGCTTCACCCTTATCTTGGAAGCTGGTAGAACTTGTCAAAGATAACTTATGGCTTTCCTTCTGTTGACCCATACACTACTTTTCTCCAGAGTTTTTGAGAGGACTCAGTCTCTTCCCTTCAGCAATATAAACCATTCTGTTGATGAAGCAGCTGGGTGTGAGAGGAAGAGCCTGATCATTGGACAGAAACAGACCTATGTTAGAATCCAGCTTTTCCACTTAGTAGCTGCTTCTTGTGGCCATTCATTCACCCCCTGAGTCTCACTTGCCTGGATCCCCTACATGGCTATACCTACCTCTGTTTCATGGTGTTTCAGGAGAATGGAATGAAGTGAGATACATGTTAAGCTACTAGCACAGCGTCTGGCATACAGTAGGTGCTTATATATGGTGGCTAATATTAATATAGAAGCAATAATGACACTGGTCAAATAGAGAATGGATCAGAAAGAAAACTTTGCATCTAGAAGGGATGGGAGAATCAGGGAGATACATCATGATTATAACAACAATATAACAGATAACAACAGAGACTGGTCAACCTAAGTCTATGCCATGTTTAAAGTGGAGGGAGGCTGCATTCTTCTGGGGGGCTTAGGAAAAACACATTGAAAGAGGTACCCTCTGAGATGGACCTGAAGGATGGATGGGTGGCAGTTTTGAGAAGTGGATGGATACAACTGCAGTAGGTGGGCAGAATTCGAAGCCTGTGGAAGACTAGAAAAGGAGCAGAGAAAAGGCAAGGGACTTGGAGTGCAGGGTTGATAAGGAGAATAAAGAAGATGACACATGCATCCCTTTGCAGCTCCCTGCTAGAGGCAGAGGTGGGGGTAATGTGGATGGAATACTGAAGGTTAGTTCTCCTGGGGTGTCAAAGACATGCAGGGGAGCAGAAAGGAGGGAGCACACAGAGTTGGTAGAACCATGGTAAGGAATAGGAGGAGGACATGCAAGGTCAACTTGAAGAGCTGGCACTGAGCCCAGGAAGCAACGTTGTATCTCTCTAAGGATAGGTGTCTAATTGCTCAGCGTCCTCTGTTGAGGCGTCTGTCTGTAGTCCCTGGTCTCCAAATACCCGGCATATTTAGGGTTCCCCCCTCCAAATTTAAAGAGATTAAAATAATGGTCCTGAAGCCTATTTTTTTTTTTTAAGTGGGGGAGGGTGTTAAACTGTTAGGACTTCATTACTGTTACAAGATAAAAATTAGTTCTTGGTTCATCTTCTCCGGCATTAGATGATGCCAGTGTAGGATCATTTTCCAGATCTTGGCATTATAGATTTGTATTCAGAACATGACTCTGAGGTAACACTTCATTTAACAGGTGAGGAGAGTATGGTTGGTATCATGGCAGCCATTTTCCAAGGGCTTTCTAGTTAATAATTTTATACTTTAAGGTGCCTCTTGTCTGGTTATCAGATCTGCCCCCACCCCATCTCCAAGAAGAGCTGTTTGGTAGCTAACCTTTTGGAAGCAGCATGACATAAACTATCCGTTATTTTTAGGAACCTCACCACAGGACAAAGACCATTGCTGGATGAAGGAATCAACAATCTTTGAATTTTTTCCTAGTCACAGCTGGAGAATAAACAATTTCATTTTTAGATAAAGATAAAACTTCCAACTGGCTAGAATCGTATTTCAGAATTACTTATGACTTCATTTTTAGTGGCTCCCAGAATATATCTATCTTGTTGACTTAGGCAAGCACATGAAATATCCTAGGTTGGGGGCAGCAAGGAAGATTCCTACTGTTTAGAAATGCAGATGAATCTCTTTCCAACGCATTTTGGCAACACATGAGGCAGCTCACACCAAATTTTTCCTCTTGCTTACAGGCAAGAGAAGAATTTTATCGAACACAGTCATTACGCATGGGCGTTCTTAAAGGTTCTAGAAATTCTTCACCCCTTGTCCTTCCCAACATCCATAAATTCCTTCTTGGAATGTGTCAGGGAGAGAGAGGGGCCAGGAAACAACCTTAAGTGTGGATTTTTTCCGAGGACATCTGATCCTTAACAGTTAGTGGGGCCAGCACAACCTGTCTTGAAAGAATTAAGAGAACCTTTGACTGCCAAACCAAAGCACCACCAAGCCCTAGGTGTTTGAAATCCAGCACTGAAAAGCATTTATCCATTCATGTAGCATGGTGACTTAGCTGGTGCCCAATTTGGATGCTACTGGAGCCAGCAATCATCCATCCCAGAGGCCTGAGAATGAATTCATTTGAAAAATTACTCATTTTTGCATTCAACACAGATGAATTGAGTGAGTGCTAATATAGCCCAGGGGATACTGAGGTGTTTCAGAGACCTGTGATGGATCATTCTTGTTCTCATTAAATTCACGGGCCAGTAGAGGAAACAGACATATCAACAGATAATTACAGGGAAGAATGATAAATGTTAAAATGGACAGTTATCCAGGGAGAGTCTGTGCAATGTTGGAGAATATCTGTTCTAGAATCAGGCAAGTACTATTGAACCCTGGTTCTGCCACTTGCTCTCAGTTTGACCTCAATGGAATTGCCATTTTTGTAGGTCAAAAATGGTTGGATAGAAGGCAACTTCATATGGTTCCATCTAGTAGCTGTGACCTTCGATATGTAACATTCCCTCTCTGAGCCTCACCTTTCTTGTTTGTAAAATGGTAATATTAGTATCAACCCCACAATAAAGTTCTTTCAACTGCAAGTGGGAGAAAATGAGATTAAATGAGATAATATATGAAAATATTGAGGATAGCGCCTAACAGGACAGAGATCTCAGTAACCTGTGTGTGTTGTTACTGTGTGATGGTTTGTGTCCTTGGTTTAGAGAAGGCAGTTATTGGAAGGCTAGTCTCTGAAGGATAGAGATTCGTAAGGGAGGGCAGGGGAGCCCCCTCTTGCCGCTTTTTCCTTGGAAGTGTATCATTGTTAGTGCTTCAGTTTGTCAAGTGACAGGGATACTCTGAAATCCACAGGGGAGTGAGGAGGCTGAGGCTACAGCCCTGGTTTTCCTCCTGGTTTATCTGTTTTCGTTCAGTAGCAAGAAAAGGCAAATCTGTGAGGCTAGGGTGGGGCTCTTTTCTGGGAGGTCAGTACCCCGGCCAAGAGGCAGTGCTCCTTCTGGGATGGATGTCCATGCTGCTCTGCCAGGGATTTCTCCAGAAGAGGCTGCTTGTGGTGTAGTCTTTTAAGACATTGCTCCTGACGGGAAACGTTTGGCTCAGCTTCTCGGCACTTTCCACAGACACAGACAGACATGAGATGATAGAGTGAAAATCAGAGTTGAGCAGGGCTTAGAAGCAACTGTAGAAAACCACTGAGTCGGGGGGTGGCAAATCTGTGGCACCAGAACACATCCTTCTAGTATACGTGGCAGGCATTTCTAATCAGCACTGATACATTTCCACAGAGCCCCACTTCAGAACTGGTATGAATACATCGCTCCAAGCAGCCACATCTGAATCAGGACAGGTAGTACATGCCTTGAAAGGGAATTACTGAACTGAAACATCAGAGAAGGTCTGTAGCTAATTAGTGGTGAAGTTGATATTAAAACCCAGAGATCCTCCCTCTTGGTCAATGAATTTGATTGAGGTTTCTCTCTCCCCCCGGGCTACTGAGAGCCCTTCAAAAGTAAGGGCATATGAAAGGCTTCTGGTAATTCTTAGTCTGAGGTCATTGTAAAGGTCCCCAGAAAGACGTATCAGCAATAGGATCTTGGAGAGACTCTGTGTTAAGAGATTTCCAGGTTTCTTGGTCCTGTAAGGTTTCTTCAGTTTTCCATCCATCCACCCACCCATCCATCCATTTGTCCGTCCATCCATCCATCCATCCTTCTACCCATCCATCTTTTCAGTACATATTTATTAAATACCTACCATCTGCCAAGCCTTGAGTTAACCATGAAGGATACAACAATGAAGAAGTTCAGCATGTTCTAATCATAAAGCCTACAATTTCCTCCTAAAAGTTCACAAATGCAGTTTATTATTTTATTATTTTTTATTTCGAAAGAGAGAGAGAGAGAGCATGCGGGGTAGGGGGGCAGAGGGAGAGAGAGAATCTCAAGCAGGCTCCACGTCCATTGATGAACAGATGGGAGCCTGACTCGGGGCTCAATCTCACAATCCTGAGATCCTGACCTGAGCTGAAATCAAGAGTTGGATGCTCTACCAACTGAGCCACCCAGGCACCCACAAATGTATTTGATTTTAAGTCCATATACTATGGATTTAATATCTGTGATATTCTTTTATTTTTATTGTGTGTGTGTGTGTCACTGCAGATTGGGAACATGGCGCAGACTCTCAGGCTGATAGCAAGATTATAAGTGTTAAGATTCTTTTAAGGGTTGCTTTCTCTTTACTTACAATGGGCTGCACAGTATGCAGTGTGCTCGGGAGACTAGGCAGGGGAAGGACTTACTCTCTGTTTCCAGAAATCTCAGAAACTAGACTATACATAGCAAGGTTCAGTAGCAGTGCTGGTCTGAATGAAGGAATTGAAGAAAGTGTCAGTCTGAGCATGGAAGTTCCCAGAGGGCTTCCGGGAGGAGGAAATTCTTAGAACTACCAAATATTGATTGAAAAGGCCTTGGAAGATAAAGAAGAGCTTGAAATCATAACAACAGTGATAATAAAAGTAATAAAAATGTCATCTATGACCATTCCCTGTGTGCTTATTTTGCCAGTTAAGCATCTTACGTTTCCAATTTTAAAATCCTCACAAAATGATATGAGGCAGTATCTTTATTATTTTGAAGATGAGGAAACTGAAGCAGAGAATAATTATGTGGCTTATGTAAGTTCAGATATTTATTAAGTAGTGGAGTCAGGATTTGAACACAAGTCCATCTGAGTCCAAAGTTAAGTGCCCTGAACCACAGTCTTCTACAGCCTTTTGGGCTGGAGGGCCAAGGAAAAAAGTTATGGTTCAAGACCAGTCCCAAGCTCTATCTCCATAACTTTCAAACACCCGGCTCAAAGGGGAAAATCTTTGGAGATGCTGCCATATCTCAGTTGTCAATGAGAGAGGGTACCAGAAGCCTCGAAGGCTGCTCGAGAGCCCCTTTGCCATCTCTGAATGGACAAATCTATTTGTCCTTCAAGACAGAGCTAAAAAAATCATCTATTATTAGAAGTTTTCTCGGGTAATTTTTTCCCTCTGAATTCTCCAAGTTCTTGATTTGATATGATTTCCATCACGTGTCATTCTAAAATTGATTTTGAGTGACTTTATTATGTATGTACATCTTCCTCTTTTCGAGCATAAGCCCGTTCTATCTTGTATGTATATTGGACTGTAAGGAGTTAGATTGTATGGACTATGTCAGCTCCATGAAGGCAGGAACTACGTCTGAGCCATTCATCTAATACCCAACACCAAGCTCAGCGTCTACAACAGTGAAGGCACAATATGTTTATACTTACGTGAAATAAAGCTGAATATATTTCTTGATTTGAACTTACACATAGCAGGGTCTCGTATGCATGGAATGACTGAATGAACAAATACTCTTATTTTCCTGATAGCTCTAAGGTAATTAGTTCTCCAGTGATCTCTTCTAAGACAAGATGTATCAAGGAATTCATCATAGCTGCACTCCCGGCATTAGTTCATTTTTATTCACTCAGCTGTTCAGTGAGTACCTACTATGTGCCAGAAACCACACTAAGCCCAGGGGTTACAAGATGGCCAAGACACGCTGGGCTCCTTCCCATGAGATTCCAGGCAACACCTCAAGGGTTCTTGAGAGCCCAGTACTGTCCGCTTTGAGATAGATCTTCCATAGCATCACAGTAAACTCAACTAGACCGTTGGCAGGAGGTGAACTCGACCAGGACTGTGATGTCCTCAGTGTAAAATTCTGGTTTCCATGTGAATGAGGCCTCCTGGGTTATTAGTCTCCCCATGTCACTGCGGCATTTGTTGTTGGAGTTAGGTCACTCTCTCTCCTTTTGAATTTTGACTTTTCACTACTTATTTCTCAGCTCCCAGAGATCTGAGGCTCTCCTGAGACCGTGCAGTGGGGAGTGCAGTAGATCAAAGGGCTAGAAGATGAGCTCTGAGGCACAGTCCTGCCAACCACTCTCTGTGGGACCTTGGGTAGGTCCCACCAACTCTCCCGTCAAATAAGCAAGAGTGTGTGTCCCCAGTCCTTGACTCTTGGGTTCTAGGGACCCGTGATCCATTGCTAATTTGGCAATATTTCTGCTGAACTTAAATTTGGACTTCATTTTAGACCCATGTCAAGTAGCCAATATTAAGGATAGCTCCCTGCTCCCCAGATTATGTTTCTTTCTTTAGTTGTTTGGCTGAAGGGCTGGTGGTGCTTTGTGGCTTCCTTCTTGCCATCCCCCAAACAGAAGTTTCCTTACCAACCCAATTAAGCTCACAAATCTTAATCCATAAAATATTTCCATTCAGACACAATAATGAGATTCATATTTGTGGTTTAGTATACCTAAGAAAAGCTCAGATGAAATATGACTAGATCCATTGATACATTCAGACCACAAACTGCCCTGGTGTGGTCTGGTTTCAATTTTTGAAATAAAAATTCTGCAGAGCACTTGCTTTCTCTCTCCTCTTTCTTGCCTAGACAGAAAGGAAAATAAAAAGAGGGTCTGACCAAGTGGCAACAATATAGTTCTTGTAAAGTTCTGGAAAATTGTTTCAAATGTAAATTTCAGTTCATTTCCTATTGGAACAATGACCTCCTCTGGCCTTCATCCAATTCCAGGAAATCTAGTTGACTCTACTGCAAATAGGTTCTTGAGCTCTTCAGCCAAAATGAAGAGATCAGAGATTTGTCTAGGAAGGATGGGTTACAGACTGACTCATACCTCAATGTTAAATAAGAGACCTTTTAAAAAGGGCACTGGGACATGGTGACCCCTGTGAAGCTGTTGTAAGCTACCCAATGCCAGAGATGTAGCCTTGAAAGACTCTGAAAATCTTTAAGGAGGCACTGTGATAAGATAGAGAAGAACATAGCCTTTAGAGCAGGAGATCAAACTCTATAAAATTCTATAAATAAATTCTGTAACTTTTCTGAATTGTGGCTTCTTCAGCTGTAAAATCAGGATATTTCCAGGGTTGTTGGAGACAGAGAATAGAATGATAGAGTTATATATACCCCCCCCCCAAATGTTAGCATCTGTTCTGCTTTTCTCTCCTCTTCCTCTGTGGCTTCCCTTATTAGGGAACTCCAAAACATCGGACATACTAAAAAATAGACAGTAATATTGTAGAGGTGGTTGAAACATTGACTGAGAGGTTGAACTGGTTTGGGACAGCAACGGAGTTTCCGCTTACGCATCAACCTCAGTGAGCTGATACGGCCACCTGGCACCATGGCCTCGTTTGGACTCGGGGAAAAAGTGCTGTGATGGCTTAGCACCATGGGTCCCAAAGTGAGGGATTATTGCTATGTGTGCCAAATATTTGGCATAGCAAGACTAGATGGCTTTGGCAATCTTTTCAAGCCAATGTGCTGATATTCGAATGAATGGAATGCCATTTGAGGCCTGAGTCAGAGGGAACCAGATGGAGTCTCTGACAATATAAAAGCCTGTATGAATCAAGTGCAGTAAAGTTTGATGCATTTTGATAGAAGTTGACTCCTGAAATGAAACAATGCCTCTAAGATTTGAAGCAGGAAACCGGACTCTCAGGGAAAACTAACACTGCTCTGGCAATTAATTTGTGTGATACCTACACAAGGAAACATACTTTCATTGTCTGCTCTCTCTTTCTCAAATGGGGCCATTTCAATGCTTCAATAGTAGCTAACACTGAGTGAACACACCTGTGCCAGGAATTTCACTACCTGTCTTACTTGGGTTATTTTGTTGAATCCTCTCCAAGACCGATGAAGTAGCTACCTTTATTTATTTATTTCTTTGTCTGTTTGCTTATTTATTTTTCAGTTTAGGGATGAGGAAACTGAAGCTCACCCAGCTCCAGCTCACAGGGCTCGAAAGGGGCAGCAGGGATTTAATTCAGATGGACTGACTCAAGTGTCAGAGAGCCCATTCCTACCCTCGGCTTTGGGGTCATCCTTGACTGTTGTCCAAGTGTGGTCAGGGTCCAGAGTAACTATTGACAATGAAAGACCTTTACTTCCAGAGAGAGTAGGGGAAGCTGCACATGAGCCTGAAAAATAGAGAGATTTCCAACCCCTGACTTGGGTTTAATTAGCCGCATAACGTGAGGGGGCATTTTGCACTTGACCTTAGCCAAAAGGCGGAGAAGAGATTGAGGGGGCCTTTTGTAAAGTGTAATCTACAACATGTTGGCAGGTATTAATGCAAGGGAAACAAAGTTTTCCTAGTTAAACGTGTTTGAAAAATGCTGTTTTAAACCAAACAAATTATACAGCTTTGTTTACTTCAGGGTTTTCCAGGGTCTTTAATGGGTTTGTGTTCATCAGAAATCTCCAAGAGGGGGAGAGTTTATAGTGTTTTCCAAACCTATGTGATTATTTTGTGTTTGAAGTATGTCACGGGATTCGGTTTGGTGGCACTCAATGTCCACCAATGTAAACCATGAGTGAGACAGACAGTGTCACATGTATTCTGTGCCTGGAACTTTACAGATGCCCTTTTTATTTTAAGGTTTATTTATTTAAGAGACAGAGAGAACATGAGCAGGAGGGTCAGAGGGAGAGGGAGAGAGAATCTCAAGCAGACTCGGTGCCGAGTGGGGCTCAATCTCATGAACCTGAGATCCCAACCTGAGCCAAAACCAAGAGTCAGACGCTTAACTGACTGTGCCACCCAGGGGCCCCTGCAGATGCCCTTTAATTGTGATGGCAACCTCAGGAGTTAGGAAGTGCTGTTCGTATTTTACTGTTAATGAGAGCTGAAAGCTTCGGAAGGTGAAATAATTTGCCCAGCCAGTAATTATTTGATTTAAAATTAAGAACTCAGTCCTATAATTCTAAATCCTATGCTCTTTCTGCTATACCAAGTTATCTTTTTAAGCAAGATTCATTTTTTCAGTTTAAACAATTAAAATTTATGCAACAAATATCAGAGGGATACCCAATATCACTCATGCAAGTAGAATTGTTGGATCCCTAAAATGGGGCCCCTTAGGAGGGTGGGGCTGGGGAGCTGGAGTGCACATAGCCATTTTACGTAGTTTTGAACTTGAGCGGAGGCACAGAGCCAAATGTGCTATAATATCTATGTCTCAGGCAAATCTTTAAAGCCCCTGGAAACAGCCTACTCTCTTTGAGTCTGGCCTGGACAGAAAGTGAGTAAGTGAGAGGAAGATAAAGTGAGAAGTAGCAGACAGAGGAGCTTAACAAATCTCTTCTTTCTGGAAAACTGGTCCTCATGCTATGTACAACCAAAAAAAAAAGAGTATTGTTTCCAAAAAATCAGTCAAGGCGTGAGTCTTTCAGAGGGTCTAGAAATTACAACTTTCATTTTTGAAAGAACGGACTTATATGAACAAATAAATAAATAAGGAAAATTGTGTGTGGGGGGGAGTCCCTTCTGGACAACATTTAATTCAGCATATGGCGGGGAAGTCAAGAAATTCAGCCTGAGAGAGATAAAAGGCAGAGGGGGTTCCAGGGGAAATCGAGGATAAACCATATAAATGAATAACTCTTCTGTCATTCTTCGAAGTTTCTTTCAGCATTATGTTTTTGGAGGGGGACTTACTAGATGAGCCTTTATTTCTGCTTCAATCTCTTTATATGTATAAGTATAATAATATATACCTTGCTAGGTTGTGGTGCTTGGCAATTACGTATCTAAATTTAGCACACTGGCAGGGGTTGTAAATTTATTTCTAAGTGACAGTAAATATTTTAGGTTTTGCAGCTAGATGATCTATGTCACAAAGACTCAACTCTACAATTGCAGAGAAAGTAGCCATTGTCGTGGCATAAAGGTCGAATGAGCATTGCTGTGTTCCAGTAAAACTTTATTTATAAAAATAGGCTGCCACCTGGGTTTCCTGACCCTTGCTGGAATAAAGTAGTAAAACCAAATACAGATTGAACTGGACAAGAAGGAAACTAACATTTTGTTGAGAGCTTACTATATATCGTTTGGTGCCATACCTTATGCTAGAAGCTGTTTATACATGCGACCATTTATCTTGTCATTTGTCATGACAACCTGGTGAGATAGGTATTACTATGCACACTTGGAAGTCAAATCGAGACTCAGGGAGATTCAGTGATGGGTTTAGAGGGACAGCCAGCATTTGGACCCTAACTTGTGACTATAAAATGTGTGCTCTCAACTACTACCTTGGGCTGATTCATCAAGCAACTTCCTGTAGTTCATTTTAAGGTGAAAATTTAAATCAGCGCTGCTCAATAAAGAGAGAGATCAGAGCCCGAGTAGACACCTTCACCTTCCATTTCCTAGATCTTTAGCAGCAATCTGGTGGCTGTCTGTGTGTAAGCACTGAAATATTTGACCTCTGTCTCCCAGAGCCTCTGGCTGGACCTCAAGTTTTGTACACGTCCCCTCTGGAGAATGCTTAAGCCAAGGTGTACTGTTTGCAAACACTGATTAGTTTTTAGACAGATGTTGGCAAGTTTCCTTTGGCCTGAGATGGGATTCCAGAGTCTGCTGCAGCCTGGCTGTGCTCATCGATCATCTCAGCCAAAAAGAGTTGCTAATTAGGGTGACACCCTGCTTCTCTTTACCTCTAGAGCTAGGTCTTCTTGCTCTGGGCATGCCTGTTTCAGCCCGAGTGGTTTGCTGGGCTTTTTACCATAGGTCTAGATGAGTGAGAGCAAATTTATAGTCCTTTTAAAAATCTATGAAGCCTTGTGCTCCAGTGTAGAATTTACCAGATTACATTCCAAGATGTTTTTAGGTACATGTCCTGTGCAAAATGGCATTTATGGTCAAATAACTTGGGGGACACTGGGTTAAATGAAGCTGGATAGGTTAACTGCTACAGGATTTCTTAGATCATGTACTCGTCTCCCCCAAATCTCCCATTAGCTTCTAATCACACTCAGAATAAAATCTAAACTCCTAGCCACTACCTACAGAGCTAATTTCTCTGTTTTATTTAGATCTCTGCTTAAATGTCATCTCCATGTCTCACCCTATTTAAAAGAGCACCCCACTTACCACCACCTCATTGTCTGCTCCCTTACTGTGTTTTATGTTTCTTCTTAGCAAATACTTGCCTGAAATTGTACTCACAAGTTTATTTGATTCCTTGTTATCATCTATCTTCTTCCACCCTAATATAAGCTCCATGAGGAGCTTAAAAGGATCTTGCATGTCCTCTTATCTACTTTATCTCCACCCTTGGAATATGAGCTAAGAATTCCCAAGAACAGGACACAGTGCCAAGGGTCCCCTAAACCCCTTTGTCCACAGGACACTTTTATAGTTGCATCTCGCAGGAATGCTGCTCCACAGGCCATAGTTTCGGGAACTGTTTGTCTAATGGAACCTTATTACCCATGACCATTTCAGTAACAGGTAGCAACAACGACAGTAAAACATTTATACCCATATATACAATGGAATATTGTGCAGCCATCAAAAAATGATATCTTGCCATCTGCAACGATGTGGATGGAACCAGAGGGTGTTATGCTAAGCGAAATAAGTCAATCAGAGAAAGAAAATTATCAGATGATCTCACTGATATGTGGAATTTGAGAAATAAGGCAGAGGATCA
>NC_138382.1:63570051-63603800 GCF_054177405.1 Leptonychotes weddellii
ACCATTTAATCATCACAATAACCTTCTGGAGTAGGTGCTACTGTTTTACCTTTACTATGGATGAAAATGAGGGTTAGAGAAGTTGAGTAACTTGGCCAAGATCACATTGATAAGAGCAAGCACTTGAACCCAGAACTAATGCCAAAGCCATACTCTGAACCATTAGCCGATCCTCCCCCCGTGCTGTGAATTTCTCCATGTCCTAAGATAGAGAGCTCTTTGTCTCCATCCCTCCCTTGAGTCCTTCCCTTTCTGTTTGTAGACTGATCCTTGTTATAACCTTCAGATACTAGGATCTCTTGTGACTCAGCCTCAAATCCCTAGACAGGTCTCCTCTGTCCTTGGTACTGGTTTTTCCAAATCCCAGGCAGGGCATGCTTTGATCCCAGAAGCCTCCTCTGAAAGCAAGGCCATTCCTTGAAGTCTGTGTCCTGAGATGGTTTCCTGTCCCAGAACAGGGCTGGCTTCCTGCTGTCCTAAGTCATGACATCACTCTGCACAGTTGAAAGCCCAGAGGCCAAGACATGAAAACAACTTCAAGTTCTGGGCTTTCTAAATAAACTCTAGTGAGGAAGGAGAAGTCCAAATCTGGGACACAGCAATAACTCCTGTCTGTGGTTGAAGATTAATTTTATTCCAATTGTGCTCAATTTCAGATGAACCAGATATAAATTCTCCTTTCAAGAACTTCATTGGCAGGAGCAGTTGAACTATGAGCAGACAGGCAGTCCCAGAATGATAAGGGTGATGGCACAAAAAGATATGGGATAGAATGGGATGACAATAAAGGGACAATTCATCTACCCGGAGGAGGGAGGTGGTTCCTGAACTGAATTTTAAAAGATTATGAGTAGATGAAAAACACAGGGAAGGATATTCTAGGAAAGAGGGAGTGGCATTTGCCAGGGTATAAAAAGCATGAAATAGTTGGTGTTGAGCGCATGGATTACAGCTGAAGTACAAGGTCTGTTTGGAGGCCGGAAGCCAGACCATGAAAGAAACTGAATTCCACGTTGGAGATCTGAATTTTTCCTGTGGCCAGAAGAGAATCATTTGGAAATCTTTAAGCCTGGGAATGTTTACCTACAACCCAGGTTGAGGGATAGATTGAAAGGAAAAGCTGGTGGGATGGGAACCAGTGGGAAAACTACTGCTATGGTCCATCTGTGAGATGCACGACCTGAACTAGGATGATGAGGGAGGGGGTGGGGAGGCAGTGAACTGATTTACTTGTTAAGGCAATAGAATCCACAAGTTTGGAATATGATGGTGTAGTAAGGACAAAGTGGAAAGGGAGAAAGAATTAATCCTAAATTTTAGTCTTCATTATATCTGCTAAAAGAGAAATAGGTTGGGGAGGGGAGACAATGGATGAGTTTCAGATTTTGTCACTTCGAATGTCTTGCCTTTGAATGAAATATATTTGAAGCCACTGCCTTGGATGATCCTGTCCTGAGATATTCAAGGGAATTATGCCTCCCCAATGAACTAGGACATCTAATGCAAAACACCTGGCTCCACCTTATAAATGGATGGAAAGCTTAAATAAAATACAGCCCACTCTAGTGGCTGCCATAATTGTTGATTGCCCATCGACAGAAGTGCAGGTGTGGGTTGGGTGAACTTGTTATTGATAAGAAGTTGTCAGAAATAGGTGGCATTGGAGTGCTGGAATGGCAGAGAAGCTCTGAGATGGGCCCCAATGATACTGCCCCTCCTATTCACATCTTTGTGCAATTCTCTTCCCTTGAGTGTGGGATGGCCTAGTGGCTTATTTCTAACCAACAAAATATGGCTAAGGTGATGGGTATATCACTTCCAGAATTAAGCTGTACAAAACTGTGATGTCTGTTTGCCTGCAGGCTCTCTCTCTCGTTGGCTTTGATGAAACAAATGGCCATGGTGGAGAAGTCCGTGTGGCAAGGAACTGAGAGTGGTCTTGGGCCAACAGACCTCAAGAAACTGAACGTAGCCAACAACCACGTAAGTGAGCCTGGAAGCTAATAATTCCCCAGTTGAACCTTCAGATGAGACCTCAATTCTGGCCAACACTGTGAGTGTAGCCTCAAGAGAGACCATGACCTAAAACGTCCAACTAAGCTATGCTCAGATTCCTGACCTACAGAAATTGTAAGATAATAAATGGGTGTTATTTTAAACCACCAAATTTCATGGCAATTTGTTATGCAAGAGATAACAAATATAGTGGACGCTTGCCTCAACCCCTGTGTGCTAAAGGTGTTCAGAAAATAAGACTGCTAATTTTCCCTTCTTAAATAATAGATTAACTCTGACATTTTTTTTTATATTGTCCCTGGCTTCCAAGAGCAAGAGTCAGAAGACCTCGGACTGAGACCTGACCCTGTTGCCAACTGGCGTGAGATCTTAGAAGGACTTTTTCCTCCTCTGAGTCTCAGTTTTACCATCTTCCAAATAAGAGGAGTTAAACCAGGCCAGCAATTTGCAAAAACTTTAATTTTTTTTTTTTGCCTCAGAACTCTTTCATCAAATGACATTTCATGAGGAAGCTCTGTGCACAAAACAGATAAAAGTGAAGGGGTTTAAATTAAAATAAGATTGAATGGAGCCCCTGCTTGGCCTCCCCCTCTCTCCACGGCAGCCCCCAAATCACCTTGGAGGAGTCTTTTCAATCCGGTCTCCAAGCCCCTTGCTTAGAAGCTGCTGAAGAGCTCTTTCAATTTCAACATTCTATAGGTTCTCAGGAAAAAAATTTTTTAACAAACTACCTATAAGTTAGAACACTCTACTGTGATATCTCTGTATCAAGCCACCTCTGTATGACCATCCCAGGACCCAGGGCACAAGTTTCCCAGAGAGCAGCCAGCTTCCCTTGGGGGCAGCACCAAAGGTGCAAGTGCCCAGCATGAGCTGATTTTTACTTCCCTGAGCTCCCCAGCAGGTGGGTTCTCTCCCGCTCCTTGTGTACTTGCCTCTCCCAGACTGTTTCTTCCCTAAGTGGAAAGTCATGGCTTTTCTGTCTAGATGCATTCCCATGCTTTATTGGTATTGCTGTTGTTGCTGTTATTTTGTATCTTGGTGCCTAGACTGGATGCAGTGTTTGGGAGAGGTTCTGCCTGGCAGAGAGTCCAGGGCTGCTTTAGGCTCTCTCGTTCTGGCTCTCGTGTGTCACTTCTGCAGGGAGGCCACATGCGTTCCTGCTGGACCGCATGCCTAGAAAGTTCCCCAGTGCACTGCTATGAGCCAGGAGTGCCTTATGCTGCACATGTAGGCTTAGAGTTCTGAACAAAAATATACTGACTTGCACTCAATACTCAGTCCCCACCAACTTTCTTTCTGTCAAGTATGGTTTTACCCCTGAACACATCCCTGGGTGATAAAATTTGAGTTCTCCTACTCCTCCCAAGGATCCCCTTGCCTGAAATCCACCTTTGGCAATTCTCTTATCCGTTAAGCATTGCCCTCTCTACTGAGCTACCCTTTAAAAATGTAAATATTCCTCTGGAAAGTAGCCTGCTGTCTTTAACCTCCTTATCTGAACAATGGGAAGAAGATCTGAAGGGCTAAATGGCACAGGAAAGAGGCGCAGTTGCGGGAGATGGGCGCGCCACCACTTTCACTTTTGCAAATGACAACCTTTCTAGGCCTCAGTTTACCCACCTGTAAGGTTATCTATAGTTGCTGGGACAATCTGAGAGTGAGGCACGGAAAAGTCATTTTATACATTTATAAACTTCTGTGCATCCTACTTTGTTAAAAACTGACCCAGCAGAGGAAAATGCTTCATAAGCCATGGAACACAGTCCCGAAGTAAGGCAGCGCTGTGCTGTTGTTCCATTTCCTTTGGGACGGCAGAGAGTTTCTTCAACAATAACTTACTGAGGGCCTGGTACCTGTCAGCAGGTGGCTAGACTCCTTGGGGGAAATGAGCACCAGCAAGACACAGTTGCGGCCTCTCTGAAGGAGGAAGTCAGAGATACCACCAGCAGCTGCCATGCTGAAGAGAAGAACACGGGGGTCTGAAAGACGAGCTTTTGATTCTTTCTTAGCTTTGTGGTGTCCAGCCCTCTCTGTTGTCAGAAGATGAAATAGAATTAAGGTGCGGAGCGTGACCTGCGTATCCTAATGTTTATAACCACGTGTTCAGGACTTGGAGCTGGGTTTGTGTTCTGGCTCCGACATTTACTCTCTGCGTGGTTTGGGGGAAGCTACTTAAATGTTTTTAGCATCAGGTTCCCCATGTTTGAATGGCGGGGGGGCAGTTACACTGGCTGAATGGTTGATGATTCAAAGGCAAAATGCCTGTAGAGTTGTTGGGAAATGTTAGCTATTACAGTCACCCCAAAACCCCAGCTAGAAGACCTTTTTGGACCTGTTCATGTAGAAGTTCATAGCAGCCAACTCATCTCCTCCAGGGCAAGAGTTAACCACTGGTTAGTTCTGAAGCAAAGCTATCGACTTTCAGAGCTGACAAAATCTCTCTGGCTCCTGACATAGGGTGTTTGGGGGGTGGGGGTGGATGTTAAAGGACCAACCAAAACTATTCAAGTTACCATGGCTACATAATTAAGAACCTGTGAATTTCAGGAAATTTCAAACAATCTGAGACAATTTGGCATGATTTTTTTTTTCATTTCCATTCACAAATAGACTAGAAATGCACGTGAAAGGGGTTTTCCTCACATAGGGTGCTTTCAGTGTGGGCATTTTGCTTTTATTCCTTGATGGAGGGTCAGAGGATGCAATGATAGTGCCGAATGAGGTTGCTGCTAAATAGAGGCCAGAAATATGAGACAAGGCAGAAGGAAACAGAAAAACAATTCTAGGCTTAAGGGCATTACTGAAAGAAAAGTGTGGTCACCAGGGTTAGAATCAGGTAGGCACACAGACTCTTCCCCTCTACCAAGAAGCCACACGGAATGTGCAGCCCCTTTACGGTAGGTAAGGCCACTGCTGCCTTTTGTTTGGATGGGATTACGGCCTGGAGATGGCAGGATTTTGATGGGGTTTTCCTCCTTGGAAGGGAGCCTTTGTTTCATGTTTCCCACATGTTGAAGATCTTCAAATTGGCCGGGTTTAGATGCACGGGAATCCCCTGTGATCTTCTCAAAGCGAGAAGTGATTGAACCATCACCCTCATCTCTAAGACTTCAGGGGAATTTGGGGCTTGGAGCCTACAACCCTTTATTTCCTGATCGTCCTGAGGTTCACTGCCCCAGGGCCGGGCACACTGATCTCGCTCTGTCCCCCCATCAGCCCTTTTACACCAGGTGCTCGGTTCACCTGGCTCTCGGAGAGGGTGCAGGTGCAGGGATGGTGCTGCTTCTCCAAGCAGAGTTCCAGCTTGCAGAGCACAGCAAAGTCTGTGCCTCCTTTCCTGGGATGAAAACCAACAGTAATGACCTGACCGCCTCCTTTAGTGTCGTTCTTTCTCTCTCTCTCTCTCTCGGGGCTGAAATTCGAACTTTTCTGTTTCCAGGCAGAGAACTGCACCACTATAAGCTGACCTTTTCTGAGCACCAGGGAAAATGATATATGCAGGGCTATTCTGTAAGGTCAACAGATACCAAGGCCAGTCGGGGGCATCTCTACAGTCTGGCCAATCACTGAAAGAGATCATTCAAGGTTCTACATGGGGTCAGCCCTGCCTGACTTCGGGAAGCAATGCAACACAGTGGAAAGAACAGTAGAGTTTTAGTCAGAGAGTTTGGGTTCAAAGCCAACCCTGCTCCTCACTTACGGAAAGCCCTCATGTGAGCCACTTACCTTCTTGGGGCTTTTGCTCTCTGTCCATAAAATGGAGTGAGTGATTTATAATTTGCAGTGTTAGAGTGAGAATTAGATGAGGAACGACAGACAAACCCTCCTATCATGCATATGATACACAGTTGGCCCTCAATGTTAATTACCGTGTGTATGTGTTTTATCCTCACCACAAGGAATTGTGTATTTGGGGTGAGCTAAATGTCTGGTGCCTACTTTCTACTTTTCAAACTAAAGTGACTTCAGTGTGGAGGGCCTTGTGCTTTACACCAGCTAGATAGTTTTCCCTGTAACAAAACATGGCTGTGTGTCTATAGAAACCCAGGGGAAGGAGGGAATAGGTATTCTTAGTTCATTGTGAGCCTCAGAAAGGGTAGGATTAAGGGGGATATGTTTTTCATTCTGTCAGCTTGAATTCCCTTTCCAAATTCCATTCTGGTTATATGATCAGGCTATTGCTGTATTTATGGGTGGCCACAGTCTGGCTGGAGGGATAGATTTAGTCAGAAAGGAAGTTTTTTTCCTTCTACAGGCAGCGAGCGCAAGAAGCAGCAGCATTCAGAAGGAACACGGTGAAATGTGCTTCTGATTTGGGGGTCATCGGGACCTGGGTCTCAAAACTGGCTCCATCACCCTGCGTTCTAGGACTCCAGAAACATTATTCATCTTCTCTACTCTTCAACCTATGTCTTTGCCCAATAGGCATGGTCCGTTTCTCAGAGATGTACTGTGGATGTTTAGTGAGTTGATGTACACAAGAGTAGACTCTCCATATATTTTGGCTATTGGTATCACTAAAATTAATTAAAATAAGCGTCCTTTGTTAAGCATTTTATACTTCCCACATTCGTGTCTACTGTCCTACTCGGGGAATAGTATTGATTCCTGTTCCAGGTGGGCCCTGGAGGGGCAAACATCCCCACTGAAGTGCAAGATTGCGGCCTGAATGTACACTGCCTTGCTTCATGATTTTTAACTGCATTTGTGTCATTCAAGGTTCTGTGGAAATGTCCCAAGGGCTGAGAACCATGGGGTGAGTTTCAGACCCTCCCCTCCCACTTCAACCAAAGTAGCCCCACATCTACTGGTCATATTGGAGTCCTGCCATCAATTTCATTTAATGAATATTTCCATGGCTAAATATAAGTTTGAAAACCACTGTCTGAGAACATGAATTTCAGATAAGTCCTTATAAATTGAGAAGCAAGAAAACTAAGAAAAATCTCCATTTACTGAGCCCCTACTATGTGTCAGGTACTGAGTCTGCCATATATTATCTCATTGGGATGTCACAAGAGTCCTGAGAGATATAGATTGTCATTCTCTTTATATGGACAACAACACCGAGGGCTGGAAGATCAGTAACTTCCTTGGCGGGGAGGAGACAAGCAGCTAGAAGAAGAGATAGGGAAGCTAGGTTTTTCAAACAAAGCACAGACAAAAAAAAAATCTTTAAAGACTGTAGAGTTGGTAATACCCCTTTTAATCCTTATCCGATGCACACTGTTCTGAGCAAACCAGAGATTATTCATATTGCGCGTTTCTTCCCCAAAACGCCATCATCTACCTGAAACATGTATGGTCAAAGCACAATCACATCTATGGCAGTGGGCTCAGATGCACACGATGCCAGCAAACTTTCCAGAGATTTCTTTAGCGCTGAACCTAAAGTTCCTCTCCCCAGTCCTCAGCTGGGCTTACCATATTGAAGGACAAGGCAGAAAGCTGGCTGGGGTGGGTAGCAGGTTTTATTTCTAAAGCACATATGGGAAAGCTTCATAAAAAAGGGGAAAAGGTCCACAAAACATGAAAAAGAGGCATTCATTCTTCAAGTGGGGCTCCCTGTCCCGCTCTCACTCTGGACGGAAAGCATTTCCAAGGAGTCCTCCGGCAGCACCGTACTTCATAGCTGACAGCTTTAGAATCTGCAAACGCCCAAACTCAAAACCTTGTGCATTCTCGAGTCAGAACTCGACATTTACATCCAGCCCTGGGCTGCTCCCTTCCCCCTAACTTGTGCCAAAACAACCTCCTGCTTATAAAATACGGCCAAGTCTCCGACCTGTCAGCCCACTGAGACACCCTCAGACCAGTGAGATAGAAAGAAGGGGATTTGGGGTAGAGGGTGAGGAACACATGAGAAACAATCCAAGATCGCCTCTTTTAACTTCCAAGGTGATGGCAGTGTTTGACAAATGACAATGATTATCCCAACTTCCGGTTACTGAGCACTCACTCTCCCAAATGTGTTATGCCCCATTTCCTCCTCATAATGACAACAGAAGTTATTGTCCCCATTTTAGATAAGTGGACACTGAGGCTCATAGAGGTTGCAGATTCTCATCTTTGATGGTGGTGGTGGGGACACCAAAATGACTGACCCTTGCCTTCAAAACCCGAGCTCTGAATCCCCTTACGACGATGAAGAAAGAGAGGAGCCCCTGTGCCCTTCTCAGAGTCTGCCAAGTAGAGCTTCCCAACCCTGGGGCAAGGGGTTTCTCAGGGCTTTCTGTGATGAGAGGCGAGGAGGGGGAGGCGATTCTAGAAAGACTCGCGGTACTGCTGGCCCCAAGCAGCCCCAGACATGCACAGGTACCCAGCCCAAGGATCATTGAATCGCGAGATACCCACGGGGAGTCCCCCTGCCCTTCAGAATGGAAGCTGGTGTCCACCCCTCCCACCTTGTAGTCTGGCCCTAGGAGTCCCCTCCTCCCTTCTGTCCTCCAGCCCTCATCCTTTCTGTGTCTTACCACAGGGAGGATGTGGTGGGATGAGGGATGGATACAAAACTTTTGTAAACTGCAAGGTGACCGCTGTTTAGATAGACAGTTTTATCGTTCTCTCCATCATCCTCTCTCAACCTTCCCTTAACCTATCCCAGAGAAAGGCCATGAACGATCTCCACCTTCAAATTCTACCTCTCTCCCCCTAAAACAAAAATATTCACAGGTGAATCAGCTAGGCAGGGAGTTAAGAAAAGATTCTTACTTTTCCTCTGGAGAACGCAGAGATAAAAACTTTACAGAAAGTTCCTTCCACGTGCGACTGTTCGCAGAACTCAAACAAACCCCCCCAGATCTACAAGACTGGAAGGGGTAAGTAGAAGACAGTCAACGTGCATCTGATCGTCACGAATACCCCATTTTGCCAGCAGCGAAGACACAGCGAAAGTTTAACAATTATGAACCCACAACTCCTTTGGTACCAGGAATGCAAACAGTGTGCCATAATGATCTTTGGTGATGGGGGTGAAACCCACTTACCTTTCCGGAGTTGGGAAGGACCTAGATCCTTGAATGAACCGGCTGCATGGAGTCAGTACCTGGCTGTGAGCAGCGGGGCTCCCACGTGCGCTGCCCCTAGGGTCACCCCCAGCCGCACAGTCTTTGTGCGGAAGAGAGGCCGGCCGGTGTGTGTCTGCGCTCGGCTCGCGGGAGAGTGTGTGACAGTAGGCAGGCTGTGGCCAGCGAAGCCAGCTTTGGCTGGCTTATATAGCAACTCCTTCCTCTGTAATGGGACGCCTCGCCTCCAGACATCCTTTCCTACTTTTTCAGTTGGTGAATTAAAGGAACAGCCCTCCCAGCGGAACAGGGTTAGCTCATGAAAGACGCACTCACTCCCTGCTGCCTGCCAGGAAAGGAACCCATTTGCATACAATTTATGGCGAAAGTAGGAATTCCACCTCCCCCTGCCTTCTGCCGCCTCCCTTTCTCCACCCCCGACCCAGACCCAGAGCAGCTGTTAGCTAGGTGTGATTTTTGCTTTGCTCCCCGAACGGATTTTCTAACTGTGAGACAGAAGCCCAGGGAGCGAGGGGGAGCAGGATCGGCAGCCCTTGGCTCTCCTACTCAGGCGGGCTGGAAACGCGAGCCGGGGCTCGCCTGGGCTCTGGGCAGCAGCTGCCCAGCGTCACCTCTGAGAGGAAAGGGGCCGAGCCCAGTTCCTGGAAAGAGGAGATAAAGCCCTTCAGAAGCCTGGGGGTTTGGGTTTCGCTGGGCGGGCGGAGAGATAACCCAGGATTAGTTCTCAGCAGGTGGGGCGTGCGGGGAGCGCAGATCTGCCGGGCTTGGTCTTCTCGGGGAGGGAGCCATGCCCAGCTGCCCAGAGGCTTCACCGTCCCTGCCCCAGTGCCCTACCAGGGGCCGCTTTTTGGACAATGTCCATGCCCTGTGAGTGGGCCTATCTTCTAAGCAGCACCTCCTGGGGAAAGCTCTCTCAAGTTTTCTTCTCGGTGCTCAGTGCGGAAAGGTGTCCAGCACAAAGCAAAAAAAAAAAAAAAAAAGGTAACAACTTAATCTTTGAGACATGAGCTGCGCCTTTGCTCTCCAGCCTGCTGTGGATTCTTTCCAAGCTCTGAGTCATCCATTCGTTTGGTGGTTAGCATGCACTGAGGATCCGCAGGGCACACACAGGCATCTGAGGCAGTGGGGAAGCAGCGAGGGCACGGCACCCACGTTTCAGCTTGTCACAACACACAGTAGTTTGGGGATAGTGGAGGGAAAGGACAAATCATGTAACCTGTGGCTACCGTTGGACCCGCTCTTCTTAAGTCTATAGTAGCTGCTCCACGAGGTACTTGATGGATATTATTATTTCATTACAGGCTTACTCACACCAAGCAGGTGTCGAGCCCTGTTGACAGGCGAAGAGATGGAGGTTCAGAGAAGTAATGTAAGTCCACTTAGGGAATACACCTGGGAAGGGTTTAGATGACAACACCGGACTCCATAGTTCTTTCTACTGTGCACCACTGTCCAGGAACATTGTCAGATGATATTGAAATGTTTTATGCCCTACTGAATTATAACACTGCTTGTACAAAAATCACTGCCATATTTAAATATGGAAAATATATTTCTTTGTTCCATAAGAGCTAAAGGGGAGATCCTTGTGGGTTTTTTTTTTTTTTTTGGTTCATTACTAATAATGGTGGCTTCAATCATCTGCCTGTTTTTAATAATGAATGATATAATTCCCATACTTGTTATTATTGCTGTGGGCCTCAGTTTAACCATCTGGAAAAAGCGGCACAAGGTTTGGTCATCCCCATGGTTGCTATGGCTCTGGCATTCTGGGTTTCTCTGCTTAAGTGACCCTCCCGGACAGCAAGAAAGCCCATAAATAGTCATGTCATAAAACAGCTCATTTGAACTTTTGAACATTTTGGCTGATTCAAATGTTGGTTGTTTTGTAAGTTTTTAATTCTGCGTTTTAGCCAAAGTATGTTGCAGTAGCACGAGACTGTGTCTTTCAACTCGTAGTGAATGCTTCCTTGCCTCTTGGTTTCCCAGATTCGACCAAGTTTATCTCCCGGGGTTAGGGAATAAAACATTAGAAAGGTATGTAATACATTTCACATGGCATATAGGCTATATTTACATACAGCATGTAATCAATATATATTTGCGATTGTGTGCGTATTTAACTGCGATAAGCATGCTAGAAAACTGGGTAATAAATATGACTTCTGGGAACGTCCAAAACCTGATCCCCCCCCCCACTATTCCACAGCCATTGACTAGGGGTCAACTACAGGTGGCTTAGACAATCAGAGGGAAAACAAAGCCAAATATCACCAGACTGGTCCTCAAGGCAGGAATAGGCCAGTGGAGCAAACACATAAGAATACGACTACGCATTAAGTTACTATCATGGAAGCATATTCTGACAACATAGAAAAGAGATGGCTAGCTTTATTTATGTATCTTTAGAAGAGATAGGAATTTTAGGAAGTTTCTCCAAAACCCATGTGGTATCTTGAGCCACACCCTGGCTTTTGAGTAAGGGAGGGGGGGCAGACAAGGACTCCTTTCCATTTTCCATCCCTGGGCCTTTTGCTGCCTCCATTCCAGGCACATGGGTCTGCATATGCTCTCCCATAGCTGAACTTTGGCTAATTCTGTACTCTACCTAGAATCCTCACCTCCGCCTCCTCACATCGGCTTATCATCCAGTTCTTATCCAACTTCACCATAGAGCTTTCTAAATTTTGTCCACAAGAAGTGCTTCCAAGCACCGTAGCATGTGGGAATTCCATTAGGACATTCATTATCTGTACATGGTAGATGGAGGTCTAGTTTTTTCCCCCTTACACTCTAGGCTTCCAGAAGACATGGATCACGCCTGCTTTTTCTGTGGTTAGTACAGAGCCTTGGGTATTGCAGACACTCAGGAAATACAGTTTATTGAATGAATACAGTAATGGAGGAACAAGTGAATGTCTGACATGCTGTGTTTTATCATTTTAAAATCATCCTTTTTCATTCCTAGAACATGAGAGGGAAACTAGATGATCGTGTCCAACATACCCATTGCACAGATGAGGAAAGGGGATTCCACAAATGATTTGCCCAAATGACTTGCTTTCCACCCTAGACATCACAGCAGAGGGTGTTTCTAGAATTAATACCCATTCATCCTCCTGTTGGGCAGAGCCACACCTCTTGGCATCCAGCTCTTACGGTCTTGTCCTTCTCGGTACTGTAAGCACTTTCTTCCCTGTGAGAGGGTGGAGTGAGAGCTTGTAAACACCTCTGCATGGAGTCCTCCGCCAAAGACTGATGCTGTTGTTGCTTGTTTGTAATCCTCCCTCACCGGCTGCTAGTGGAGGCTGTGGTTTGGAGGCCAGAGGCAGCATAAGGGTTTGCCTCAGTTGAGATCATTCTCATTTCTTTGAAGGTCTGTGAAACGTAATTTTTTTTTTCCCAGATAGATCAGCCAGTGAGTGCAATGTCGGCCAGGACTAGCATTATCTGAAGCAGTCAGGCATCTATTTCCTTGAGAAGTCTGGCACCCCCTTCCCACAGGACCCTTTGCTTCCCACCTGCTTAGCCACTCCATCACTGTTTCCAACCTTCTCCTCTTCTTGGAATTCATCTAGTGTGCTAACTCCTGCCCAGAAATCCCATGTGACTCTACAATTGCCAGAAATCTCTCCCAAATCAACGAAGGAGCTCTGACCCAACACAATGGGCTAGTCATTCAATTAGATGCATTTGTTTAGAGTCAAGGTTCCCCAACTTGCTGTCTGCAAGTCTTTGTTCAGTGATCTTCGCCATCTCTTCTCATTTTTCCTAAGACAACAAAGGACAAAAAAGCTCAAAGACATCATTGAATGAGTCTCAAGCTAGAGCAGAGCTTTCCTGCTTGACGGGATAGGGCATAATCAATCAGTAGGTAGATTGTCTGGTCAGCATTGCAGAAGGGATGGAGCTTTGGCTTAGAGTGAGTTTCGAGTCCTGATGCACATCAACTTACTGTGTGACTTTGGGCAAATCCCTTCCTTGCCTTAGCTCTCAGTGTCCTGGTTAGCAAACGAGCCACCCTAAGGATCTTAGCAACTTAAAAATTTTTAGTAAAATACTCAAAGAAATAATTTAGAGGGCTCTGAGACTTTGCACATTCAATTCCCTGTCCCTAGAACAATCTTCCTCCCACTTTGTCCACATGGCAAATTCCTCTATTATTTCTCAAGATTTACTCTGTAGTACTTCCAAGAACATTTCCATGACCTTCCATTAAGAGAGAAGGGCCCCTTTCTATTCTCATCCAGACTTTCATTTTTCATTTTTAGCACATTATATACTTTACCCCATTAGACCATGAACACTTTGAGGGTACGTACGATGTCTTTCCTCTGCTTATTAACAGATCTGCTCATGGTTGGTTCTTAACGCCATGTCACTTGCTAATTATTGTGAATATCATTCCTGCACATCATGGTTCTTAGAATGGCACAGACCCACAGTAGATATAGGAGGTATACAACAAAAAAACCCAAGTTTCTTGGAATGATTTACTTGATGGAGACTTTATTATTATCACTGATTTACTCATCTATTCCCCCACTGAGACTGTGAGAGCTCCTTCGGGACAAGAACTCAGCTTTCCATCCCAAAGCACTGGGAAGTCAGTTAATGTTCCCATAAAATGAATGACTAAACTGATTCACTAGATGATGGAAAAGGCATAACACTGGTAATTTGGGTTTTCACCAGCTTGACCATTTACAAGGTGAATTACCTTGAGGAAATCATGTCCCTTCTTTGAAACTCAGATTCGCCATTAGTGAGACAGATAAAATTCCTATCCCTAGTACCTCCCAGCGTTGGTTTAAAGATGAAGGAAGAAAGTGGAAGAGAAACTGTGATGATTTAGACAGATTTGGGGGATAATGAATGATTTTTCCCCCTAAAATCCCAATCAAAAGCTCACACTTTGCATCACTGAATTGCACTTATGGAAGCATGAATCCCACGTTCTATCTCAAGTATTTCTCCAGGGTTAACAGGGGAGAAAAGGGAGTTAAAGCCACCTGGTGCTGTCTTGTCTTCTAACACTTTCTAAAGAGGGCTTCTTAGCTGGAGGCCCAAGGGGAAGAGGGAGGGTTCAAAAGATTAGCATTGGCCCATGCTAAGTTGGAAGGTCTAAAGTTGTGGATTCCCTACAAAGGGATGGCATGGATTTGGTTTCCATCCTAATTCAACCACTAACCAGCTATGAAAAGAAGTGGGGCCTGGGCCATATTACATAACTTGTGTGTTATAGGTCCCTCATGTGGGCACAATAAGAACTGATACTTCTTAGAGTCGCTCTCAGGATTAAAGGAAATACACTCAGTCAAATATTTATGCTTGCTACACTCTGAGTAATCTCAAAATGGTGGTCATCGGTTATTACAGACAAGTCATTTACTCTACTCTGAGCCTTTACTTTCTCATCTTTAAATGATAGAAAAGATCATCTCAGAGCCATGTCCTAAAATAAAAAGGGTTCACAAAAAGAGTGTATAGAGATTGAGATATACCTTGAAACTCCTGGGTTGACCAAACTGAGTGCACTGGTTACTTTATTTACTCAAACAGCCCACATAGGTTTCCCCTCCACCCTGCTAGGCACATGCAAAACACACACACACACACACACACACACACAGAAGCTCACGGAGTATTTTCCTGAAGGGATGCTTAGTGTTGGTTTGAGAGATTATTTATCTGGAAGAAACAGTGTTAACTTCCTTTGAGTAGTGGAACTACATTTGCCTATCCCTTCTGTAGTGGGCTTTAAGGCCCCTGTTCTGCCATGGCTTTCTAAGTCTTTGCGCATTCTGTTTCCTCAGTGATGCTGGAAAACTCTCCCCTATTTGGAGTCAGCTGGATGGTATCACTTGCCTCAGAGCTGGAAGCTCCCTTGGCAGGGCCTAGAGGTTGATGGACTAGTATGGGGTATGGAGTCACTCTCCTCCATGGGGAGCACCTGTGGGCTGGCCTTTGTCCTGCCTGGGCAGTCTCACCTCTAGTCCTTCCCTATGCCACAGCCTCCCAACAGCAGGAGCAGTGGCAAATACACCCACTTATATTTGCTAATAATATTACAAAGCATTAATGTTACTTCTGTTCTCACACCTAGGTTCCCCCCATTACGGGGGGGGGGGACTGAGGTGAGGAGAGGTCAAGAGACTTGCTTAAAGTCACAAAACCAGTGCGTGGGTTGACAGAGGGTCTCCCCAGGCAAAATACTGGGCTCCTTGGTTTCCACTGTGGAAACCATCTATATGGAGTATTATTTCATCAGTTTTATGAGGTACAGAGGCATAACAGAAGAAGCCCATCACTTGAAATTGTACAGACTTGGGTTTAATCCCAGTTCTGCCATTTATTAGCGTGTGAAGTGTTTCAAATGCCTTCACTGCTGTGAGCCCCATCTGGGTTGTTGCCTGTAAAATGGGGGGTGAGAATACTCACTTCATCCAGTGGACAGGAGGACTATGGTGGGCTGATTCCCCCACCAAAGATGGCCACAACCTAATTCCCCAGAACCTATAAATGTTACCTTATATGGCAAAAGGGACTTTGCAGATGTGATTAAATTAAGGATGGTGTCATAAGATTATCCTAGATGCAATCACAAGTGACCTTATAAAAGGGATGCAGAGGGAGATTTGACTGCGGGACAGGAGAAGGCAGAGTGACCACGGAACAGAGATTGAAATGATGTGGCCCCATGCCAAGGAATGCTGGCCCCTACCAGAAGTTGAAAGAAGCAAGGAACAGATTCTCCCCTGGAGCCTCCGGAAGGAACCAGCCCTGCGGACAACTTGATTTTAGCCCAATAAAACTCATTTTAGACTCTGCCCTCCAAAACTGTAAGAGAATAAATTCTTGTTCTTTTAAGCCGCTAAATTGGTGCTGATTTGTTATAGTAACCATAGGAAGCGAATACAAGGACTCAATGGGATGATGTCTCTGCCTGGTGCACAGCAGGGCCTTAAAAACAGTCATTCCATATCACTGGATTTTCAAGTATCTTCTTATAGCAGCTCCTTGGATATGACTTTTTAGGTACTGTCTGGAAGACAGGGAAAGCAATGGAAGCTGGAGGGAGCTCAACCTCCCCCATTAGCCTGACAGTTTTGAAGTGGCCTCTTGATGTGGGAGTTTTGCAGTGTTGAATGAGTTAGTCCAGACACAGGGGTAAAACTGGACTTACACATCACATCCTTATCATTCCAGAGTCAGCCTGACCCTCATAAGTGTCAGGCTTATCTCGGTATCTGCTCATCTATAACTCCGAGGACTCATCTGCAGCATACTTTGTCAAGCTGAAAGAGCTAAGAGATCAGCGTACTCAAAGAAGAGATAAGAAAAGGAGGCTCCGAGCAGTGGTCTGCTTTGCCCACACACTGTGAATTGTGTCAGCTGAGGCTAAAATCCAGCTCTGCTGATTCTCAGAGCAATGTTTCATATGGAGGAAGCAACTTGTCCAGATTTCTCTAAGACTCACAGAAGCCAGAGGAATTTATTTCTTAGAAAACTCTTCACACAGAGCTGCTTCTTTAAAAAAAGAAGAAAAAAGATTTTATTTATTTATTTGAGAGAGAGAGAGAGCATGAGAGCGAGCATGAGAGAGAGAGAGAGCACACAAGCAGCGGGAGCGACAGGCAAAGGCAGAGGGAGAAGCAGGCTCCCCACCGAGCAGGGAGCCCGATGTGGGGCTCGATCCCAGGACCCTGGGATCATGACCTGAGCCGAAGGCAGACGCTTCACCGACTGAGCCACCCAGACGCCCACACAGAGCTTCTTCTACTTAGAAAGAAAAGAGGTAAGAAGGTGGCTGAGAAGAGCAAGGGTCACTGGCCAGGCACGGCTCTGCTTCCCTGCTTCCGTGCACAATCCACAAGTCCTCTCTCATCTGATTCCCTCAGGTTTCCAATTCACTCAGTGACCATATCCGATGGAGCTGTGATATCTGGGGACCAAAGGAGCCCATAGTGAGATGCCAAGCCAGTCTCTTGGACACCATCTCAGAGACCCACCTCTGTAGGGGAAGTTCAAAGCCTTTCCAAATTCTTCAGAACACCTACCTGCCCAGGCCAGGAACGATCCTGACTCGCAAAAGGATGGCACACGGGGAGTGCGCTAGAATAAGTACAGATACATGACTCACTGTTTGAAGTAGATAATAGAAGACTTCCTCCCTGGAAATACTTTATAAGGAAGTTATGGCGAAGCCTTGATAATCCCCATGGACAGGAGGGGGTGGGGGCCAGAATGAATCAGTGCGACAGCTGCATTGTAGAAGACCAGCAGAGGGGTGCTCACTTGGAAGTATATTCTGCCAGTATCTCGTCGGGAGTTAGTATAGTGTTGCCAATGAGAGATCTTCTGGGAGCCTGGTTTAATGAGCAGAAATCAGTAGTGAATGGATGCTTGTAAAGGAAGTGGGAGTACTTTGGC
This sequence comes from Leptonychotes weddellii, assembly GCF_054177405.1. Taxonomy (NCBI): domain Eukaryota; kingdom Metazoa; phylum Chordata; class Mammalia; order Carnivora; family Phocidae; genus Leptonychotes; species Leptonychotes weddellii. The sequence continues at coordinate 63,587,529 of NC_138382.1, forward strand.
TCTTCAGCAAGTTGCAGTCTTGTTTGCACACAGTGAATCTAACAGATGATTTATGTGAAACTGCTGGTATTTGACTACCTTTGACCTACAAAGATGGCACTTACATATTAGTTCAACTAGTGAACTCAGGCTTTGCTAAGATCCCAGCACCACAGCTGGGTGTGCACAGAGCACAGCCACTCACTTCCAGGGATGCAGGCTTGCCCAGTGAGGATATCTGCCATGCCCAGAGCCGAAGGAGGCGTGCAGTGGTTCCCAGATAATCTGGGACATGTAAGACCCCTGGACACTTGAATGAACCAGGAACAACTCCCCACCAGAGTTGAGACTGAATTTTACCAGATACTTGGTGACTTTTATTATTATTATTATTATTATTTTCATTTTACCAGTTACTTGGGTGAGGACATAGAGCAGAAAGGCAGGGTTGAGAGAAATGAAGAGAAATAAAGAAATGCCGTGTTTCTTTTTCTTTTTTTTTAAAGATTTTATTTATTTATTTGACAGAGAGAGAGAGACACAGCGAGAGAGGGAACACAAGCAGGGGGAGTGGGAGAGGGAGAAGCAGGCTTCCCGCGGAGCAGGGAGCCCGATGCGGGGCTCGATCCCAGGACCTGGAATCATGACCTGAGCCGAAGGCAGACGCTTAACGACTGAGCCACCCAGGCGCCCCGAAATGCCGTGTTTCTTATGCACCAATGTTGCAGAGTATTAGATCTACTCCAGGGCTATAGACATAAAGCTACCAGCTTATGGTCAGCCACAGAAAATGCCAATTTCCTTCTTCCTTCCCATGGAGAACAATCACAAATGAAGTAATGAAGGAAGCTGCTTTTCAGCGGAGTTACATGATGGTTGGAGAGATGAGACCTAGAAGTCTGCCAGACTTCTCAATGCCCAGACACCTGCTTTGGAGGCTACCTTCTGGTTAGGAAGTATCTGTGACTTAATAACTATTTTCTTTTTTTTTTTTTAAAGATTTTATTTATTTATTTGAGACAGAGAGAATGAGAGACAGAGAGCATGAGAGGGAGGAGGGTCAGAGGGAGAAGCAGACTCCCTGCTGAGCAGGGAGCCCGATGCGGGACTCGATCCAGGGACTCCAGGATCATGACCTGAGCCGAAGCCAGTCGCTTAACCAACTGAGCCACCCAGGCGCCCTAATAACTATTTTCTTTGTGCATCAGCTGTTCCCTTCTCCAAAGGTGCTGAGGTCAGAGGATGGACAGTTTGTCTCTCAGAATTCTGAGGCCTTTTGTTCTCTCTAACCCAAACATCTGGTTTCCTTTGGGTAGCTGAGAAGAATGCCTAACAGCAAAATCATTCTCTAGGTCTCAAATGATCCAATTAGATTTAACCAGCACCTTGAACAGTGACTGGCCCACAGTAAGCACTCTGTAGATATTTGTTTTATGAATATTTGAATCTAATTATCTTTGAAACACAAGCTTGGATGTGAAAAATCTGGCTCATGCTTTTTCTTTATAAAAACAGCCAATTTAATCTAGTACAGAACTATTGATGCTCTACATTGGTTCCCATTTCTTGGACTTAGTTCGATCCTGCGGAGTATTTTTTAAAATTTGTATTTTTTAAAAAATAATTTAGTCACTCTTTGTAGACAAAACTAATTTCTGCAGAAAATACTTAGCCATTTAAAAATACCTTGCTATTGATAGAAAAAAAATAACAAGCTATTTTTTTCTTTATCAATGATATTGGTTTCCTTTGCAATTTGCACAATGGGGATGTGAATTTTTACTTTACTCATTTAAAACATATTTATATAATATTTGTTTTGTGCTATGGACTTAAGTGTGTCACAGGTGGTAAACTCATTTAATCCTCATAACCTAGCGGAGAGGTATTATTATCATCACTATTATTCCCACTACAGTTAAGGAAATAGGTCAGGAACTCAGAGAGGTTAGATAACATGTCTAGGGTGGTGCAACCAATAAATGGCAGAGCCAGGACTCAAATCCAGCCTCTCTGGCCCCCAGAGTCCCTACTTATAACCACTACACTGTTACGCCTTGAGGAGTTACCAAGGCAAATGAACTACGACATGTGCCCGTCTAAATGGCATGAGAACTGAGTATTTTAATCTCTATTTTGCTGAGGAGTTAGCTGAGGCTCCCTGTTATAAAGTGCTTTGCCCAAAGCCACATAGCTGATAAGTGTCAGAGCTGGAATTAGATCCTGGCACCGTCCAATGCCAAGTACAAGCCTTCAGGTCTATGTCATCACTTAGGAGGCTCATGGCATATGGGCCACCCCATTCAGGGACAGAATCTTAGAAACACAGCCACTGAAACATGCTTTCTCTTCAGCCTACTCTTTACTTTATATGCCTTAAAATGTACCACCCCTTAGGGGTTAATTATGTGCTATCTCATGTTGATTTATAAACGTGAGTTGGTTAGTCTTGTCTCAGTAAGAGCACAGGAAGTCTGATTCTTCCACTCAAATCCACCCACCTCTGTCTAGGCTGATGCTGTATGTAGAAGTTCTCATTAAATACTCACTGGTTTAAATCATAGACTTTGAAATTTTTAAGATGTTGTATACACACTCCAAAATAATGCACTAAGATAACCCAATGGTTCTGAGTTTGGGTTTTAAATCATGCAGACCCAGGTTCAAATCCCAGCTCTGTTATTTTTGAGCTGCATGCTCCTGGGCAAGACTGGTCACCTCCCCGAGCCTCTGTGTTTTCATCCATGAAATGCAGGTAAGAACCGCTACATTCAGTGAGATAAAGCTCTCAGTACCATGCTTAGGACACAGGAAGTGCTAAACAGTTGGTAATTATTATTGCTTCCAGATTTTCTCTTTATTGAACAAATATCATCTGAACAAAACTTCCTTATAGCTTTTACTTCATCTCTAAAACTAGATAAGGAGCTGGGACTTAACTGTATTTTATTTTCCTCTTGAATTCTTTCCCCTGCTTTGATATAAAGGGGTCCAATTTGTTTCACTCTTTGGTTTATGGCAGTGGCTCTGACCTGGGAGGGAAGGGATTTTCCTCCCCATGGGGCATTTGGAAATGACTGGAGATATTTTTGGCTGTCACAGCTTGGGTGGGAGCGCTACTGGCAACTAGCGGATAGAGTCCAGGGATGCTGTTGAATATCCTGTAATGCACGGGACGGCCCCCCACCCCCAAACCAAAGGCTTAGGTGGTAAAACACATCAATAGTGCTAAGATTGAGGTGCCCTGGTTTATCCCCTCTAGCACCTCACACACACGCACGTACACACGCACACCACACACTGCACACAGATATGCTCACACTTACGTGCACCCCAAGTCCCCTGTGCACATGGAAGGAACAGTGTGTGGATCTGAGTCCTGGTGAGCTCCAGGATGATGTCCTACTGGGGGAGACCCACACAGGCCTGTGGTGAGACACATTACACATGGGGGAATCTCACCATTTCCGCACAGACCCCTCACCTCGGGATCGCCGCCGCTGCCTCATATCCTGCTCTGGTCCCTCCTGGGAACATGGGAAGCCCTGTAGCAGATGGGGTTTCACTTAGTCACATTCTCTGTGGTCAGATCGGATTACATCCACAGCAGCTCTGGCTCTAAGAGACCCACAGTTGCCTGGTGCTCTCTGGGCTGGCCTATGACCTTCCAAATGCAAACATATCCCAAGACAGGCAAGGAGAGGGGTTTGTTTGCAGCTCTATCTATCAAAGGAGAGAAAGGTGGGAAATAGAAGAAAGCCAAAGGATGCTGGTATCCTTTTTTGAGGGCAGAGACTGGGTGTTTCTCTGTGTGTATTTCTTGTGCTTACCACACCAGGTGGCAAGTAGTCTGTAATTTAAAAAAAAGAAAAACATGTAAGTGATAGAAATCTTGCAGGAATTTGTATTTCATAGGAAAGAGTAAGAATGGGTGCTAATTCTTGAGTGGTTATAATATTCCAGATACTGTTATGTGTTTAACAACTATTATTTCATGTAACTCTGAAACAGTGATGTGTCGATTAGCATCTCCACTTGACAGCTGTTAGAATACAGGGCGAGTGAAGTTGGCTGACCCATAGGCACAGAGCTGCTAAGTGACAAAGCCAGGATTCCAACCTAGATCTCACTTCCTTCAAGGCCTGAGTTTTCACCATCAAGCTAGATGCCCCTCACTAGTGCAGAAAGCCTGGCTAAACCAAGAGGAGTTACATGAGGAGTGATGGAAGGATTCCAGCCACTGAGGAGTGACGGAAGGATCTAGGACTCCTCTTGGCACTGCTCTCTAGCAAACAGGTAGAACAGGTGCAGTTAAGTCCTATGTCTCCCCTGGGCACACATTTCTCACCTGGCCATGCTGCTGCTGCCTTCTGTCTCAAGCTTTGGGTGTTTTCTGTCCTCTTTGTAGCCCATGCTCCCAGATTCCTTGCTCTTATATTTATCTGATGAATAGCATCATAGGCTCAATGATGACACATCTGCAGGTAGAAGTAAAAGAGTTGTTGTAACAGAAACAACAACAACGACAACAACTTGCACAATTTCTGTGGCTTAACACAATGGAAATTTGTATCTTGCTCAGGCAGAGCCCTGCTAGGGGGCTGACTCTCCACCAAGCAGTCATACCAGAATATTTCCATCTATGGCTGTACAACCTTGACTTCCATGGAGATTGTGCTTACTTGCAGTAAGCCAGCAGAAGTAGAAAGAACAAGGAGGATTGCATGGGTGGGATTATGGAACAGACACAGTAGTGACATTCCATTGGCTAGAACCTAATCATAGGACTGCACTTAACTGCAAGTTTATCTAGGGGTCTTAGGAAAGTGAGGAAACAAATTTTATGAAGAGCTAGACCATCCCTGCCACAGTAGGGATCAATGAACTTGTTCCTGAATTTGGAAGAGATGGTTGGGGATTTAGAAGAAATTCTGGTAGGTAACAGATCTGGCCATGCCCCTCAGATCTCACCTTTAAGTTGATGACTAGTTCTTTCTATGTATAGACCTTCCTCCTGGGTGGTGACAGGGACAAGGCAGTGAACAATACTCCCCTGGGGGTCGGACCAATTTATAGGATGAAAATAGAACTCTTTGGGAAGAAGGATCAATGGGGCCCTCTTATCTCTCTGTTCCATGTGAGTCTACCCATATTGTAATTAATTCATTGACTCATTTATTCCACAAACATTCATTTGAGCATACTACGTACAATGCTAGGCAGTGGGGACTTAAACATCCAGCCTCTGCTACTGGGGAGCTTACATTCAAGTGTAGAAAAGATGAGGAATGGGGCTGTTACAATCTAGCAGAATGAGTCCTGTGGCAGAGATAGGTACAAGCTAGATGAGGATCATCTAACCCAGGCTGGATAGAGGATTAGCTGATTTACTTCTACACTGAGTCTTAAAACATCTTCAGAGCAAAGCAATTGGGAAAGGATGTTTTGGTAGAAGACGGGTAGAAGACACAGCATGTGCAAAGGTAAGGAGGCACGGAAGAACATTCAGGAGCAGTGAATAGTTCTGGAGGGATGGATACAGGATCCATGAGGGAGAGACATGGTTGGACTAGATCATGATGAGTACCATGTGCCCAGCAGAGGAGGATGCATTTATTCAGCTTTCCTGACCTTCTGGAAAGGACAGTGTCCACTGGGGAATAGGGAGTTTCATGGAACACAGTGGAACTGCCCATGGCTGGCTCTGGTGAGACCCTGCTGCTTGTCCATAATGACTTGGGCACCACCAGCATACCATGTGCACCTCACTAGGCTAGGGACTTCCTCTTGTCATGTCCCCTTGCAGCTGTAGTCCACACACAATCTCTGCTACACCTTCTAGCCTCTTAGAGCAATTATGTGTGCCAGAGAGGGCACTGATTCTCTACCCACTTGGTTACCATGCTTGGTTTTCCCAAGGACTCACCCATAAAATGATGTCCTTCCTCCCTCCATCCCCAGGGGACTGATGGCTGTTTCTAGTCTCCAGAGAAAAAGATTGAGTCATCATATCATCACTCTGCAGCAACATAACACCCTGTAGTCACTGGCATTCATGAAAGAGACAAATTATGAGGATGCACTGGGAACTAGAATCTCAGTTTATCGTTTGTAATCTATTTTTGGATAGGAAGCAGAAACACATGGAAAAGATTTGATAATGTTAACAAATGACACAATAGTAACTAGCTGAGCCAGGAAATGTTTCTTCCCTCACTCAAGTGATGTGCTTCAGTTACACAGACTTCTGGGAAGACAGCCTTGTCATCTTATCTAAAATGCCATTTCATCTTCCAATGCTCAGCCCGAGTGCCACCTGCTCTGTAAGTCATTCCTCGATATTCCGCTCAGAACGCCTCTCTATATTTTACTTGTGTCTCTGTTCCTTGACTACTCCCTTTGCCAGGATCATAAATAATTCCTTCCATATGTGCCTCTCATGAGATTATAAAATAAGGTAACATTTATTATGAGCCTGCATGTGCCAGGCACTGGGATAATTATTTTACACATTTATTTTTCATGGAATCTTCTCAAATTGACTGTGGGCAGATGTTACTAGTTCCATATTAAAAGTGAGTAGATGGAAGTTCCTAGATGGTAAGCTCTGGAGGGTTTAAAAATGTACGCCTTTGAGGGCACGTACTGCATGGAGTACTGGGTGTTATACGAAAACAATGAATTGTGGATCACTACATCAAAAACTAATGATGTATTGTATGGTGACTAACATAATAAAATTAAAAAAAATGTACACCTTTATCTTGTTCTGCATGCTACATTGATATGTCATAACAGTTCTGAAAGTGGTAGGAACAAATATCCTTGGAATTCTTCTTTTCCCTACCCAAGTAATGCAATATCCATCCAAGGCTTGTTTTATATTAGAAAACAAATACTAGGAAAGCTCAACAGTGGTGTAACCAAGGAGTCAAAGCACTAAACCTTGGCCTTCTGCCACAGGCATTTACCATAGGACATGTATTGTTCTGTGCTTCATCATGATACGAAGAATGTTCAGTGACGTCACGATATATTTTAGGATCAGATTTGCAAAACTCCAAAACAACTGTGTGTCACAGTGTAGAAAGGGCTTTGGCATCTGGACCACCCTGTGTCCTGCCCTTTTTCATCTTCTTTCTTGACCTTTAGCAAGCCCAGGGTGCCTTTCCCTTTAAAGAGCTTGCGAGACACAACCCTTCCTTGGGTCAATCCCTGGTTAAGGGAAATCTTCAAACACCTGCTTCAGTCTGTGTGTGTGTGTGCGCGCGTGTGCACATACACATGCGCGCGCGAGTGTGTGTTGGGAAGGAGGCAAAAGTGAGGAACTGGTTTCCACTCAGTAGTCTGGGGCCCACAGTATCGGAATACTTCCCCAAAAAAGGAAATGTTATAAGAGCTCTTCTTTTGCAGAGCTTGGAGTGGATTCCTTTCTGTTTTTGGAAGAGCAGGTGTGAAACATCCATTATGTTCTCATCCACGGTCAGAAGGTCTGCTCAGACTTTTAAAATTGTGGAGAAAGCATTTGTTAGCCTCTGTTTCCAATTAGCTGAATGAGTTGGTTCCCCTGCTAAGGGAACACGGTCTCACGGAGATGATGAAGCCATCTTAACCAACCCCAGGAGAGGGAGGCTAGGGGTAGCCCTAATGAGCTAATGACAAAGTTCAAGCTCATTTAACTTTTGCAATCACCCTGTTTGCAAACACAGCATCTACCATGAGAATGTATAGTATCCATTATGAGGTGAAGATAAAAATGAGTATATTTCTTTATCTAATACATATATTCTGATCACTTGTTCTATATTCAGCATTGTTCTGGGCAGTGAGGAATTTAGATGAACCACAGGGTTTGCCCTGAAAAGGCTTATAGCCCAGGGAGAAGACAGACAAGTAAAGGGACAGTTCTGACCTGATGTGATGAGTGCCTTGGTAGAGTGGGTAGAAGACATTTGTGGGTGGGAGTGGGGGTGAAGCTTGCTGGAGAGCGTTACACCCGAACAGAGTCTTGGACATGATTTAGAGTTACAGAGGAGGGGGAAGGAAAGAAGGAAGGAAGCTGGAAAGGGGCAGAGGGATCTGCCTTTTCAGTGTGTGGAGATGAAAAACAGCATTGTATATGCTAGAAATGCTGGCAGGGGGGCAGAGGGATCACTGAGGTTGGGCTGGTGAGAAGGGCAAGGGAGAAGGTAGGTTCTCATGCAGGCCTTGAAAGCCATGTGAAGGATTTTGATCTCTCCTACAGCTAGGTGATGGGAGGCCATTTCAGGACGTCAGCAAGGCAGGACAAGGGTAGATTCATGCTGTAGAAATATCCTGGCTGCAGAATGAAGTAGAGTTAAAAAGAAGGCAAATTAGAGTCAGGGAGACCACTGAGAGGCCATCAGGGTCATTTTAGCAAGAGATGATGGTGGTTTGGGCCAGGGTTGGAGCTGTGGAGATGGAAGGAAGTGGAAGGTTTTAGTATTAAAGATAAGCTTGCCAGGGTTTGGTGATCGATCAGATATGGGGAATGAAATAGAGAGAAGCAGCATCCTAGAGGTGGGGGCCCAGCAGATGGTGATGCTATTTACTGAAGTGGGATTAAGAGAAGAATGAGGATGACCACCACCATTTGGACCTGGAAGTTGCAGCTCAGGAACAGAAGCCATAGCTGTGAAAAGACTTCTCTGTGACCCTGGCCTCAGCAGGACATAGTGCCCATGTTCCACTCATCTCCAGACTTGGCCTGTGAGCTCATATACATAGAACCCCCTCACTTGCAATGGAGCCAAGGATAGGCCAAATTCATCCCTCAAAGGGCTCTCCTCACTGGTTTGATGTGTTTTTATTGTCCCAGTCCAGCACAGTGAAATAGTTCATGTAAGCCAGGCTCCCTGGGTTTGCAAATAATCTAATTCGTACTGCAGTGTCACCTTGGCCAAATTACTCAGCCAGGTCAATGGGTAGGGTGGACATTAGGAAGGTGGGGTAGACATTAGGAAGGTGGGGATCATAGTTCCACTTGACAAAACTGTAGAGAGGAAAAAATGTATAGAACCACATCTAAGGGAGAAGGCACCTGATAAATATTGATAAAACAAATGAAAAGCTATCTTCTTCTTGGTTCCTTCCCTCCTCCTCTTCGTATAAAACATTGACTGGATGCACTGAATGCCATGGATTCAGGACCCCCCCCCACCTTTTTTTTGAGGGAGAAAACATTGTTGAGAGGTCAGCTAAGGGTTTTTGGAGAACCTGTTTGCATCCAGTGCTGGGCTACACGTTTTTTTTTAACATCTTTGAGCCCATGAACACCCAGAATCATCATCCTAGAATCCTGATCTAGTCATGCTTCTTCCCATTGCTCAAAGGATCAAGTCTCAGTAAGGCTTTCAGGGTTCTTTGTGACCTATTCCCAACTTCCTTCTTGAGCTTTATCTCCTGTCCCCACCTCCTACCCACTGATTCTACCCACTGCATTGGCCGCAGTATGTTTTCCATTCTTCAAATGTCATGATGGTATATTCTGCCGTGTCAAGGTATGTGCTGTGCCTCCTACTAGAACTGCTTTCACTTCTCCCTTATTTAAAACCTGCCCAAACATCACCAGCTCTTACAGGATAGGTCTCTCCACTCTTCTCTGATCCCTTGCACCCTGATGGGTCTTCTAATAAAATGCTTACTACAGAGTATCTTAATTATTTGTCCATGAGTTTACCTTTCCCTTATTAGTAAACTCTGAGCTCTTCAGGGCAGAACCTGCGTCTTTTTGGCCTTGGAAGTTCCAGAAGTTGGCACAGACTGGGTGCTTAGGTAGGGCTTATTGAATGAGTCAATGGATAAATAAACCCCCCTTAAAACTGAAGCAACAGTAGATAGACAATATGCATTTTTTCCTCCTTCCACCTCCTTAACTTGCCTTCACTTCAGTTTAGCAATCTGCCCAGAAAGGAAAGCATCTGGAATTGACCAAAGAAGGAAAGGGCATCCTAAAAAATGATTTAAAAATATTTATTGCTGGGACACCTGGGTGGCTCAGTTGGTTAAGTGTCTGCCTTCAGCTCAGGTCATGATCCGAGGGTCCTGGGATCAAATCCTGCATCGGGCTCCCTGCTCAGTGGGGAGCCTGCTTATCCCTCTGCCCGTCGCTTCCCTTGCTTGTGCTCTCTCTCTGTCTCTCTGACAAATAAATAGATAAATAAATAAATAAATAAACAAGTAAGTAAAATCTTCAAAAAATATATACTGCTTTGCTTATAAGCAAAGGCAGATAAGGCATTGATTCCAAGGTGCCAGTATTATATTTTGTAATTAAAGAGATTTTTTTTTTTAATCTCTCAACAAAAACCCAGGGTTTAAAATTTCAATTTCCTAATGCAAGCTATGGTGCCAGTTACAAAGGGTAGCATGGGTTCAGGGACAGGAACACTGGACTGGGATTGACAAAGAGGCCCAGATCTAGTCCAATCTCAGCCCAACGTGACAGGCAACATTTATACTTAGAAAATGTGTCATCCTCACCACCTTTACACAGATTAGTTTATCAGCAAATAGGGTCCCTTTAAACACTTACCATTTGATCTGCCCTGTTATAATTATTGAAGAGATGGCAAAATACAGTAGTGGTAAATACAGTAAATTTTCCAGTGGTAAATATAGTAGTCTTCAAGAGTTTGCTTTGTACCCTAAAATAATCTTGGAAAACCATTTACCTTTTAAGTCGACAAATGCTTTTATTGTATGTTTAAGTAGTTGCAAAGGATATAACTTCAAGGATATTAAAAAATATATACCATTTAAAAATAAAACTCTTTCAAATAGATTTCACAAAATCTAAATTCCATACTGATTTGGTACTTTTTACCCATTAAGAAATACATGAATAAGATCTTTCTTAACAGTTGAAAACTTACATTCTTTCTTTTCCTCCTTAAATGTGTATTTCCATTCCATTTCCTCCACAGGAGTTTATCATATGTAGGGTATTTTTATACTTTAAAGTCTTTCATTGATCATGTTATCCTATTCCTCTAAAACAAAAGATGTATATAAATTGATATTATTTTTTTATGTTCTGTAAGTATAAGGTTCTAGCACAAGACAAGTTCTTCTAGATTGAACTATCATAACAATTATTCAAAGTACTTAACTGATAAATCCACTATATACTTAGTAAAATTTTGATAAATATTTATGACATGAAACAAAGTTTTATTGGAAGTTCGTTCTTTTCTTTCTTTCTTTCTTTCTTTCTTTCTTTCTTTCTTTCTTTCTTTCTTTCTCTCTTCCTTCCTTCCTTTCTTTTTCTTTCTTTCTTTCTCTCTCTCTTTCTTTCTTTCTTTCAGGCAGGGGAGGGGCAGAGGGAGAGAGAGAAAGAATCCCAAGCAGTCTCCATGCCCAGTGTGGAGCCCAATGCAGGGCTTGATCCCATACCTCGAGATCACGACCTGGGCCAAAATCAAGAGTTGGATGCTTAACTGACTGAGCCACCCAGGTGCCCTTGGAAATGCTTTCTGAATGATATGGATTTTCTTCAATTAGATCATATATCTGTTAAGGAATATACATTATTACTAGCATGAGATGGTATTATATAAATTTCATTCCTAGTTTTCACTTTGGTTGTAAGCACTGAGCAACCCATTCACAGAAATAAATAGATGAGAAAAGAAGGACTTTTGTTATAGCAGTGTTATAATCTTTTACCACATTGTATGCCAAAAATCACATAGGAATAATCATTAAAAAGCATTTTTAATGAATTTTAACTGACATTTTAATTAAGTTCCCCTTTAGTTTTGTTGTAACCAAAGCACTGGAAGTCATCTGACTTGCAAAATGATTTGCTCCTAGATCATCAGTGATTCACTTTCTCAACAGTTACATAGAACTTTGAATTGTACTTTTGTTTGGTCTCCCAGATAAATTTATAGCCCCAGGCAACTCAAGATGAGTGAGAGGTATGGCTTCCTTTTGTAAAGTGGGTGAAAGGCATTTATGAAAAGGAGATTATCCCTATCCTCAGATTCTTGAGAAAGAAGTGCAAATGAAAGTTGAGAATCTAAAAATTCCCTTAAATCTGCCAACCGGGGACCTTGGAAAATCCTTGAGTACCTCTGTGGGTACAGCATACTGGAGTTTGAAAATTGTTATATGAGATACCCTTTTGATAATTAAATTAAGTCTCCCCAGAGAGGCAGCAAGGTTGTACAGGTAATAACAATGAGATAACAGTGCAAAGCAGCCAGAAGTCAAGTTCATACTGACTTTACATGGACCAGATTCTATAACTCAGAAGTGAGAAAAACTAACTTGTGTTTCTGCAATCTGGCTTGACTTCGTGAACAAGCTTGGATTCATATGAATCCTTGAATTATGGAAACAGAATGTTAAATCTGGAGTAAAGTTTAGAGATTATCTAGTCTGGAGAAAGCAACGAAACGTTATCTTTAATATCAGCTTGGATTAATCGTTCGTGTCTGTTTGGAGTTCTGTATCAGGAAGGATTCACAAGAATCCTCTGGGATCTGTAGGAGAGGATGCTGTGATTGATTAGTCATGCCTGTCAGTGAAAGCAGGGCGAGAATTGGTGTGGGTGCTCTGTATAAGCCATGCCTGGCATGTCACGGGGACCACAGGGAGAACTGAAGCCCAGTGAGAGCAGGAAGCTTGATCAAAATTCCACGGCTGATTGGTGGCAGGGTGGGAAGAATTATTTGTTCTTCAACTTTTGGTGCGCATTATGAGTTTGGTCATTTTTGCAACTGGAAAGTGTCTGGATATTTTAAAGCTGGAAGGGAGAAAATTCTTATTGTGCAAATATGGACTTTTCTTTCTTTTAGGGAGCTTTTAGGTTCCTTCACATTTGTTCTCTGTGCTCTTTGCTGAGAGAAGGAAATGGGTCAACCATTATGAGGATGCTGAAAATACTGGGTGGTCTTAGTTGCCCATCCAGAAGGAGCTCAGGAAAAGCCAAAACCATATAAGCAACCCTCTACTTGCTTGGCTCTGAATTCTATGTCACCCTGGCCCAGGAAAACAGATGCCGAGTGGAGTTAGCAGAGGCTTGCAAGGCCTCTTACTGTACTGTTATATCTACTGATGGTTTCCACTCATCCCCAGCATCCCACACACTCATAGCACCCTACATGAGTCCTTTTGCCACATGAATATTATCAGATCCTAGGATTGGAGTGGAATTAGACAGAAGTATAAGCAGAGATACAACAGAACATATACACTGATGGAGGGATTAACTTCATATATAACAAATGGATTTTACCATCCATATTGCCTTACTCTTTTTTTCTTTTGGACCCTTTTCTACATAAATCTACATGTGCCTCATTCTTTTTAGCTATAACATAACATTCAGTTGATTCCAGGCTTTTGCTAGTGCAAACAATGCTGCAGTAAACATCCCTGTGACTTCATCTTGGTGCACTTCTGAGAGTTTATTTGAAGGATAAATTCCTAGAAGTGGACTGGTTGCAACAAAGCTTTCAATTCCCATTTATATTGTCACATGGGTCTCTGAAGAGGTTACACCTATTAACACTCCAAACTATAGTATATGGGAGTGCTGAATCTCTCATATCCAGCCAACCCTAGGTATTTTCAAATGTGAATAACAGGAATTGAATAGTTAGAGTTTTGAATTAGACTTGAGGCCTCCCTCCTGGCTGCCCCAGTCTGGGTGTCCCCAAAGCAAGACAGCTGGGTGATGGCTAATGCCACAGATTCTGCTCAGAAGGCTGAATGCTCCTGCTTCAGTGGGAACAGGGGGTGTTTCTTCAGTCTGTGCCCTACTTGGCATCTGTCCCTGACAGACCCAGCCAATGTGGGGAGCCAGCCGCTCTGACGGTAAGAAAGAGCGGATTGGAAACAAATTGATCTTTTCACAGCTGGCCGTTCCCTTCTTTCCCTTCAGCTTGGACCCAGCTCAGAACAAGGTCACTGAGGTTCTGCTGCAACAAAGATGGCATTATTGAGGACTGCCTCCTTTGGGGGAAGTGTCATTCCCCAAGAATTGCCTCTGTAGTGTCAACCATGACAAGCCCGGAGACAGCATAGCTACGAGTCTCCCAGGGTCTCCAAAGCGACCCCCAAACTGTCCATCCTGTTGACCACGGACTCTTCTATTGGTGTCCACAACTTTACTTAAAAGGTGTCAGATGACTCCATTCAACAGACTATAACCTCTTGTCTATCCTTCCTGGAGGCCTGTGGTCAGAGGGTGGGAGACTTTGGGATTCAAAAAGAGAAGAACCATGTGAGCAAAAGGGGAAAGAATCTCATGTTTATTTCTAGCATCACCATCTTATCACTGTTCATCCTATTACTCTGCTGCTTTTTTTCCACAGCACTTGTTCCATCTGGGAGAAACCTATTTGTTTATCTTTTTACTGCCTGCTCCCCTACTAGAGTAAAAGCTCCAGGAGGGCAAGGCATTGTTCAGTGCACAACTGTATCATCTGTCCCCAGAGTACCTCACGGCCCACCGAAAGTGCTTGATACATATTTGTTGAATGAATGAATGAATGAAGCTAATGAGTACCTCCTGTGTTGGATCATTTCATGTATGTGATGTCGTTTAATATTTAAACTTCATAAGGTATAGATATTTTCATTTATGGCTAAGGAATTTGGGTCTCGAGATAAAATAACACTTCACAACTGGTAACTGGTAGAACCAAGATTTTCATTTAGGCCTGACTGACCGAAAACCTATCTTCTAGGCCACTAGGATTCTGACTTTTGAAAGTTTAAAGTCAAAAATATTAAAGGCTTTTGCAAGCAATGAGGGACATGGTCATCAAAGACAGTTGCAGGTGAACATGATGTGTTCAACAGGAGAAGATACTCCTCATTGCCCTCACCATGGTGAGCAACTCTTAACATGTTAAGTGTTTATTAAATCTATATTCATTTGGGGACAACAGTAGCGCTAATTTATGTGAATTTGCACAAATTTGGGACTTCTGAATTGAGTAACAAAGGGATCCTATGTTAACAGTGAGTCACTGTAAGGAAGGGCACTAATATTTTAAAAAAGTCATGTCGTGTGCAAGGAATCATGCTTTAAATATGTGATTTCATTTAGTTCTCATAACAGCCACTTTTCTTTCTCTCTTTCTCCCTTCCTTCCTTCCTTCCCTCCTTCTTTCTTTCCTTCCCCCCTTCCTCTTTCTCTTTCTTTATTTTATCAGAATTTGGAGATTTAGGTTGGGTAAGTGATACTTAATGGTAGGACCAACATTTGAATCTACAGCTTTCTATCTCCAGAGCCTCTTCTCTTTCTCCTCACCATGCCCCTGAGTGTTGGGCAGGGACTGTGGTCTTAGTTGACTAAGTACAGTCATAGGCACAGAGGGTGCTGCATAAATGACCGGTTGGTAGGCCCCTGACAGCCTGGTCCTCAGCCAGTGACCCCCAGGGCTACTTGAGGTTTGGCATCATGCCTGGTATGACTTTATCCTTTAACTGTTCCTTTTGTTGGCCAGCCCCCTGAGGGAGCTCTGTCTTCTCCTTGAAACGCTGTGCTGGAATGAGAGATCTCCACAAGGGTTCTGGAAGCCCATACTCAGTGCTGTGGTTCCTTTTGAGAGCTGGCTCTAAGGTAATGCTCTGAGATCAGTTCTTTCAGCTCCCGACTCAAAGATCCACAAACTCCAGGC
This sequence comes from Leptonychotes weddellii, assembly GCF_054177405.1. Lineage (NCBI taxonomy): Eukaryota > Metazoa > Chordata > Mammalia > Carnivora > Phocidae > Leptonychotes > Leptonychotes weddellii. Next base: position 63,603,167 of record NC_138382.1, read on the forward strand.
TCCCAGGGGTCTTGAGCTGGCAGTTATAATGAAATATTAGCACAGAAGAAAATGCTTTTTTTTTTTTCTATTTTGGGTTTTTAATCAGGACAGCATGGCAATGGGATGATTTATGTACTTGTATTTTCAAAAAGTTCCTTTTAATGTTGTTCCTTCTCTAGCCATTTCTCTTATCACTTGGGCTCAGCTTGATGATTCTCCAGAATTTGCCTTTCCCCCCCTCCCATCTATAAAGTGCCAAACATATGTCCCCAGTCTGACTCCATGAAACTGAGAATCTTTGTAAAAGTCCTTAGAAAAAAGCCTTATAAGACAGAAGAAAGAGAAATTAAGGAGTCGATCCCACTTACAATTGTACCCAAAACCGTAAGATACCTATGAATAAATCTAACCAAGGAGGCAAAGAATCTGTACTCAGAAAACTACAAAATATTCATGAAAGAAATTGAGGAAGACACAAAGAAATGGAAAAACATTCCATGCTCATGGATTGGAAGAACAAATATTGTGAAGATGTCAATGCTACCTAGAGCAATCTATATATTTAATGCAATCCATATCAAAATACCACCAACTTTTTTCAGAGAAATGGAACAAATAATTCTAAAATTTGTATGGAACCAGAAAAGACCCC
>NC_138382.1:63604300-63630654 GCF_054177405.1 Leptonychotes weddellii
GAAAAAGTGCTCAACATCACTTGGCATCAGGGAAATCCAAATCAAAACCTCAATGAGATACCACCTCACACCAGTCAGAATGGCTAAAATTAACAAGTCAGGAAACGACAGATGTTGGCGAGGATGCGGAGAAAGGGGAATGCGGAGAAAGGGGAACCCTCCTACACTGTTCGTGGGAATGCAAGCTGGTGCAGACACTCTGGAAAACAGTATGGAGGTTCCTCAAAAAGTTGAAAATAGAGCTACCGTATGACCCAGCAATTGCACTACTGGGTATTTACCCCAAAGATACAAATGTAGTGATCCGAAGGGGTACATGCACCCCAATGTTTATAGCAGCAATATCCACAATAGCCAAACTATGGAAAGAGCCAAGATGTCCATCAACAGATGAATGGATAAAGAAGATGTAGTATATATATATACAATGGAATACTATGCAGCCATAAAACAAACGAAATCTTGCCATTTGCAACGATGTGGATGGAACTAGAGGATATTATGCTAAGCGAAATAAGTCAATCAGAGAAAGACATGTATCATATGATCTCACTGATATGAGCAATTTTTAACCTCAGGAAACAAACAGGGTTGCTGGAGTGGTGGGCGGTGGGAAGGATGGGGTGGCTGGTGATGGACATTGGGGAGGGTATGTGCTATGGTGAGTGCTGTGACTTGTGTAGACTGATGAATCACAGACCTGTACCTCTGAAACAAATAATACATTATATGTTAAAAAAAAAAGAAGAAGAAGATAGTAGGAAGGGAAAAATGAAGGGGGGGAAACTGGAGGGGGAGACGAACCATGAGAGACTATGGACTCTGAGAAACAAACTGAGGGTTCTAGAGGGGAGGAGGGTGGGGAGGGTGGGTTAGCCTGGTGATGGGTATTAAAGAGGGTACATATTGAATGGAGCACTGGGTGTTATACGCAAACAATGAATCATGGAACGCTACATCAAAAAAAATATATATATTACCCAAAAAATAAATGCTCTCTTCTGATCAGGCACATCAATCTGAATGGGCACTTATTATGTAAGTGCTGGTTGAGTTTTAAAAAATGTAATTCATGAAAGCACAATCTCTCCTTCTTCTAGGCAAGTCCTTGCTAAATCCCAAGAGTCCACCTTCTGTCCCATGTTTCTTTTTCTGGGTGGTTATCAGCACTTAGTGTATAAAATCTTTCCCCTTTAGTCCAGTGAACAGCAACACTGTTGTACACACTGGGGAGGCAAAGAAAAATCAGCTGTGAGCTTCAGGAACTTACCAACAAGCAGGAGAGCCAGACATGAGAATATTTCATTTTAATACATTATATCATCATCTTGGGGTTATAGAAGCAGAGATGAGAGGTACCTTCCCCAGTCTGGGAAAATAGAGGGGTCTTCTTGGAGGATTAATGAATTAAATTGATTAACGATTTCACCCATTCACCAAATATTTTTTGGTACCTCTTCTGTGTCAGGTCCTCTTCCAGATATTAGGGGATACAGCACTAAGAAAGTCAAAATATTTTTCTGTCTAATGGGAGAGATGAGACATACAAATAAACAAAATATTCAAAGTAGCAGTAATGAAGAAAAATATAACAAGGCAAAGGTCTAGAGAATGATACAGGGTTGGGGGATTTATTTTATTTATTTATTTATTATTTTTTTTTTAATTTTTTTTAAAGATTTTATTTATTTATTTGAGAGAGAGAATGAGATAGACAGAGCATGAGAGGGGGGAGGGTCAGAGGGAGAAGCAGACTCCCCGCTGAGCAGGGAGCCCGATGCGGGACTCGATCCCGGGACTCCAGGATCATGACCTGAGCCGAAGGCAGTCGCTTAACCAACTGAGCCACCCAGGCGCCCTGGGGGATTTATTTTAAAAAGAGTGGCCAGGGAAGGCCTCTTCAAGAGATGTCTTTTGATCAGAGAACTAATGGAGAAGAACTTCAGTTACCTTTGACAACTGCTTCTCAAGCAGAGGGGAAAAACAGGACAGATGTCTTGAGTCAGAACCAATTTGGTGTATTTGGGTAATAGCAAAAGCCAGTATGGGTAGAGTGGAGTTGGTGAGGGTTACTGTCAGAGGAGATGGGGATAGAGATGTAGGTAAGGACCAGATCACAGACTGTGTAGGTCACAGGTAAGTGGATGGCGGTCAAATGGAAAAGGGCTTTCCAATCTTTTCCTTCCTGCTAGGCATCACTGACAATGCCATGATATCAACACAGAGAAAGGTAAAGCTAATAGCAAATGAATTCTTCTGGTGCCCATCCTATGATTATGACTAATACATTCCTGCCATAGGTCAGATTCCATCAAAACATCTCTCTGGAAAATGTAGAGCTCAGAACCCCTGGCCCCAGCATCCCCACCCACCCCACCATGCATCCTACATTTATCAGCTCTCTCTCTCTCTGGTTCTTTGTCATGTTGCTAACATCCCTTAAAGGAGATGGTGCAACTCTAAGTAAAGTAAATATTTAGACTGAATAGAAAATGTGCCAAAGATGCAAAGAATCTGTCCAGAGGGAGAAGAGACTTCTCTTTGTTTTCTTCAGGCTTGTAATTTAACTCATGGATACATATCCTTGAATAATACATAACTATCAATTAACCTAAAAGTTTTACATAGAAACCTTAGCCTCTTTGTTCTTCTGCTGTGCCCTGCATGACATTTTCTTCTCATCCTGGGATATACATTCCTCTTTATTTTTTCTTGTATCTTTCTCTTTCTTCTCTATTCCCCTATTTCTGATCACATACTGTGCATCAGGCTCTGTTAAAGGTATCCCTGCAAAGTCTATACCCACTACCTCTTCTCATCCCATAGTCACTTGTCAGTTCATTTTAATCAGCCTCCTTCTTCCACCCCCCTTCCCTGAGTCTGCTCCCACTGAGGTCAATCCAGTCTTCATATTACCAAGCCCAGTGCTCCTCTTTCTGGTTCTTATTTTACTAGACCTCTTCATTGATTGGATCCGGTTAATTGGTCCTTCCTGAAACGTACATCTCCTTTTGGTATCTGTTTGCACCACTCTTCTGCTTGAACAATGCTGGCCATTCTTTCTCTTAAATTTTCGACTTCCCATGGAGTGTGTTTTTGGCACTCTTCTCTCTCTAGCTCCATCCTCATTTGCCACCATGTTGTCATCCATGCCTGGGCTTTGGCTCTAATAGCTTCCACACCTCTATGCTCTGCCCAGACTTAACAGCTGGCTCCTATCTGTGGGCCTGGAATGCTAAGCTTTAGCCAAACCATACTCTCATCTGATTAAGAGATTTCAAAGTGACCCTGATGTACCTCCTTATTTTTATTCCAGGACTGGAACCTTCTCTCTCCAGCTAACTTGCTAAGTGACCTTGAGTAAATGCCCTCCCCTCCCTGGGCTTCAGATACTCCCAAGTGTAAAGTGAGTGAATTAAACCATTCCAAATTTCCTTCCAGCTTTAGATGGAGATGATACATGGCCATAAAAAAACAAAAACAAAAAACAAAAGAAACAAATGACTATTGTGGTTTTAAAAGGCCCAATGAACAACATCCCATCCCTCTCCCCAAATTCAGAACCAAGTGCAAAATTGAAATTAGAGTCATATTTATACAAGAGAAACCCGATGTCAGCCTCATTAGATAAAAGTAGACCCATCTACTGGTTCTTCTTTACCTGTTTCCAAATCCTCCTGGTAGCTGTTTCCTTAAGAAGGCAGAGAAACCATGCTCTCCTAGTAATTGCATGATGGAAATTATTCCTCTTGAAGTTTGATGATGACACATTTTGATTTAATTTAGCTTTTTCAACCTTGAGAGAAATTCTAAAGCTGGGGGAATGTTTAAACTCCCTCCAGCTGCCTATTTAGCATCAAGAGCTCTTCTCTAGACCTGGGGGTGAGAGAACTCTTATCTTCTCCTTTAATCAAATCAATTCAGGCTGAAAAGAAGGCCAACTTGACAGCTTGTATTTTGCTAGCATGCTACCTCTCTAAGCATCTATAATTTTTTCTTGCTTTACTGAATGAGATGAGTTGCTTGATTTTAAGGGCTCTCAATCAACAAGCACCAAATGAAGTTACACATTTGAAGTCACACAAAAATAGAAAGCACTCAAGGCTGAACAAAGTTAACAGTATGCAGATCTTCCAGTTGTCTACAGATATTATCTGTGATTTTTACAGATGAAGAAGAGGGTCAGAAGGCAGATGTGACATGCCCAAAGTCACCCAACTAAAATAGTAGCCAAGGTGGTACTATAAATCCTGATCTTGTAATTTTTAGTACAATGATTTTTGCCTGCACACAGCATACCAGATTATAATAAGCCCTTGATGTTTCTTTAATAAAGATTGCAACCTTTAGTTTATTTTTTAAAAGACTTTTATTTATTTACTTGAGAGAGACAGAGAGAGAGAGAGAGACAGAGAGAGAGCAAGTACGAGCAGGGGGAGGGGCGGAGGGAGAAGCCAACTCCCCGCCGAGGGGGGCAGCCCAACGAGCGGCTCCATCCCCAGACTCCGGGATCATGACCTGAGCCGAAGGCAGATGCTTAACCGACTGAGTCACCCAGGTGCCCCAAAGATTGCAACCTTTTAAATCAATAACACAAGCGTAAGGTCCAGGGCAATATCTAATTCAACATTGCTATAATCTCAAAGACAAGAATTATACAAATTCTCCTCCTGGTCTCTTTATTATGCTATTCCATTGTAGGCTAACACATTGAAAATTACTTAACTTTAATTGGAAGAGTAATATAATTATTCTTAGGAATTACGCCAGTCTTCTAATTGTCAATTCTTATAGTTAATATAATAAAGCACAATTATAATAGAATTGTTTTTTTCTTTATTTTTGTCAGTAAATCAGTAAGTACTACATCATGAATAGGTCTCACTAAAAACTCAGTAGTTAGTATTGGGGGGCACTCATCCCTCACTACATGTGGGGAAGTATCCACTAGAGCTCCTGGGGACTCTCCTCCCCCCTGACTCCCAGTGTGGGGGGAAGCTAGTTGATCATATTGTTGAGTTTGGGAGAGGTTACTGAGCACACTTAGCTTAGCTCAGTGTTCTCAATATGGTCCCAGGACCAGCAGCATCAATATCATTAGAAAACATACTAAAAATACAAATTCTCAGCTCCACCTCCCCACCACCCCTGAACCAGAAACTCTGGGAGTGGGCCCAACCATCTGTCTATTAACAAGCCCACTGCCCACTGCATGGCTGTGATGCTCATTCAAGTTTCCTCGAACTTGACCTCAAGTTAGCTGAATTCACCTTTCTCTCTTTGGCTCTGCCTGCCTGCAAAGGAGCTATATTCTGGTCTGCTTTCTGCCGTTTGGTTAAAAAAAAATGAGTCTGTCCAGTGGGGTTGGGGGAGGACATGAAGTTAAGCAGAGTTGCCCATGACTGAGGGTTCCCGTATGCTAATTTCACGTGCAGTGTTAGGAAGCTGATGACTCCACACACCTACACCATATTCTCCAACCAAACTTTTATCTAATAAAGTTGGCATTTGGATTCTCTTGTTTAAATATGACTCTAATTTCAATTATGCAGTGGGTGCTGAGTTTGGAGAGAGGGATGGAGTATTATTTATTGGGCTTCTTAAAACTGCAACAAGAGTCAGTTATTTATTGGTTTCTTTATGGCCACATATCATGTCCATATAAAGCTGTAAGAAGATTTGGAATGATCCAACTCACTTCCTTTACAGTTGGGGTAACTGAAAGCCCAGAGAGAGGAAGGCATTTACTCAAGGTCACTTAGCAAGTTAGCTAGAGGGAGAAGTCTCCCAGCCCTGGGATCAGACCCACACATCTAGCCAACCCAACCATGATGCGCCTTACCCATTTCCAAGTTGGAGCAGAGAAAATGAATACTTGGAGCCATTCATCTTACCACATTGAAGATTTCCTAATTCACATTTCAGTCTGGAAATCATGGATGCCTCTGTATCTACCTCATTTTCATGGTCCCCTGGTGAATATGGCCTCTATCAGTGTCGCATCCTTGTACTCCTGCCCCAGCTTCCTGCATCCAACTGCTTTGACAGGAATTGAAAATGCATTGCAGCTGTTCAGCATCTTTGTGGGGGGAACCAAATTCTTAATCCCAAACTGAGCTCATCCGAGGGAAGGCACATTGTGTAATGAGGAAGTTCTCTCAACTACGACACTGAGCTCACCCCCTTTTCCTTTTAGTCATTTTTGTTTCTGGTCTGCCGTCTAATTATTTCTCCAAATTGGGTTACTTGATCCCCTGCCAGAGACATTTCCTATGAGTTAACAATCTGGCTTTCAGAATTGTCTTCTGACTAATCTAATTTTTATTGATATTATGTTTTCTTCTTCCCTGATTGCTTTTCTTGGTCGTCTGTTTGCATGCATTTTTCATGTTCAGAAGGTTCACAGCAGCCGCCAGCTTTGATGCTGGAGACCAACTAATTTACCTCTACCTTTATAGTTTAATAATGTCAGCTAGAATTTATTGAGCAATTACTATGCACCAGACAATGTGTGAAGCATTTTGCATGTGTTGGCTGAACTGATCCTCTTACTGCAACCTAAGAGGTAGGTACTGTTATAATCCCCACTTTTTAGATAAGCAGCTGAGGCACAGTGAGGTTAACTTCTCCAAGGTCATAGCTATTGAGTGGTGGAGTCAACATTTAAGTCCTGGTTATCTGAGTCCATAAAGTTCCCATTAGCCCTGGGTTATATACCATCACCTCTGTGCATAAGGATCTGGAAGATGTCTTTATACTCCTACCCCCTTCTGGATGTGCCACTCCTTTCTTTGTTCTATATCTACTGTGGTAGGGTTTGAGCCCAGGTCCTCTCCAAGACCATTTTACACAATGAGATGTTTGTTTATTTTCTGGGATGACTCAGTTGGGGGAGGGTTTGCTGGGGTAGAAGGCAGTGTAGTCTACAGCCTTTGCAGAAGCCACACAGAGGGCACATTTAGTCCCAGGCCTGCACCAAGAGGAAGAACTGGAGAGAGATGATTCTTGGGGAAATATTCAGGAATTTGCCAGTAGTGTACAACAACTAAGACCCATCCTCACAGACATCTCTGGAGACTGAATATAACCAGCAACCTGGAGTATGTGATAGATGCAGAAGATCTTGCTGCTGACCTGGTGTCCCAGGTTGGCCCCAGGATACAGCCAAACCCCTTGCAGTTTACAGAAGAGATACTTAAGTTCTGTTGGGGGAAAGCTTATAATGTGCAATCCAGAGAGAATGGATTCACTGGTGACACCTAGCAGACATCAAAGATCTGAGCAGAACTTGTCACTAAGAAGAAATATAGGCATAATGCAAATAGTTATAGAAAATTCATGTGGCAAAAGGATCCACTTAGAAATGAACTTGTTTCAGTGATCCAGGCAGAATGAATGTAGGGTTTGTGCTTTGATGTAGAAACTCGACTTCAGGAGGGATATAGTGACTGAGCTGAGTCTTGAAGGGTCAGTAGGAGTTAGACAAGGAAGGCAAGTGGCAAAGGTTGATGTTTCAAAAATAAACAACTTACTTCCTTTACCAATTAGGATGTAGTTGGTTGACAGTGACCAAAAAAACCTAACAATGGGAAAAACAACTCTGTGTTTACTTTTCTCACCCATCAGATGTCTCACCCTAATGATGTTGGGACTGGGGTCTGTACTTTTTCCTCCATAACAACAACATGTTGGCAGTAACAGTTCCCAGCATGTCATCCACCTTCAAATCAGGAAGAAAGGAGATGGGTGACATTATCTACACTCAATCCTTTTATCAGAAAAGCAAGAGTTTCCTAGAATACCCAGCAAATTTCCACTTACATTTTATTATCTAGAACCAAATTACGTGGCCACTTTTTTTTTAAAGATTTTATTCATTTATTTGAGAGAGAATGAGATAGAGAGAGCACGAGAGGGGGGAGGGTCAGAGGGAGAAGCAGACTCCCCGCTGAGCAGGGAGCCCGATGCGGGACTCGATCCCGGGACTCCAGGATCATGACCTGAGCCGAAGGCCGTTGCTTAACCAACTGAGCCACCCAGGCGCCCACGTGGCCACTTTTATTTGCTTTTCCAGCTTCTATAGAGGAGATGAGTAAGGGAGAATGTCACCAGGAATGTGTGTAGCTTAGTCAACCAACAGTGTGTTCCATATATCATCCCTGCTCTCCTGGGAGCTTTATAAAGCACCACTGATAGAAGTGTAGAGCACAGTGTTATACCCAAAGAAGGGATAACATAAAGTATGAATTTCAGGAATAAATACATTCAGTTCATTTCAATAGGCATTCAGTAAGTGAGGCCCATATGCTAGGAACTGTGTAGGTACAGATCAAGCAACATAGAACCTGAGGGCTGGTGGATAGATATCCCACATAACCACATCCCAATTTGCTATAGTACATGTTAAGGTATAGTACACGTGGGGGGCAGGTGTTGTTTCAGAAAACCTGAAGAGGAAGCACATGGCCCACTTTATTGGGTTGGAGAAGGAGAGCAAAAAGGGAGTCGGAGAAAGTCAGGGTAGCTTAGGTTATGCTCAGATAACAAATGACCCCTAAGTCTCACCGTGCAACCACAGAGTTTATTTCTCTCTCAGGCTATGTGGCCTTTGGCTGAGCTGTGGTTTGCTCCATTTTAACCTCAGCCTGGGACCCAAGCCGGGTGAGCAGTTTCTATCTGGAGCATTAACATAGAGAACAGAGAACCCAGTCGCCACACCTGGGCTCTTACAAGCTTCTTCCTTGGCCAAACACAAGTCACATGACTCTGCCAAAATTTATAGGGGGAGAGTGAACAGTCCTCCATGCAAGAGGCACAGGGTGGGTGAAGAGTGCTACTGTGTGCCACAGAAGGCTGGGGCCGTATCTAACTGTGCTCCCTGCGCCTTCGGGTCTACCTCCCCAAACCTCTCTTCCTAGTGGCTAGTCATCGATCTTGCTTTGTGTGGGAGAGCTGTGGTCTGAGCTGAGGGGTCAGAGATGAGCTGGAGGAGCCAAGAGGCTGACTTCATCTCCACCTGGTCCAGACAGGGAGACTGAGAGCAGAGGCCTATATCCAGAATCAGAAGACCCTGGCACGATGTGGCTTTTGGGAGGTAGAAAAGTGAATTTTGTCATCTGTGTCTTTCCTAATGCTGTTGGGACGGGAGCTCTCCCAGGACACAGAAGCTCATGGCCCAGACCCTTGAGGAATTCTTGTTGGCAGTCAGCACTAGCTCAGCAGGTGCCAGGTGTGAGATGGACTCCGTGACATGTGTGGGGCGTGGTGTCTGCAGAAGCCAGGGAAAGTGATCCCAGGACAGTGACAATGACCAGACCCTGACTTGTTGTCAGTAGGAATAAACATGCACGAATATGGATTTAGCACACAAAAAGCCAGGTTTAGACTCACTTTGACCTGAATATTTGGAGCTTTGAGGGGAGGGGCCATCTTTGATTTTTTGCCTAGGTGTTTCCAGCTCTCTTGCTTTCCTCCTGTCTCCCAGCTGTATTTGTGTACCTTGCATTCAAATCCTCCTCTAAAACTGCATCTGAAAAATAAGTTTTAGGATTGTCATTAGGATACTCACAAACTCAGATTCCTGTCTACAGGCCCCAAGAATTATGCCCTTGGACTCTAGCATGGAGGTAGGTAGAATAACTGGCTAAGACCACATGGAATTTAGTCTTGCTCCTGGGTCTGGAATTTTCTTGAACCCTAAGGTACTCATTAACTTCTCTGAGCCTCAGTTTTCCCATTGGTAAAATGGATATGCTAATCATAGCTCTCCTGCTTGCCTCAAAGAACCATTTGGGGAATCCAGTAAGAGACTTTATTTATTGAATATCTACTGAATAGCTGATTTATCTGGGTGTAAGTTAAGTGAGAAGATATTGTCACTTATAATATTTATGCAAGTGTGAGGAATTTTTGTTGCTATAGTTATTATATTTGAGAAAATTAAAGTTTGGTCCACAAAGGTATATGATTATGGAAGATACATCATTGACTCTGGCATTAGAGTTTCCGGTTAGGGTTTCAGAATACTCTGAAACATCTCCAACTGTCCAGTTGTCGTCTTGGGTTGCCAACATTCCTGCCTTGGATTATGGCAGGTGCTTTTTATCTTGTGTCTCTGACGCCAGTCTCAACTGTTCCAATCCATTCTGTGTACAGCAGACAAGTGTAAAGGCATTTCACCTCTGCTAAAAATCTTCATGGCTTTCTGCTCTTCCAAAAAGTCCCTGTTTTCACACTGTCCTTCCACATTCTTTAAAAGCTGGCCTCTGTCAGTCTGTCCAGCTCATCTCTTGACCCATCTCTTCCAGCCTCAACAATGCTGTCCATTCCCACACATAAGCCCACAATCTCTATTACAGTCTCTCTGAGATGCATGAACCCTTGAAGAGGTCCCAGCACCTTGAATCTTGGCATACCTCTGTCTAGAAAACCTTTGTTCCTATAACTTCTGACTTAGGTTCGACTCATGTGTTTTCTAGATCTCTGCTCGAAAGTCACATCACTTCTTCTGGGGAGCCTTGCATGACATACGTGTTTTTCTTCTTCCTTCATAGCCCGCATCGCAACTGGCTTCTAATAATTGTATTTGCTATTATGCATCATCTGTTTCCTTTTCAGACTGACGCTAAACCTTGGGCTCTTTGAGGATAGGGACAGAGTCTCACTTTTTATTCTCTCTCTCTCACTTTTTTCTTTCCTTAGGTAATGCATGGGTTCCTACTTTGGGCCAGGCGCTGTATTCTGAAGATTCTCACATCTTTAGGCAAGCAAGCAGTAAATATGAATGATGGCATGAAGCAACCAATGAATCAAAGGTTGAGTTCAAACAGGCTCAGGCTCTGCCCTGCCTCCCATCTAAGACCATTTGGAATGGAATCAGGAATGTCTACATCTTTTCTAACTGTTGCTTTGTGCTGTATAGTTATTCTTTTTCTGATACAGAGACATCTTAGTGGAAACAGATTGCCACATTTTTCTAGGATATATCATCTAACTGGTGAATCACTCAGGCCCTTCATCTAGCTTATTATATGGCTTTATTTTTGTCTTCTTGTTAGCTTGCTCTCCTGGGTAGTGGAAAAAGCATGAGCTAGAGTTGGAGGGGGGCTATGGTGCTCCTACTTACAAGATGTGTCCTTTGGGCAAATAATTTATCCTCATTGAGTGTCATTGTCCTTATCTATAAAGGAATGATAACATGTAGTCTTGTGAGGAATAATTTGGAAGATGTGTAGTAAGTACCCTGACACAGTCTATGGTAAAGAATTAATTTTCTAAACATGAGGCTGCCTGTGTCTTTCACTCAACACCTACCCTGACAGAGTAAGACTATAAAGATAGTGGAGGGTGACTGTAAATCACAGTAAATGGATATTATCTGCTGAGAAGGTAGAGAGTTGGAACCACTGAGTAAAGAAAAATTTCCTATTATTCTTAGAATTGTTGGGCAAATTATTAAGGTTTATTGTTTTCATATATAAAATTGATATATTTCATTTTCTGTGATCATTTAGTGCTGTGATCACTAACTGAAAGAATGAATGCCAAGTCCTCTACCAAGGCACTATCACATAGGGAAGTCTCAGTAAATTTTAGCGATGATGCTATTGTATTATCCATCTTCATCCCATGAATTTGGACAGCTAAGCTGCACTTTAATTCTAGGATTCTTTAACTCTGATAGCTGGTCTAGACTGGCATGACTCCTGGGGGCAGTTGACAGGAGTCCAGATACCCTCATGGGCATGACCTGTAAATTAGGTACTTTGACAGAATGTAGTGAGACAAGAACCAGACCACACATCACTTTATTCTCAAGCCAACTTCAGGGCCCAAAAGTGTTTTCTGTCACCTCTGAACATTCCTGGGATGGGCTTTCTGTGCTGGGTGCTCGGATTTTGTTGCTCTCCCTCTCTCGTGGGTCTTAAAGGAAAAGCTAAGTCGCTGGCAACAAAAAAATAGTGGTGCTGGGCATTGTTGAGCCTTTCCATGTATTCCAATTACACATCATTTCCGGTTATAAAAAGGAGTGGAGGTGTTGGGTCTTATTGTCTAACCATGGTGAGAAGGTCATTTTACCAGAACACATTTCTCAACATGGCACAGTGGCCAGTGATCTGTGGTGTGACCTTGTGGAAGTCATATAACTTGGCATGATCTTGATGTTCCCCACTGAGGGGAGAGATGGACACCATATGTGAGCCAGCTCAAGGTCATAATTAGTGCTCAGGCTCTAATGTGGAATCAGGCTTAGAGTGCAGTGCCACGCAGACCAGTGTGTGACGCTGGGCACATTACTTGACCTTCCTGAGTCTCAGTTTTCCCTCCTATTAAATAGGCATGAAAATTGGTCCAGCAGTATAGAGCCAATGTGAGAATTAAATGAGATCATGTATGTACAGTGCTTTAGCCAACTACCTGGTACATACTAAAGGATCAACCCACTTTTGCTAGTTATTATTAAGAATACTTACTGAGAATCTACTATGCTCAGTATTGTCTGAGTATGTTATCACATTCAATCCTCACAACAGCACTGCAAGGGGATATTATCCCAATGTCGAATATGAGAAAAATAAGACTTAGGTCAAGTAACTCACTCAAAGTCACATGGGGGTGAGTGGCAGAGCTGGAATGTAAACTGAAGCCTCTTCAATGCCAAAGTTTATCGATGATATTCCTACTACAAGACACTGGCAAGATGACACTTTAATTTCCTTGACAAACATGGAGGGTAATGATTAATTAAATGGAATGAATTAATTTCAGATCATCAAATATTTATAGAGCACCTAGTGTGGGCCACGTGTTGTTAGAGAAAGAAAAGGCGATGGCTTGATCCTTGGCCGTGGTTTGTTATTTATTTGAGGATGTAAGACAGGAAGATTGATGAGAGTGGTAAGTACTACATAAGGCTCTGGACCCCAGGTGTTCCTGGGATCACAGACAGTGTCTTAGTTAGTTCAGGCTGCTGTGACAAAAATACCATAGACTGGGTGGCTTGAACAGTAAACTTTTATTTCTTGCAGCTCTGGAGTCTGGGAAGTCCAATATGGAAGAGCCAGCAGATTCTGTATCCGGTGAGAGCTCACTTCTTGGTTCATAGATGGCTGCCTTCTCTCTGTGTCCTCCCATGGTGGAAGGGGCAGAAGAACCCTCTGGGGTCTCTTTTGTAAGGGCACTAATCCTGCTCATGAGCGCTCCACCCTGATGACCTAATCACCCTCAAAGTCCCCACCTCCTGATACCATCACATTGGAGGTGAGGATTTCAAACTATGAATCCCTCAAAGGTGGACATAAACATTCAGTTCATAACAGGCCATGATTTATTAATCATGTGTTTAAAATATCTTCTAAGACTGGTTGAGGAGCCTGTTGGAGATGCTGGGAGAGTCAGGAATGCTGCTGTGTGTGGAGGGATGGTCACCCAATCCTTGGTGATATGGAGCCACTGTAAAAACCCCAGGAACCAGCTCAGGTGCTCCTTCTCTGGGAGGTCTTCCCTGATGCCTGGGCCCATGCTTCCTGCACCCCTCTTTTCCACATGTACTGCTTCGTCCCTGGCACTTCACTAGACTGTTGCTTCACTAGCTGTGGGCTCCGTAAGCGCTGTTGCTGGAGAAACACTTTCTTCTTCGCTACACCCTCTCCATAGCACACTGCCTGGCACAGAGCAAATGCTAAAGTCTTATTCCCACAGACTGTAGGGAGGAATGAGCATCTGCTTTGCTGGCTGGATTCCCCTGATCCAGGCTGGTGATTTTTAGGAAGACGTTTGCCAGTCATCCTTCTGGTAGAGGGATGACAAGTGCTGGATCTCTGAAGAAAGAGGCATTGAACAAGTCTTGAGCTCTCTCTACAGCTCTGTAAGTAGTGACCCCACAGCCATGGGTCTTGGGAGCATTGCCCCCACCTTGACATGCTTCCTAGATGATGCCTCCCTGGGTAGCCAGACAGCTCCTTCCCTCAGTAAGTTCCCTGCTTCTCCTCATCCTGCAATATCTCTGGGGCTATCAGAGATATAGACTTCAGTGTGGTAGAACTAGGAGGTAGAAATATAAGCCAAAGTTAACACCCATCTTCATTTTTCAGAATATGCTGTTTGCTCTTGCTCGCAGACTCTTTGTCCTTCTCCTCCCCCACTTTGATAACTCCGACTGCCCTTTTGAGCTCAGCGTAAATCTTCCTTTGGGAAGCCTTGGTACCTTTGAATGTCCCCTCTTTGGGCCTCTCACATGATAGACTTACTCATATTACAGATTAATTGTTCAATTATCTTTCTTTCTACAATGTCAGCCACCTTTAGCTTTAATTAGTTTACCAGATGAGGTTATCACTTAAGAGGACTCTGGAGACATGAGAGAAACCTTTCATAGGACTGACAGTTCTTGAAGGAGAACAAAAGGAAGTAGAAGGAAAATGTGCCCAGTGGGGGTCTCTGCACCTGATAGCACTGAGCAGCTTTATGCATAAGACCCAGGAGGAGAGGCTAGAGAGAAGGAATGCAACAGTGGAAAACTTTACTCACTTAAAAACTTGTTCATGAGCCAGTCCTGAAATCAAATGTGATCTCATCAAAGCTTTTCCCCCTTGATCACAGCCATATATTCTTGTGTGTGCGTGTGTGCCTGTGTTTGCTTTTAGACTACAAAGTGCTGTCATACAGTGTTTCGGCAGCATTGTGTATTAAGTGCAAGAGTTCCTCTCATTTATAAATGGTGAGTCCAGGGTTTGAGGAGCAACTTGCTGGGTCCTATAGCATCCACACGTGCTCCAAGCCTTCTAACTCCCAGGGCAGCTGCCCTAGTCCCTTTCCAAGCCTCCAGTCTGAAAGGTCTTCCGATACTGAACAGAAAAATATATGACTTCACCCCTTTCCTCAAAGAATTCAATGTGTCTTACTGTCTTAAATCTTACATTGAAGATTGGCAATGGTATTCCAGAGTAGGACCATCTAGTATTCTTTACCATGGAAGAAGATGGCAAAAACCTACCCTGCGAAAGTGTAATTAAAAGACTAAGGGAAGGGAAAATACAAATATGCAAACCTCATGTATCCACAGAATGGGTAGATTTGAGCCTCACTGGGGGCTCTGGCTCTCCCAGCATCCAAAGAAAAAAGGGAGACAGGTTTAGCTCTTTGTTCTTAGGAAGGTAATAGTTCCTGAGCCAAAGAAATCATTCGCAAGCATTTAGATGTCAGAGAAGTCTTTTCAAGGGGTTTTAGCATTTATTCAACACTTATCTACTAGTTACCATGTACCAGGCACCATGCTAAGATATGGGTACGGGGTGGGGGTGGGGGACAAATAATTGTCCTTGTCCCTGTGAAGCTTAGTCCAGTGGGGGGGGGAGACATTCAAAACCATGTTCTTTATATATCATGATAGGGGCAGTAACAAAATAGGATAAGGTGATGGGAAACAATATGGGGTGATTTGGTTTATTTTGAGAGTTCTGGCTGGTCTCTTAATAAAGTGTTGTTTTAGCTGAGAAGGGAAGGATGACTTGGTTCTAACAATACAGAGCTTGTGGAGGAATGGCTTCATGCTCTTCAGCAGAACTGTAGGTTCTGAGGCGGAGAAGAGCCTGATGTACCCAGAAGCTTAAGGAAGGGCAGTGTGGCATTGCAAGCCTCAGAGGGCAAGGGGGGAAGATCCTGAGATGAGCGTGGGAGGGCCTGGTGTTTATCTTGAGGGAGCCATTGCAACTATGAAAGGATTTTAAGGGAGAAAGTTGAGTGACTGATTGGATTTGCATTTAAGACAATCCCTCTGTGGCAAAGACAAGCGGGTGGGGCAGGAGTGAAATGCCAGAGACTAGGAGGTTATGGAGCCATCCTGGCCAGAAATGAGGGTGGTCTGGAAATACAACGAGAAATGGTTAGACTCCAAACACATTCTAGAGATTGGAACCTGACAAGCTGGATGCAGCCATCTTACATGAGGGAAGGTGATTACTGCCCAGAGAGAAATCCTGGACAATGTCTCTCAAACTCTCATTCCCAGAAGTCAGGACCTATGAAAGAAGGGTGGGGCAGAAAGCCAACCTTCGTTTAAGTGATTAACAATGCCCTTCCTGCCTCAACTTGCTGGCCACCGGGAAACATTTAGAGAGAATATCCACCTCAAAACCCAAATGTGTCTACCACACAGCCATTGCTGCTCACATCTGGGAGTTTTCAGCAAGTAATTGAAAATAAGCTATTTTCGGTTCTTTTGTAGCTCTTTTTGTCACAAGTGGGGGTTCGGTCCCACAGTTGCAGTGGTGAGAAGCAGGCCTGACAGCTCCTGGCACAGCAAAGCCCAAACACTGCCCACAGAGTTTTTCCTTGAGTAAATGTGTCTCCCTCCGAGGGCAGATGCTGGCTCTCCTCCGTGACTCACTTCTGAGGGCCTCAGTCTCATCGTGAGTTCGAAGAAAGGAAGAGGCCTGGCACCAGGCCCAAAGCTGGTGACATCATGGCTTCTTGCCTGCCTTTTAGTAGTTGCCCCAGTGGGCACATCTGTGCCCGGATTTGTTGGCTTGTGTCAAAAGACAATGAAGTTTTGTTGCCTGTATCGGAAACGATGACTTCATGGTTCTTGTAAGGCGGAATAAGTTAGGATGGAGGAGGTGGGGGATTAATGGAGTTAAAGGAGGCACATTACAGAGTTTGAGCTTTGTCTTGGATAGAATCTGGAAAGCTTCCTATATGGGAAACTGTAAAGTCCAAAGAATTAACTGTGTTGGCAATAAGGACCCAAATTTCCACCCATTTAGCTAATTTTATAAGAAATTATGAGTCTCCAAGTCATTGAGGTGACGTGGGTAGACTTATTCTCCTTTCCTGTGCTGAAAGCATGATATAGAACAGTGGCTTTTAACATTTTTTTACAGTGATCCATAGCAAGAAGCCAATTTAATTCTGTGACTCTGAACATACAGGTATCCTAGAAACAAGTTTCATGAAAAATACCACTATAATGTGTAACACACAAGGATAGCTTCTATTACATTACCGTTGTTAAATCACTTTATTTGTAAAAATCTGCTTGTGGCCCAAAACATTGGTTTCATGGTACCTTAATCATGTTGTGACTTGCAGTTGGAAAATACACATGTAGACAGAAGACCCCATGATGGGGTATTGGAGGTCTAGGCTCAAGACCTAGCTCCCCACATAAGTGCTGTGAGGGTTTTCTGAGCCTTGGTGTATCGGTCCGTGTGGTCCACATTTTGCTTCAGTAATAAGCAATAAGCCACACAGGGGCTTAAAACGACAAGATGATTTACTCATCAATACCTGGGGCTCTACTCAGTGCAGTGACCCAGAGACCTAGGTTGGTAGGACCTCCATGTTAACCCACTTCCCCATTTGTTGTGAAAGAAATATTAACTTCCAACCACGACCATTTCTTGTTGTATGGACCTGGGACAGTCAGAGCAGCAGGGCTGACTTCACGGGTATGTGGCCTATGTAGTCACACGGGGCCCAGGGCACAGAGCACTTAACTCACTGCTCTGTAGTCACTGTGTTTAAATTCTTAATAATTTTTGAAGAAGCCCTACATTTTCATTTTTCAGTAGGCCCCACAAATTATTAGCCGGTCTGTATACAATTGCTTTGAGTTCTCATTTCCTGATCTGTAAAATGGGTTAATAGTGCAAAACTCACAGGCCTCTTAATAGGACTAAAAGAAGGAAGGCAAAGGGGCCATGTATGTTAAATAGAACTGTTGTTTTTAACTTGCTGACCTCATCTTGTCGTACCACTATAGAAAACCTCTACCTCACCAAACTAGTCACCTCACCTTGAAATTCGGTACTTCCTTATACTGCTCTCCTCCTCCCTTCAGTTTATCTGTTTATTATTCAAGACTCAACTCTGGTGGCTCCTTGGGGCCATCGTCCATGGCTGCCTAAGCTCCTCTCAGCACCCCTACACCATTAATTATGGATCCTTCTGACCACCCCCATTCCCAGCGTGGGACCCCTTAGTTCCTGCCCAGAACATTTAACAGCCTCCTAATTAGTTGTCTCATCTCCAGTTGGCCCTTCCATGTCACCCTCCACAATGCTAGAGTCATCTGCCCATTATTCTAAAATGCCTTTTCTATCATGCCATTTCCATATTCAGAAAACTTCAGTGGCTCCTGTCATCTTAGGACAACAGGTCTTCGTCTTGCATTCAGGATCTGTCTCTGAGGCCTCCTTCTAGTCTGATTTCCTCTGCTCCCCTCGTGAATGCTGTCTCCCTGTTCCACACACTGTCTCTGGAATAGAGCTTCTTCTCCTATCTTTGGTTCTTTGAACATTCTCTTTCATCTACCAAAGTGACCTGCCCCCAGTCCTCTCACTGGGAAGAATTCAACCCACATTTCCCTGCTTAGTGGAAATCCAGCTTCCTCAATTTCTTGCAGGCCCAAGATGAAAAGATTCTGTCCTTCCTCTAAATTCCTACCTTGTTTCTTGGAATATGACATATATCCTGATGTGTTGGGCAATTCACTTAATTTCTTGGTTGCTGTGTCAGCTGGGTCTGTGTTCCAGGGAATAGGGACAATAACAAGATATGCCTATTGTGTCAGCCACACTTTATGGGAGGCCCCTGAAGGGAAGGGCTCCTGCAGAGTTTGCCTGGGGCTTTTCCTGATCCCCTCAGCTGGTCTGAATCATCCTTCCTCCTCTGGGCCCTCATGGCACTTCGCACATTCCTCTGACATTGCACTTACCACTTCCCATTCGAGTTACTTCTTTTTTTTGATATGTTTTAATTTTTTATTTATTTCTTTATTTTTGAGAGAGAGAATGGAGCAGGGTGAGGGGCAAAGGGAAAGGGAGAGAGAGCATCTTAAGCAGGACCCACTCCTAGCACAAAGCCTGATGTAGGGCTTGATCTCAAGACCCTGAGATCATGATCTGAGCCGAAATCAAGAGTTGGACCCTTAAGCAATTGAGCCACCCAGGTGCCCCTCCATTCCAGTTATTTCTTGACATAACTAGCTCCCCCACAAGGCATGTCTTATTCATTACTGCAGCTCTGATGCCTCTCACCAGGCTTGGTGCCCAGTCAACACTCAGTGAATAAATGGATGGATAGAATGAAAGCTAGAAAACCAGGTAGAAAGGGAAGTTGCTGGATACTGTGGATGTGTGTGGTGGAGGAGCCTACATGTATCTCTAAGTGTAAGATCAGTTAGGCTAAGATAGCAATTGATTCCAAAATATTCTTGGCTCCAAACAAAAATTTATTTATCATTCACACTTGTCCATTGTGGGATGACTGCAATTCTACTCTAATTCTTTCTTCATTTGGGGACCAAGGCTGAAGGAGAAGCTCAGTCTGAGATATGATGTTCCATGGCAGAAAGAAAGGAAAGATGGTGGAGGTATGCAATGGCTCTCAAAGCATCTGGGGAGAAATGACTTGTGCCATTTCAACTCACATCTTGCTGACCAAAGCAAGTATCATGGACACAGGAAAGATAATAGTCTCAGAGGGATGGGCCCGGTAGAGAGGGGTGGTGGGTATTTTGACAAAAACATAATCTGTTGCAGTGGGAGTAATACTCTACAGTGGGAGGGAATTTCATTGGCATAATGTTTATGGACTCTGAACCCACACTCATTCTGATTGGGGGGGCAGTGGGGCTGGTCCATTTGGTGACTTTGGATCCAGGAACCGAGTGTGCAGAGCTTTGCATCTGCCTCATCTTTTCTCATTGGGCATTAGCTGCCTATAGGGACTGTTTCTATCTTTTCCTTTCAGGGATGGACGGGGAGACTCATGGGTGCAGGCTGCCTACAGCTGTCTAGTCATTGGTAGAAGTCACATTCTCCAACTGTAGAGGTACAAGTAACAAAAGGGATGTTCTGACTTCCCTTTGCCTTATTCCTCTGTCTTATTTCTCAGCTGGTTTCAAGCTCAGATGAAGAAGAGGGCTTTTTGAGGCCCCTCTCATAACCCAATACCAGAGTTTGCAGAAATACCGGGTTCTGATAATGATGTGTTTATCCTTGCTGGCAGGAAGAGAGGCTTCAGTGTTGCTTCTGCGTTTCACTTAAAGAACTTCTCCAAGTACAGAAGACTGGTATTCTCAAAACAGTATCTAACATCCTGCTTCCTATTCCAGAATCATCTTTTGCAGAAGGTGCTATATTCATCCTGGGTCAGCCTCGTTCCTTTACAATCAGAAATTAAAGCATGGTAGGAAATGGACATGGGGGCACTGGAAAAACCCTGAAACTGACTATTCACACATATCTGGGCAGTTCATGTGACACCCAGAGGGTCCTCATGAGGCGCGGATGTGCTCAAAAGCAGAACATGTCTATCTTTATGGAATAGGGTGTTTTGCAGAGGCTGGACCTGGGATTCATATGTTTCTAGCATAGTGATAGCGCTAGAAAGCATTTATTTGGATGATTTGTTATACATGGATGGTACTTCAGTTTTTAACCAGAAGAAAGAGGGAGACATTTTGATTTGGGCAGGAGAGGGGCAAGAAAGAAGGGGCAAAGGTGAGAGAGGAGATGTACTGATTCAGGAGGTATCTCGGGAGGGGTATCTAAAGCAGGAGGAATCATGTTTGTGAAAAACTATACGATTCTGGAAGAAGCAGTGCGACTTTGGGAATAGGCACCAAATCTGGCGATTTGCTGCAAGGATTTTTCTCCTTGTTAGTTCCAGAGTTCAGTGACAGTATTGGCAAGGCTCATGGAGCAAAACGGTGGTCAGAGGAGAACCAGAGAGATGCGGGGCTCTCACTGAGAGCACCTGCATCCATGGCACTCGAAAACTGTCCTCCAAAAACCGTTTGCTCATGGAGTATGTCAAAGAGAGACTGGGCTGACTCTTTCCAGAGAATGTTTCAAGGAACAAGAGAAAACAAAAAAATAAAAATAAAGGCTATGTTATGGGGAATTGATGGTGGTGTTGGGGACTAGTTAGGAATTGTCACATTTGCCCATTGATGGACTTGCAACCTCGTATGTATTCTCAGGATGCAGGTCCTGAGATATTGGGTTATACCGACTCATCCTGTGGTGCAGGTCTGCCCTGAATGTTGGGGTGAATGTTTTGTTTGAGATACACCCTAATGTATTAGTTTCCTGTTGCTGATGTAACAAATTAGCACAAATTTGGCTTAAAAAGTTATCATTTCATAGTTTGGGAGGGCAGAGTTCCAAAATCAGTCTCATGGGGCTACGAAGTGTCAGCAGGCTGAGTTTCTTCTGAAGGCCCTGGAGAAAAGTCCATTTCCCTGTATTTTCTAGATCCTGGCAATCACCTACATTCCTTGGCACATGACCTTTCATTCATCCTCAAAGCCAGTGATGTAGCACCATTCATTCTCTTTCCCCTGACTCTGACACTCCTGCCCCATTTCATAAGGACGCGTGTGAAATTATCTCCATCCCAACATCCTTAGCTTAACCACACATACAAACTCCTTTTTGCCGTGTGTTCAGCCTACTCTACCCTCGAAATAGTTTTCATTGGCTAAGCCTTACCAAGAGGAGACAAATTCAACCTTTATTAAGCACCTTTTCTCTGCTAGAAACATTTCATACTTGATTTTGAGGAAGCCCCACTGTGACTCTACAAGGGAGGCATTTGTGATGTCCATTCCATAAATGGCGGAGCTCAGGACCACACAAGTGAATGACTCGTTCCTTTTGTGAGAGATGGAAATAGGGTTGAGTGCAAATCAGTATGGCTTAAAAACTCACTCATCCCTTCAACTTCAGTCCTCCATCTCCAGAGCTGTTCTTTCTTCATGTTTGAAATGACTGAATGAGCAAGGTCATGACGTTTCATTTCGTACTCCCTTGGTGGCTACATCAGAGCACTTGAGGGGCCTTTCAGTACTTCTTGATAGAGAGCCACCTTCTCTGTCCTTTGAGTAGGGGAGACCCCTGATTCCTTCTGTCTTTCTTCTGGGACTCTGCCTAGGATACCCTGGCTTTATGGAAGAAACATACCCAAATGGCCTGGATGAGTCATAGACTCTGCCCAGAGGTACAATGTGATGAGGAGGAAAGGCTTTTGCTGCCCCAGCCTGTGAGATGGTTTCCATTACAGTATTTCTGCCTAGAGCAGCAATTCTGTCCTTTGATCCTCCTCCCCATGACTACAGAGCCTTCAGGCCAGGGGACCGAGGGACTTGCTTCAGCATTACCACTGACTGATGCTTTGACTAAGCCACTCCCATCTCTGAGTCTTGGGTCCTATTTGGACTAAGTCTTGGCCTTTTCTTCTCTTACAGTTTAGAGCATCACTGCTTGGCCTAGGGATACCATTCTCAGCAGAACAGCCAACATCAGAAAGACTCTGGATACCATACATTTGCAGATAACTTTGCTATGTGCTGCACTCTTTTCTCAACAGGAAAGACAGGGGAGTGGCTAAGAGCCTGGACCCTACATTAGAAGTCCAGCTCTGCCTCTACTGGCTGGATTTTCTTGGGCAAACCTCACTTTCTCCATCTATAAAATGGGGATAATGATCATCATAATGCCCTCTTCCTGGCATTGTTGTGAGGACTGCACAGCAGTTAGAACAGTGCTGGCAATGCTCAGTCTCTGCACGTGCTCATCTCCTACTTCCCTCTCCATTCTTCTTGAAGCTCCAGTAGAGAAAGGAGCTTTGGCTCTAGAAGCAGAACCACTTGGCTTTTCTACTGGGCTCTGCCACCCATCAGCTGGATGACTATAGGCAGCTCAATCCAACTCTCTGATCCTCAGGATTTTTCATCTGTAAAATGAGGATAACAGTGAGAGCAACTTCTTAGTGGGGAGATGAGGATTAATAAATAGGCTAGTGCCTGGCATATGGAAAGTGTTTACTCCCTTTGGATGCTATCCTCTTGTTGTGTGATGGACTTCTTTTGCATTTCTAGGATGCTTTGAATTTAATTCCATTTTCTAAGGTGTCAGGAAACATTTAATATTTTGGACAAAGTTAAGCTTTTATATTGAGCTCACACACTTGTAAATATGTGTACTCAACTATGTCCTGATGCAGAACAAGTGGCATGGATTTTTCTAGCACCCTCCACCCCCTAACTCATAGCCACAATGTCTGCAAATAATTAATGCAAAGAAGAGGTTTGCAGTTGGCCACCCAAATGCATCTTAAACATTTAATTTAAAAAACTAAAAGGAGGAACCCAGCAAGCTGTTATAATCTTCAAAGGATCTATTAAGGACTGAGACATATGGTATTACACGATATATTCAAGACCTCTGGCACTGGCCTGTGAAAAATTATGGAGTGGCTGCTTCTGTGTGCATATCAGGAAAAGGCTGCAGAGGTGCTCTGTGTGTGTCCTGGTTTCTGACCTGGACTGACCTTGAGAGCAGAATCAGATAGCAGTAGATTTAGCTCAACTCTTGACTCTTCCAGATGCAAAAAAATTCGGAAGGTTTAGGGTAGTGGGACTATATTGCACAGAGAGCTGCCAAGAGCAGGGGATAGATCAGATTTGCTTTGGATTTAGGTCCTTTCTACCAGGAACAGAGGCAATGATAACTTACGGCAACTAACATTTATTGAACAGTTGTCATTTACCGGATGGCTTTATATTACATTTACTTGACATCTTTTTTTTTTTTTTTTAAAGATTTTTATGTATTTATTTGACAGAGAGAGACACAGCGAGAGAAGGAACACAAGCAGGGGGAGTGGGAGAGGGAGAAGCAGGCTTCCTGCCGAGCAGGGAGCCCGATGCGGGGCTCGATTCCAGGACCCTGGGATCATGACCTGAGCCGAAGGCAGATGCTTAACGACTGAGCCACCCAGGCGCCCCAGTTGACATCTTTTAATAAACCTTAAAGGAGGTACTATGATTATTTCCATTTTACAGGTGAGTAAATTGACACTCAGAAAGTTCATATAACTTGCTAAGAGTCATAGAGCTCATAAACGCAAATCCAGAAAGTGAACACGGGTCTATGGGATGAATGCTGGACTATTTCTGTGAAACTGTCAAAGGGAGCATAATATCTAATAGGAATGCTTCAGCCACTGATCCGCTTAAAGGCTGAACAGCGGATCAAATGCTTTCTTGGGCATCTAAGATTTGATAGTCAAAGACTCCCTCTTTCTGAATTGAAGACATTTTGCCTCGACATGGGTCCTTCCATTCTGCTGCTCTACACCCCTAGTCTATCGATTCTATGATTAATGCCTCCCCTTGAAAGCAGGCCATTGATCATATCCACTCAGAAGTTACTTGTCTGCTTACTGAAGTCAATTTCCTCTTCTACCAAATTCTTACAAAACTCGTAAGTACACACAAGACCCGAGATATGTTTTTAAATTGATAACAATATTTACTGAGTTTTTATTTCCCTGATTTTGATGGAAGGAGGAACAGAAATATTCCTTACTGATCCTATACATTGAGTATTGCTACCAGTGTGATCTCAGGCCCAAAGTTTGGGGATGGGGTTTTCTGCCCTTGGTCTTCTTAGTTTGTGATGTTTCCCTAAGATGTGGCACCCTCCCCTACCCTGCCATCACCCACCATCCATCATGGTCCAAATTACCACTGTGCTTCGCCTAAAATATTGAATGACCTAACTGTTCCCCCGCCTAGAGCCTTGCCCTCTCTAACTCATTTCATTTATAAAAAGGTTTTTGTATTGTAAAATAATATAAGCATAGGGAAAAGTATCAAGTAGTGTAATGAATAACTGCATCGCTTAATGTTAGCAACTTTTAAAATGACATATAGGCATCCTTAAAAGGAATATATAGGGTTGTTTTACATGCATTGAAACTTGACATAAATTGTATCACACTACATGTATCCTTTTGTAAGTTGCCTTTTTTCAATGCAACACTATGTTCTGAGAATTAGCCGTGTTGTTACATGTAGATAAAGTTTATTCATTTTGAACGGCTCTATGGAGTGCTCGTATTTGTTATATTTTAACTTACATTTATTAGTGAGAGTAATTTTGTTTTTATGTACTTTTTATAGGCTGCTGGGATTTTCTCTCTCATGACTTGCCTGTTCATGCCTTTACTATTTTTTTCTTTAATTTTTAGTATTTATTTTATTGATTTGTAGAAATTTTTATGCTGTGTAGTCTGCATATTAATATTTTGTCAGTCAAAAACTAACAAAACTTGCAAATAACTTCTCCAAGTCCATGGCATTTGTTTACATTTTTTGTGGTATCTTTATCATGCAAAAGAGTTTTAGGTTTACTGCAAATTTATCAAACTTTTTACTTTTTAAGATGTGAGCTTTTGAGTCCGACTCAATAAATCCTTGATTCTGAGTATTTTTTAATCATTATCTTATAAAAGTTTTACTTCTTACATTGTGATCTTCAATCTACCTGAAATTTATTTTGCTCTAGTGTTCTAATTTTGTTTTGTTTCCAGACGGAAAGCCAATTGTCCTTGTACCATTTATTGAATATTGAATAATCTATCCTTTCTGCATTTATTTATAATGCCAAGTTTCCATGAGTCTGTTTCAAGGAGCCTGATTCTATTACATTGAATGTTTGTTCCCTCTTATATTAGTAACATATTATCTTGAATATTATACTGTTAGAATAAGTCTTGATATCTGGTTTTGGTACTCTTAATTATTTTTCTTCAAAAATTTTTTATTTCTCTATTCTTTCATATGAGGAGTATAAGCTCTGACTTGAGATTTTCACTGAAGTTGGAATGACTATATAGATTTTGATGGGAGAACAGAGACTTCTTCAATACTGAATCTTCTCTTCTATAAATATTTATTTAGGCTTTCTTTTATATCCCTTAAAAATTCCTTACAATTTCTTCCTAAAAGTTTATTTACATTTTTGTTAGAATTATTTATAAGAGTCCTAAAACTTGTCTTGCTATTATGAAAGTATCCTTAATTTCCACTACATTTTTTAAATTTAATTTTATTATGTTATGTTAGTCACCATACAATACATCATTAGTTTTTGATGTAGTGATCCACGCTTCATTGTTTTCATATAACACCTGGTGCTCCATGCAGTACGTGCCCTCCTTAATACCCATCACCGGGCTAACCCATCCTTCCAGCCCCCTCCCCTCTAAAACGCTCAGTTTGTTTCTCAGAGTCCATAGTTTCTCATGGTTCATCTCTCCCTCTGATTTCCCCCCCTTCATTTTTCCCTTCCTTCTCCTAATGTCCTCCATGCTACTCCTTATGTTCCACAAATAAGTGAAACCGTATGATAATTGACTTTCTCTGCTTGACTTATTTCACTTAGCATAATCTCCTCCAGTCCCATACATGTTGATGTAAAAGTTGGGTATTCATCCTTTCTGATGGCTGAGTAATATTCCACTGTATATATGGGCCACATTTTCTTTATCCATTCATCTGT
>NC_138382.1:63631154-63756329 GCF_054177405.1 Leptonychotes weddellii
CCCCCCCATACCGCCAAATATTTTTCAGGTCTGCAAAGGAATGTTGTTGGTGGGGGTTTTTTCCCTTCTTCTAGGAAAACTTGATAAGAAGATCCATGCTTTTATCCAGTTCCAAAACATTCTAAGATAGCACATAATTTCTATTTGTATAAAGTGAGATCACTTATGATAAAGCCCTATACAATAGCCCGCCCCAGTCTTAAAGTGTTGCTACCAATATCCTACCTTTTGGTTATAAAAGATGTACCATTTTAAAAGCCCTGCCCCATCCACTGAGCTCTTGTAGTAACCAAGAGAGTAGGCCTGTCCAAAGATCATCATCCCTAAATTGGCAATTCAGGAGGCTGAAGCCCTGAGAAGGGACAAAAGGCATCCACAACTTCTCAGGAGTTAGTAGGGCTGGGGTCAGAATCTGCGTTTCTTGACTCCTCATGCCTTATGCTGTCTACACAGAATCAATTTCCCGGCCTCTTCACATGTGGGGTTTGCACCCCAGCTGGATCCTTGAGCAACCCTGGCACATCAGGGCCTGAAGAAAGGGTGCCATGGCAGAGTCAGGGATGGTCTGGAGGCCCAGCAAATGGTTGTTAAAGTAAGGATCTCTAAGGGATCTGAGATGCTGAGAAGACAGCAGTGTAGGCTGGAACAGACAAGACTAGAGAAGCAGCCACCTCTGCATCCTGGAGGCTATGGGAACTCGGAGATCCCATCTGCCACATCACAAAGGAAAGAGCACCCACAAATGTGTATGTGCACACATAAACACACACATATACTCTAATACCCCTGGGATATCAGATGCACCCCAGACAATGCCCCAGCCCCCACGGAGATGCTAAACTGTGGCCTTCAAATGAACACACATCCCTTGGTCTCTTTAACTCCTTGGGCAACTCCCCAGCCCCCCGTCACCACTTGGCTGTATGATGCTTTTCAATTTCTATTAAAAAAAAATACTTCTGAGTCTTCATACGTCTTGGATTTGTCCAGGACTAAAGAGAGAAAAGTATATTTTGATGCACAAGAATGCATAGAGTCTTGTTCTCTACCACGTCAAGTAGAATTTTTGTGAGTACTGGGTGACAAAACAGTCAGAGCAGATGGAAAGCAAACATGCTAAAGCAGTTTGATGAAATAGCGTGGCAGCTATTTCTGGATCTAAAAACATGCCTGCTTTCTCTGTTTGTTCTTTGTCCCATTTAAACACTGATCACTAGAGCTAGTAATTAATTGCATTTTCCTAAGACATTCTGCAGGTCCTGGGAACACAAATGAAGACTGAAAGGCTCTGATCTTCTCCTTCGACCAGAGGGGAGACCAAGGCACAGAGAGGACTAAGGCATAGTGCAAGTGATGTCAGTGAGTGAGTCATTAGCAGACAGGGACTAGTTGATTGTATAAAGGAAGTCCCATTTTGCAGAGGAAGCACGTTTTGATTATTTTTCTTCTTAGTTTTAAATTGCTAATGCATCCCCCTACCACTCCACCTCCCCTCAAGTTTGGAAACCAATGACATTCCAGGGAGGCAGAATTCTGTTGATAAAGGGCTTGTTTCAGGTTTCAGACTTGAACCTATTTTACAATTTGCTTATAAAACTCTGTAAGTTGCCCTAATGGTGAAAGGTTGATGCTGTCAAATGTCAAGGGACATTCAGATGTCTCTGAGACTTTCCTCTCCTCCTGCCACCCAAAGACACAGGTCTTTCCTGGCAATTGAACAGTCTCCTCACTACTTTCTGGGGTCAGCACACGATCTGTTCAGCCAGTTGTCAGACCCAGTGAGTCAGCAAAGCAAAGTGGCTGGGCCAACACTGTGTCAGCCACCAACCAGAGAGCAGAGGCAGGGCTCTTGCACCAGAAGCCAGGGAGAGGGAGTCATGCAGAACCACGGAGATCCTAAAATGTCATCTCCCAGAACCCAAATCAGAGACAAAGACCCAGGGACATCATTTCATAGGCTGTTTCTGCTTCTGCTATTCTTCTTTCTTATTTGATCTGATCCTTAATCAGTTGAGCCTTAAGAGGGAGGGTATGAGAATGGATCTTTTACTTGTAATATTTCTCACCAATTTGAGGTAGAAAAGCTAGCTCAGACCATAACACTTTGCCTGATACAAACTTATTTCAGCATAAATCAGAGTAAAGAGTCAAGTCACTGAATTCTAGCCACATCCTAAAGTATGGGTCTTACTCAACAACTCAACTATACAGTCTATATCAAGAAAAATGGCTTTTGTCAATGGCAGCCAAACTCTAAAACAGCAAAACTTTAGAGAGTACCATTTTTAATGTAATATTTTAAATTTCAAATATGCATAATTATTTGAGCAGAATAGTTAAGTGTTATCAGAGACATTTATGAAGAAATGATAATGATAACAAGAATAATGTATTTATACCAGCTAGCATTTATTAAGCACATACTATGCTATGTCCACCCACAGTGCTGAGAAATTCCCTTGCCATGGATGCTACCTCCTTGGCTCCATCAATTCTAAATGATTTTGTTTTAAATTTCAGGGACTTTTATAAGGTAGTTACGACCATCTTCAAAACCATTGATTAATTCGGCAGATATTTATTGAGTGTCTATTACATTCCAGGCATGGTTCTAAGCCTTTGGGATCCAAAAAATTTGGATAAGACATATATGCCTCTTGTCCTTGTGCTTATTGGGGAGAAAACATTAACCACAAAATGATTCTGTTAGAAATGATACAAAGTGATGAGAAAGAGAATAATGAGGGAATTGAGTTCTTCAAAGAGGATATGGAGGAAGTACTCTTTCTATAAGGTGAGTTTGACAGGTGAAAAAAGGTGTGATGACTGCCCCAGGCTAACCTCTATGGTGGGCAAAATGTTGGCATGTTCCAGAGGCTGAAAGACAACCTGTGTGACTAAGTGATGGTAGAGAGAGTAAGAGGAGGCTGAAAGGTCAGGAGAAACCAGGCTGACCAAGGACATTCAGATCTCCTCTCTGAGCCCTTTCTTTCCTCCTGGCCCCCGGTATGGAGTCCTGTAGGTTCTGGGGGGAATTGAGAGGAAACTGAGGCATGGAGGCATCAAGTCTCTTTTCTAAGGCCATACAGCTTATAAGAGCTAAAGCACAAAAGAGCCAGATGGAGATATGTATGTATGTATGTATGTATGTATCTATCATTATACATATTAATATATATCTCTGTCTCTCTATATATCTCTATTTCTCTATCTACCCATCAGCTACTATGAGTTAGGAATGCTAGGCTCAAGATATGTGGCAATAAACACAACTGTCAAAGTTTCCACTCTCATGGATCTTCCTTCAGTAAGTGAAATAATGCAATCTAAAGCAGAGACAAGGGATGTAGAGTGAAGGGGGGGCTCTTTTAGATAAGGTGCCTTATATAGAGGATACCCCTATAAGCAGAGGTATGAATTAATGAGGAAGCAGCCATCAAGTCTATGTTCTACTTTAAAAAAAAAAGATTTTATTTTTTTATTTGAAAGAGACAGAGAGAGAGAGCATGCGCAAGTGTGCATGGGCGGGGAGGGGCAGCAGACTCCTTGCAGAGCGGGGAAGCCCAATGTGGAACTCTATCCCAGGACCCCGGGATCATGACCTGAGCCAAAGACAGATGCTTAACTGACTGAGCCACCCAGGTGCCCCTATGTTCTACTTTGAGAGAGCTTTGTAATTAGCGTTTTCAAACTAAGGAAAACATGATTGTCTTCATGGGGTAGTTTGAAACACACCACGGTTATTGTGCATGTCTACGTGTCTTTGTGTGTGTATCTTTGGTCAAATCCTTTTCCAGATCAGAGACAGCAAGAAAAGGTTGGCCTAGGCTGTGTAAGCAAGAACAATTTGGAGACTTCAGATTAAAATTTTTTTTGCTAGGTTTGGAGAGTCATGGAGACAGTGTTCATGAAGGGAAAAGGACCTAGCTGGATGGAAGTTCACGTGTGTTTGAGACATGGAGAAATTCAGCCTTTTGTGCCTGCACACCAGGCATCAGTTATGGACAGACCATTATGGCATTTTGGTAGAATATTCTTTTTTTCTCATTCAGAGCAGACTTCCATAAAAGAGTGACAGATTGATGAGCCCAGCAATAGCCAATAGAGATTCATGGGGAAGACCAAATGTTGGAGTCTGGATAACTGTACTATATTGCCATAAAAGACTGAAGATGAAGCCATACTCCCCTCCCTTTCCATTTCATTCTTTCTCTATCTCTCTATCTCTATCTTTTTTTCTTTTTGCCCAAAGACTTTCTGTTGCTTAAAAAGATTTAATATAGAGTAGAAGGCTGAACACAAGATTATCTGTTGTAATATAAGGTAAGTAGCAAAGAACCATTTTTCATGTTAAATCTTTGGAATGTCTAGATATACATGAGAAAATAAAAGGCACAGTTGTTCTTTTTTATGGCTGACAAGTGGAGTAAGCCATTCAGGATTAAATTTGACAATCTACAGGTCAGTTCCAACCATTTCAAGCTTTTTTATGGCTATGGCCAAGATACTTCAGAGGGTTCTAGATGATTTATTGGGTCTTATGCAGTTATTCAGAAAAGAAAGATGGTGTGCTTTTGACCTATTGTTCTGGAAACTGCTCTCACATCTATCCATGCTTCTGTCCATCCATCCTGAAGCCATTTGTGGAATATTATGAATGACAGAGAGATGAATAAGGCATGATCTCTGTTCCCAAAAAGCTCACAGTGCAGTGACAAACAAATAGGAAATTACAAAAAAAAAAAAAAAAAAGTGGAGTAAATGCAGAATGGCAGTAAGGATCACATGCTTTGGCACGGGCAGGGGTGGGGGGGCGGAAAGAATCTCAAATAGGATTAGGGTGCTTGAGGACAGTTTTTTATAAACATTGATGATTACATTCATCCTCAAATAAGAATGTGTGGGAGTTGTACAGGCAGAAAAGATAAGAAGTTTTCCAAGAAAAGGGAATTGTGTAAGCCAGTGCCTAGGCACAGGAGGACAGAAGAGCAAGACTTATTCAGGGAACCACAGGAAGTTGGCTGGCACAGCTGGAGTCCAGACTGCATATTTGGTCAATGGTAAGGGTGGGTATAGAGGGGGGAAGAGTGGTCAGTAGGGAGGCTTAGGAGTATTCAAGGCAAGGTTATGAGAGACCAGGGCACAAATGGAGTGAACTTGGATTTGATGCTGATGGCTATGAGACATCGTGACCATATTTTAAATCAAAATTATCTGGCCAACATTTTTGGAGTTGCACTGGGTTCTTACAGAATAGTTATTATTGAGTGGTAGTTTGTTTGCAATGATTATCCCTGTAGAGTGGGGCTAGAGTAAATTATCAGATGTTATGGGGTTTGAGGATGCCACTTAATTCTTTGTGTGTTGGTCCTAAAGGTGTGAGTAGTCCTTTTATGGACCCTTCCTAGATCAAATAATCTCAACATGAAATCTTGCAGGTAGCTGGAAAAGGAAAGGGGGAGGGACTTCAAAAACTAAAAGGTCTCCATTACACTTCTACGTCATGTGTAAATTTCTGTCATATATCAGTTACTATGGAAACCTGGCCATGGTCTGGTATTATTTCTCACTCATGAAGGGAATGCTTTTGTTTTGAATCCTCAACAGTGCCTGGCCCAGTGCCTGGACAGAGAAGACGCTCAGTTAATGCTTAAGAAGTTGATTCTGGGGTGCCTGGGTGGCTCAGTCGGTTGAGTGACCAGCTCTTGATTTCGGCTCAGAACATGATCTCAGGGTGGGACTGAGCACTGTCTTGGGCTCCATCCTCAGTGCTAAATGAATAAATGAATCTTATAAAAAAAAGAAATTGATTTGTTAATGACCCAAACCAACCTGTAAAAAGGCTCATTTGAACATTTAGTGAGTCACATGTGTTAAGGAATACCAGGATTAAGAGCAAAAAGTAGGTCATGACAGCAATATAGCAACAGCTTATCATTTCCTGGGGATCTACTCTAAGCTAAGGCATGGTGTCAGACTCTCCATACATCACCTGACTTAATTCTCACCACTTCCTCACTGCTCAGTATTGCAATTCTCAGATGGGAATATTGAGGTTGACTGTGGTGACCCAACATTCTCAAGGTTGCACAGATGAAGAAGAGAAAAGTAGGACGTGAACCCAGGGCTACTTGGTGGTAAAGTTCATGCCTTTTCTCTCCTATTGCTGTTTCCACATATTTCTAGGTGTTTCTTGTGAAAGGGGAAGCACATTTGTTCCCCTGGCTCCAGAGGAGAGAAAGCAGACCACAGTATCTTCCATGGTAGGAAGGAGGAGGCCTTTGGCAGGACTTTACGACCACCTCGGCTCTCAGAGAACAGAACTGACTTTTCTGTAAGGCTGTGGCCCCTATCCCTGAAGATGAGACCTTGATGCGAAAAGTGGACAAGCACCTCTTAGGGAACTTGTAGAATAATTCCTATTCTGGCTGGTAGAATAAAAAATATATATACTTCCATCTCTAAGATCTTGAGATATTCTTTGGACAGTGACAGCAGTTCCTGATCTGGAAAATATTTCACATTAGACAAAATACTTGCACAGAGCATCTTATTTGATCCCAAGTGGCCTCCATTTGGGGATGACGTAGCTGTTGCTCAGAGAAGTAGTATGATTTGCCCAAGGATACAGAGAGTGAGTGGAGGACTTGGAAAACAGACCTGGCTCAAATAATTCCAAGACGAGTGCTCCTTCCCCTATGAACACTGTCTACTGCATTGGAGCAAAAATCCAGGTCTATGGTAAGTATCACACAAAGGGTACACTCCCTTCCTGTAATGAGCATGGGCCACACACTGAGGCTATTTCTGCTCGTCCCTTTCTATGTGGGTCAATATCCCTGAGGTCTGGACTTCCCTCTGGGAACAAAGCATCCTTTAGGGTCTTCCTTAACCA
Organism: Leptonychotes weddellii; assembly: GCF_054177405.1. Taxonomy (NCBI): domain Eukaryota; kingdom Metazoa; phylum Chordata; class Mammalia; order Carnivora; family Phocidae; genus Leptonychotes; species Leptonychotes weddellii. Next base: position 63,638,050 of record NC_138382.1, read on the forward strand.
TCCTCATCAGTGTAATATGTTGTTTCCTGTCCAACTGCCCCATTTCTATTGTCAATTTATGCTTCCAGAGATGCCTGAGTGCTGATTCTGACCTCAATTATTCCATGTCTAGGATATTCTTCCTGACGTGTTGAGAATAGGACACAAGTCTAAGTCCCCCACTTAGGCAGCCTAGAGCGGCCAAGCCCTGCTTGGCCAGGAGCACGCTGACTCCTGACTATGGAGTTTGTCTGTGCGCTAAGTGTAAGCAGATGTCCCCAGCTGCCAGATCGTGTGGCCATATGAAACCAATCACCCACTCTGCACAAACATGTATCATCAGGTCAAAGTCTGAAGGTGCAACCAACTCATTCTGTTTCCCATAAAACAGTGCGTGAGGAAGGGGTGGGGGGTTTGGGGAAACTGGCCAGAGCAATCCATCTAAGGGCAAAATTTGTGTGGTTTGATGGTATAAGAACAGTGAAATTGGGCCAAAGGAAGTGCTGCTCAAAGTTATGGTGGACACTCAGAATGGTCCCATGACATTATCTGAGCACTTTCAATGCTATACATGTGGGGGAACCAAGGTTTGGGGGTGGAAGTGACTTCCTCAACATCTGATAGCAATCTAGTGGCTCAATTAGGGCTTTAACAAAGGTCAAAATGCCAGCCTAGCATCTGTTCCATTATGTCTGGCTGCCTGTGCCATTAGCTTTCTGCTGGGCTTCCATACATGCATCTTCATGTCTCTCTTATTTTGAATCCTGGTGGCTTTGGGGGTGACTTCTCTAAGCCATGTAAACTTTCCTAGAGAATAATGACAATTAATGCTAATTTACTGGGGGTTAATATTGGGTCAGGCTAAATAGTCCATGTACTGTATGGTGCATAATAATCCCCAAATACCAATAAAGGTCTTTTACTCCCTTATTTTAAAGGATAATTAGAAATGGAAAGAAAGCTGCCCACACAGTTTGCAGGTGGTACAGCCCAGGCTGACATCAAGATGGACTCTAATCGGCAAAGTCATAATCAATTGACTAGCAGTGGAAGATGGCTGAGTGATCAACATTCATCCACTGGGAAGGAACTTTTTCAGCATCTAGTAGATGCCTGGCAGCATATGTGGTTTTTTGTTTTTTGTTTTAAAGATTTTATTTATTTGACAGAGAGAGAGATAGCGAGAGCAGGAACACAAGCAGGGGGAGTGGAAGAGGGAGAAGCAGGCTTCCCGCCAAGCAGGGAGCCCGATGTAGGACTCGATCCCAGGATCCTGGGATCATGACCTGAGCCGAAGGCAGACGCTTAACGACTGAGCCACCCAGGCGCCCCAGCATATGTGGTTTTAAAGATGCCCATGATACTAGTCCATCCCTCTACAGAAACAGTCTAGTGCTGGAAACAGTCTAGTGTGGAAACACAAACAAACTCTTACTTTGTGTAGAAGTGGTGTTAAGGAGATGGCAGATCAGGTACAAGTGGAATAGAGTTGCAGATGCACACAAATTTGCTCAAAAAGTAGGAGATGGTTTATCAAAGGAAGTGCCACTTCTCTGTCAAAGAGTGGTTGATATGCAAATCAGAAGCTGACAATATGTGTCAAGAGATGGGTTGTGAAAACGTAGGGAACTACATATTGTTAGGTATTATTGCTGGCTTGTTGAAACGTGAGTGGGAAGCTTAAGCTCTGATATCAAATATACAGATCATAAGGACTTTGAATATTTTGCCAAAGGAGGGGCTTTTTTGCCTTGTTTTTATTTTTGTTTTGTTTTGTTTTTTCCTGAGTCCATCTGGGAACCATGGATAGGTTTTAAGCAAAAGAGGAACACAACTGCCATATCATTTAGGATTAGGCTTGACGGCTAATAATGGAAAACTCCAAATTAATACCAGTTTTAAAACAACAGAAGTTTCTTTTTCTTTTTTAAGATTTTTTATTTATTTATTCATGAGAGAGAGAGAGAGAGAGAGAGAGGCAGAGGGAGAAGCAGGCTCCCAAGGAGCAGGGAGCCCGATGCGGAACTCGATCCCAGGACCCTGAGATCACGACCTGAGCCGAAAGCAGGCGCTTAACCATCTGAGCCACCCAGGCACCCAGAAGTTTATTTTTCATGTAAAAGTCTGGAGTAATGTAGTCCAGAACTGCTCTAGTGGCTCTTCTCAGGAATTCATGGTCTTTCCAACTATCCCTATATGTGGCTATCAAATTCATATTCCAAACTCATAGTCTAGGCAGCAGGATGGGAGCAGTGATAAATAAGGAAGCGAAGTGTCTTAATCTTTTTGAGCTGCTGTAACAAAATACCATAGACTAGTGACTTATGCATAGCACACACTTATTTTTCATAGTTCTGAGGGCTGAAGTCTAAGATCAGGGTGCCAGCATGGTAGAGCTATGATAAAGGCCCACTTCCAAGCTGTAGACAATTGACTTCTTGCTGTATCCTCACATGGTGGGAGGGTTGGGGAGCGCTGTGGGGTCTCTTTTATAGGAGCACTGATCCCATTCATGAGGCTCCACCCTCAGGACCTAATCACCCCCCCAAAGGCCCCACCTCCTAATACTTTCACATTGGGCATTAAGATTTCAACATATGAATTCTGTCTGAGCAGACACAAACATTCAGACTACAGCAGAAAGACTTCATCACTCTCTTAAAGAAGAGTCTCAGAAGCTTGCACAAAACACTTGTGATTTTATTCCATTCATCAGGAATTAGCCACATGTCCATATCCAGCTACAAGGAAGATTGGAAAATGTCTTCACATGGACAGCCATGGGCCTACATAAAAATCAGGTTTTGTATTTCTCTACTAGAACTGGAGAATGGATATGTAGGAAGTTAGCAATCTATGCGACAAGTAGATCTGAAATTTAAAGATCACTCCATTGTCCTTGGAGTAGATGGACAAGGATATAGGCATATGGCTGAAGGTACAAGACCAAGGCTGCTGGTATCCATAGGATTGGAAAGATGCTCTCCCTATACCCTTCCAATTACTTAGGCTTTGACCAATTAAGGAAATAGCTGTCTTACCTTTATTTCCCCACTACTGAGTCAGAGGTGGATATATGGCTCTTTCAGCAAATGAGTCACGTTCAAGGTTGGGCAAACCTGCCTGGATATGCAGAATGGACTATAATATGAATGTGGCTTGGACTGCACCCTTCATTGACTTAAAATGCTGCTCATTGTAATTTTGACTTCAAATAGATATATGAGATTTCTTATTCTGATCATTTACAGAGCCAGGATAGGGAAGAGGAATTTTTTCATTCATGTTATTCAGGTTAACAGTTCAACATGTTTTGTCCTATGGATATTCACAGAGTTAATTGGTTAAGAGCCTGTGTTTTAGAACCAAAAAACTCCGAATTAAAAATTCAGCTATGGTACTCATCTCGGGCTGATTTCAGTCAGACTTATTAATCACCATGACATATTGCCTTCTTTCTGAGTCTTTGTTAATTTTTAATCTCTTCCCTAAACAGTCTGCCTTCAAGTAAGGTCATAGCAGCTTTGATGAGTGTTATTAAGAGGTGATGGCAGAACAATGGACTTGAAGACACCAGAATATAGCCTGGGGCCCTGACTGCCTCACTTGCCTATCTACCTTCATGCAGTCTCTTTAGAAATTGACTCCTACTCCAGGAAGTATGTCTACTGCCCCACAAAAGAAAAAGCACAACACAGATCAATGTTGGCTCACCCAGTCCTCACCATCCTCAATCCACATGCGCTTTGTTTCTCATGTTTTCTCCTAATGTCCTTGTGTTCCTTTTCTTCCAGAATCCATTTTCTCCATCTTACTCAGTTTGTCCTGGTCCTACATCATGGCTTGATTCTTGGCTTTAGTGCTCCTAGGGATATGAAACACTGGGTTTCCCCACAGAACTACAAGGTTGAGATACAGCATCATGTTTAACAGCAGAGCTGTTGAGATCAGACTGGCCTAAATTTGCTTCTTCCCTCCACAAGTACTAATTCTGGACCTTGAGTAAATCATGTCACTATCCCAAGCCCCTGTTTTCTTATCTGTAGGATGGAGGATAATGACAATCCCTATTGTGTGTGCTATTGTCAGATCAAATAAATTAATATATAAGTATTTGGTCTAGTGTTTGGGATACAGTAAGTGCAAAAGCAATATTAGCCACTCATGTTAATTTTGGGATTGGGGGATTAAGCAGTAAGGTTGAGGAGTTGGAGGGTCTATATCATGAAGAGCGATTTTATGATGAAGAAGCTAGATATTGGCCAAAAGGAAGAGAGGCTTCAAATAGGACAGTGTTTTCATATCCTATTGCTACTGTAATGAATTTCAACAAATTTTGTGGCTTAAAACAACATAGATTTACTATCTTGAAGTTCTGGAGGTCAGAAGTCAAAAATGTATAGGCCGGGCTGTATTTCTCCTAGAGACTCAATGGGAGAATCTGTTCCCTTGCTTTTTCTGGTTCCAGAGGCTGCCCATATTCTCTGGCTCATGGCCCCACCTCACAATAACCTCTGCTTCCCTTGTCTCATTACCTTATCTGACTCTGACCTTCCTGCTTCCCTCTTATAAGGACTTTTGTGGTTACATTGGGATCAATCAGATAATCCAGGATAATCTTCCCGTTTCAAGATCCTCAATTTAATTATACCTGCAAAATTCTTCTTGCTAAGTAAGGTAACACATTTGTAGGTTCTGGGCATTATGGTGTGGATATCTTTGGGGAAGCATTATTCAGCCTGTCACAGAGAGTAGCATGGTTATTTTGGGATTTTCCAGGATCATTCTAGTGAGAACAGAGTTGGGGACACAAGTTAAAATGTTACTGTAAGATGGAGGAGAGGGATATGAACATAAGCATTAGAGGCAGTAGGGATGCTGAGGAGAAATGGGTGTTGAAGAACCAGTCTCCCTAGGACTTGGCTAGTATTATGGATGAAACGTTTGCATCTTCCTTCCAGGTTCTTCTGTGCAATCCCTAACCCCCACGGTGATGGTATTAGGAGGTGGAGCCTTTGGGAGGTGATTAGGTCATGAGGGTGGAGACTCATGAATGGGATTAATGTCCTTATAAAAGGGATGGCTATGTGAGGACACAGGGAGAAGTGGGCAGTCTGCAACTGGGAAGAGGGTCCCCACCAGAACCCAACCGTGCTGGCACCTGACCCCAGACTTCCAGCATCCAGAACTGTGAGAAATAAAAGTCTGCTGGTTATAAGCCATCCAGTCTGTGCTATTTTGTTATAGCAGCTCAAGCTGACTGAGATTTGTTGTGAGGATAGGAAAAGGGATTTCTGGATTTCTAGCTCCAGGTTCAGAAAGGATGGTGGAGTCATTAGAAGCTGGCAAAAACAGTGGCAGTGATTGACAAATTGACCAGGCTTTCTGAGAAATCCTGCTTCCTCTAGCCTGTGGCCATACTTTATAAAAGACAGAGGGCAGCCTGGCCTAGAACGGCGTTCCCCACACTCTGCTCATTTTTTGCAACTTTTTCCATATCAGTTTCAAATTCTGAATCTTCTTCTTTCAATGGTCTCTGGTAAAAGTCGCCTTGTCCAAAGCAATTAGTTTCATGAAACCACAACTCCGATACGCCTACGTATTTTGATACACATACAACTCATACATAATCACTGAAATGGGAATATATATTTTCCACTCACCACCAAAAATTGTCTCACACGTTATCGGCGCTAAGCATGCCACATGTAGACGAATACTGGTGTGATGATAAGAACGCAGACTGAGAAATTCAAATCTAGACTCGAATGAGTCACTAGAGTTCCCTGGACTTTGCTTTCCTGATATATGAAAGGAGATAATGCCTAACTTAAAATGATGTGGTTAGATACTATGGGAAAATGTGGGGAACTGTGCCTCATAGTAGGCACCCAAGCTATGCATATTTATATCATGATCTTCTGATGATTTTTCCTCATATAGTTTAAATAATTGCAAGCCTTTTCATGAGGTCTGCCAGTTAAGTCTGATAAGCCCACTAGAAAATGTACTGTCTTTGCAATTGAGATGGCAAAGTTACTTAAATGTAATGCTATTTATTGTCTCATGAGTCTCCTTTACCTCCCAGACCCTTGGGGTCAAGGGAGTGTAGGGCTTAGGAAATCAACTCATCCTTGTTGACCATGCTGGGAGAGCCTTAGGTCTGGCTCTGCTGGACTTCTGGGGGGAAGCAAACCTGGTTTTCTTTAAGATTCAAAGCAGGAGTTTGAGATGGGAAGCCCTACTACTTTCTGGACTACATTGGAATCATTCCTCTGCTTGTGGTTCTGGGGTTTTTGCTTACAAAGTTCTGGTCTCATGACCCATTTGGGAACATCACTGAGGGACCACAAGATAGAACCACGTGAGTTTTACAAAGTACCCCAGCATCTCTCTCCACTGCACCCCCGGACAGTATAATAGCATTAGACTCAAAGCAGCATTTGCTGAAGATAGCACTGTTTGCATGAACTTTCCATTGATACATCTGGTTTTCCTTTTGAAAAAGGCCCTCAAACCCATAAAACTGAAGTCTTTTGAATCAAACCACAAATTCCTTATAGCTAACCTCAGCAAAACTCCCTGCACAATCTGTATACTCAGTCCCTCCTGACCCCACTCCTCTTTTCTCTTCTGTCTTCATTAACTTAGCCGGAGCCAAGTTCACAAGGATAAATCAGTTTTTTAAAAAAATTCACTTCATATTAATAAAAATTATGGATCATTTTTCTGCCTTAGACCTTTGATTTAGAATAGCTGCCATTTATTGAGCTCTAACAATGTGCCAAGTTCTTTATGTAGTATCCCATTTAATCCTACAACAGTCTTGCAAGGTAGGTGGTATTGTTCCAGTCGTTCCAATGAGGAAAGAGAAACAGAAGTCAAAGAACATGCTTGTTGTCTTGCTCCTGCTGGGTGGTGGATCTAGTAACTCTAATCTCATTTGTCAACTCCAGTGTCTTCACCTCCCATAGCTGTCTCTCTACATAACATATTCCTAAGACTTAATTTACAAATATGATTTGATGCTTAAAATAACTCCTCATTTGCCTTGGGCAATTATTACCCTGATTATTGACGTCATGGTGATGCTGATTATTGCTAGGACTAAGAGCTGCTGCTGCTTTCTCAATGTCATGGTAACTGCTTACCACACCTTACATTCTTACAATAATCTCTCGAGGCAAATATTATGACCCCCATTTTACAGACGTGTAAACTGAGATACAGAAAGGTTTGTAAACCTGTCCAAGTGACATAGCCATCGACTCATCGGAACTGCAGATATTAATAAAAAGCAAACCTTTGTCTATGCCTGCACCTTTGAAATGTTTCATATGGTTAACTCATTCAATCCCCATGAGAATCTTGCAAAGTAGATGGCATTATCATCTACATTGCACAAGTGGGGAAACAGAGGCACAGAGAAAGGAAGTGACTACTCAAAGCCACACAGCTAGTCTGTGGGATGAGGGGCTCGCATGGGAACCATTAGCCCTGGGTCCTGACTCAGAGTTTGTTACCACACCCCCATGCTGCCTGTCTGATTTCAGAACCTCCTTTGCTCTGGGCAGGTGTCTGTGTGAGTGGATTTAAACTGTATTTTTCATCCAGTTTCTCCAGTGGTGACCTCATTGTGTCAAAAGGACAGGACTTGATGCATGCATGCCCTGTCAGTGGTGATCACAGTTGGCATCAGCCAGTTGTCTTTTCAGGAACGAAGGGCCAGGAATGGTAGACAAAACAGAGGGAATTTTCTTTAGCTGCAGGCACAGAAATAGAGAAGTCAGCATCCAGAAGAATCCCAGTGGCAAGCTGGGCTCTAGATAGGTATTACCCTATGTTTGATTTTCAAAATTTTTCCTTCAGTACTTCTGCAACTATAGGGACAAACACATAGTAAGGCCTAAAGTGGACTGCTGCACATTGGAAATTTCTTCGAAGCCACATGTTTTATTAATCAAATACCTGCCAGATGTGAATTTACATTTGTGTTTAATATGAAATACTTGTTTAAATCCCTGTTCAGTTGAATTTCTTAACTTATGGTATTTATCTTTCTCACTCTGACTTAGTTCACTTATATATTACCCCCTAGGTCCATCCATGTTGTCACAAATGGCACAATCCCATCCTTTGTTATGGCTAAGTAACAGTCCTTCCTGTGTGTGTGTGTGTGTGTACCACATCTTCCTTATTCACTTGTCTGTCAATAGACACTATGACAACTATGCCCAAGTAAAAAAAATTTTTATTAAATAAATAAAAAATAAATTTCTTAACCTATTCTAATCTCCCCTAAAAATGATGCCTGATGCTTATCCCTGGATATGAGTATTTCTGAGAACACTTTTACATCAATACTCAAGAAACATCTTCCTACCCTGGATTTATGGGAAGGTACCCTCCAGCAACGCAGAGGTAAAGGGAAGAATGTTTGAAGGAGGCTAATACTGATTTGTCACTTACATTGTGTCAGGCACTATGTTAAGTGTTATATATATATATACCATCTCATTTAATAATCGTAACAGTTGTTACTATTAATCCCCATTTTACAGATGAAGAAACCAACCCAGAAAGGTAAATTAAATTATACCAGGTCACAAAAACACAAATAATCCAATTAAAAGTGGGCAGAAGACATGAATAGACATTTCTTCAAAGAAGACATACAGATGGCCAACAGACACATGAAAAGATGCTCAACATCACTGATCATCAGGGAAATGCAAATCAAAACTACAATGAGGTATCACTCTCACCTGTCAGAGTGGCTAAAATCAACAACACAAGAAACAAGTTTTGGTGAGGTTGAGGAGAAAAGAAAACCCTTGTGCACTGTTGGTAGAAATGTGAACTGGTGCAGCCACTCTGGTAAACAGCATGGAGTTTCCTCAAAAAGTTAATAATGGACTCCACTAATCACATTACTTGGTATTTACCAAAAAAATACAAAAACACTAATTCAGAGGGATACATGCACCCCTATGTTTACTGTAGCATTATTTACAAGAGCCAAATTATGGAAGCAGCCCAAGTGTCCACTGACAGATGAATGGATAAAGAAGCTGTGGTATATATATGTAATGGAGTGTTACTCAGCCATCAAAAAGAATGAAATCTTGCCATTTGCAATGATGTGGATGGAGCTAGAGAGTATAATGCTAAGTGAAATAAGTCAGTCAGGGAAAGACAAGTACCATATGATCTCACTCATATGTGGAATTTAAGAAACAAAACAAACAAGCAGAGGAAAAAAAGAGAGAGTGAGAGACAAACCAAGAAACAGACTCTGAACTACAGAGAACAAACAAATGGTCACTGGAGGGGAGGTAGGGGGAATGGGTTAAATAGGTGAAGGGGATTAAAGAGGACACTTATCATGATGAGACTGAGTAATATATGGAAGTGTTGAATCACTATGTGGTACACCTGATACTAATATAACACTGTATGTTAACTATACTGGAATTAAAAAAGTTAATATAAAAAATTCATACCAGGTCACATGACTAGAATATGCAGGAGCCAGAATCGGAAGCTCAGTCTGTCTGACTTTAAAACACATGTTTTTTTGGGGCACTTGGGTCACTCAGTTGGTTAAGTGCCTGACTCTTGATTTCAGCTTGGATCATTATCTCAGGGTTGTGGGATCGAGTCCCCCATTGGGCCCCCTGCTGAGTGTGGAGCCTGCTTGAGATTCTCTCTTCTCCCTCTGCCCTGCCCCACTTGCACTCTTTCATTCTCTCTCTAAATAAATAAATACATATTAAAAAAATAAAAACACAAAACATATGCTCTTTTGAGGAGAGAAAGATGGTGGCAAAGTAGGAGGACTCTAGGCTCACCTCGTTCCCCAAACACAACTAGGTAACTATCAGTTCATCCTAATACTCCAGAAATCGACCTAAAGACTGACAGGACAAATTATACCTCTAAAGGAGAGAAAAGGCCACTTGAAGAAGACATTTTTGTAAAGAAGATATACAGATGGCCAACAGGTACATGAAAAAATAATCAACATCACTAATCATCAAAGAAAAGCTTAGTACAGGGGTAGTATCATAATCAATGAGTTTATATGAGGCATGATTATTGCTGATTAAGAACTAACCACCAGAAATATGCAATTCATCTTAATCTCAGGAAACAAACTGAGGGTTGCTGGAGTGGTAGGGGGTGGGAGGGATGGGGTGTCTGGGTGATAGACATTGGGAGGGTATGTGCTATGGTGAGTGCTGTGAATTGTGCAAGACTGTTGAATCACAGATCTGTACCTCTGAAACAAATAATGCAATATATGTTAAGAAAAAAAAAAAGATAGCAGGAGGGGAAGAATGAAGGGGGGGAGATCGGAGGGGGAGACGAACCATGAGAGATGATGGACTCTGAAAAACAAACTGAGGGTTCTAGAGGGGAGGGGGATGGGGGGATGGGTTAGCCTGGTGATGGGTATTAAAGAGGGCACATTCTACATGGAGCGCTGGGTGTTATGCACAAACAATGAATCATGGAACACTACATCAAAAACTAACGATGTAATGTATGGTGATTAACATAACAATAAAAAATTAAAAAAAAGAAATATGCAATTCAAAACCACAATGAGATATCACTTCACACCTGTTAGAATGGCTATTATAAAAAAGACAAGAAATAACAAGTGTTGGAGAGGATGTAGAAAAAAGGGAACCCTTGTACTGTGACTGGGAATGTAAATTGGTGCAGCCACTAGGGAAAACAATGTGGAAGTTCCTCAAAAAATTAAAAACAGAAATACCATATGATCCAGCAATTCCACTTCTGGGCATATATCTGAAGGAAATGATAATACCGACTCAAAAAAAATACATATATACACCCAAATGTTCACTGCGGCATTATTCATAATAGCCAATATATGAAAACAGCCCAAGTCTCCAGTGATGGATGAATGGATAAAGAAATATGGTACATATATAAATAAAGTATTATTCTGAAAAAAAAAAAAGCCAACCAAACAAACAAAAACAAACAAAAAAACATACACTCTTTCACCAAACCATTTACACTGTCTCTCAGGGCAAAGCAGAGAATGAACACTTAATTTAAATCCATGCAGAGGATTAGGTCAGGAGGTGCCCTTCCCCCGCCCCCGAAAAAACAAAACAAAACAAAAACTATGAACTTCAGTATTCCGATTTGGAACATCAACCCTTTTGAGTCCCATGTTCTGGCCTTTGCTACTTGTAGAATATGGGTTATCTCATGCTCTCAGTTGGTGACTTCTATCCCCTTATTCCAAATTAGAAGGTAAGCTATTTAGGAAGGAGGCATAAATTTTAGTGGGAAAACAGATCCTGTATCATATTTTGATATGTCATGCATTTCATTCATCACAGATATTTTGGGGCAGGTTGAAGAAATGGCCCTTAATCTCTACTCATCCCACATCCATTCATTGTGACTGTGGCTCGTTCATGAAGAGGGTAATCTATGTCCCCATGCTTTTAATTTGGACTGCCTCCATGTCTTGATTCATCCAACAGAAGGTGACAAGAGGCTATAACGTGCCAGTTCTGAATCCAGCCTGTAAGAAGCTTTGTGTGTTTCTGTTTCTCTTACTTACTCTTGCCTCCCTGTCCTGCCATGGGAACAAAATGGGCCAGAGTGTAGGAGGAGAGACACATGTGGACAGCCACGCTCAGAAGCAGAGCCGCCTAGCTGAACACAGCTAACTGCATTCTCGTGAAGAAGCCCAGCAGAAAACAGGAGTGCCCCCCAGCCATGGCTGCCTTAAATTGCTGACCCGCAGAACTGTGAGCTAAATACATGGTTGTTGCTTTAAGCCACAGAGTTTTGGAGTGGCTTGCTTTGCAGCATCAGATAACTGACATACATTTATTAAAATATGGCCGAGTGCCAACTTCGTGGCATGCTATGGGGACACAGAGGGGATTAAGTTATGGTCCCTGTTCTGAAGGGAGCAGCCAGCACTCCACATGGGAAATCAGACTGTAAACCAGTAATCACACATGTCACGTGATTAATCAAAGGAACCTGTGAAATCCTTTCAGTGGAAGAGTTCTGCTTCCTCTGTAAAGAAGCCACCATTCCAAGGAGCACAGTACCAGTTGGTTCCAATACTTGTGTGATAGTGTCATCCAAACCTCAGACTGCAACAGTGGTCACTCAGCAAGGAGCCTTAAGGATTACCCAATGCTACTTATATCTATTCTAGGATCCCCATTAAGTAACCTCACATGGGAGCCAGGAGCTTGGGGAAAGCTGGAAAGACTGCTGTAGAGGGATGCTATCCTCTGTTTAAATTTGGAATAGCTAGATATTTGGGGGTACCAAGCAAAAATGTTAGTCCCTCGGACTTTTAATGAATGAAAAAATTAGCAGAGCTGTCAGAGACGTTTTGACTACCTCTGACTTTTCAGAAAGACAACCAAGGTAGCAGCAGATAGATTAGCATAGAGAGGCTGAACCTGGGTTTGATTCCCAACCAACAGGTTTGATTCACTTTCCAATTGTCAGCTGGTTCCAGAATCTCCATAAACTTCACCGGGCTTGTCTTTAAATAGGTAAGGTTCTGAGGAGGACTAAATGCACCTGGTACATAATTAATGTTAATTCCTTCTCCTGTTTCTTCCATTCTTAACTCCCCTTTGCTTTCTGTTACCTTCCTTCTTTTTCCTGTGGCTCCAACCAGAGTCCCAAGATATTAAGCTCAATGAAATTGGATCCTAATTATCAGCAAAGTGGATGTGTTTGAAGGCTTCCCCAATGTCTGTCTGTAAAAAGTACCTCTTCAAAGTGGCCCTCAATAACTACTTGAGTAATTCTATTCATGAGCACAAAGGGCTGAGACAAAAGGTTGAGACAAGTCTGCTTGGAACAAACTCTTTGCATTGAATACAAATGCACATATCGGCAGCTGGCCTGTCACTTCGGTCCACAGAAGGAATGATGGTTTCATGACATCCTTGGCACCACAATGGACTCACTCTCAATTGGCTGGAACATTAAACATGACCAAGGACATAACTAGATAGACTGTCCTAGAATTTTTTCTTCAAATGTAGCACATTCGAGATTCTTATGCAAACCAGAACGGAAGTGGGGAAATTCTTTCCTTTTCTTTTTCTTTGCTCTTAACCTCAATCACATTACTCTTGCTTTAATTTCCTTCTATAGAAAGAACGCCTAACAGAAAGCACATGTGAGAATTACATAAAAGTAGAGCAGAGTGAAAAGTGAGTCTGTGGAATATATACATCAAGCCTTGATCAATGAGGAGGTGAAGTGACCACCTCTTGGATGCACAGTTTCCTCATCTGTATGGTGGCAAGAATCACCTCTGGGGTTAGCATGGGGTTATAGGAATGATCCAAGATAATGGATGTGAAAAACGGTAGCGTCTCTACTAAAACACTTCCTCGTCTCAGTACCTTTGCACTTACTGTTCTCCCTGCCTGGAGATCCTTTCCTTTCCTTTGGAGATGTTTGTTGGTGCATCCTTCAGTTCATTCTGGCCTCTGCTCAAATGCCACCTCCTTAGACTTCCCTTGATTATCTTATTCAATAATAGCCATCCTATCACTCTCTATCTCCTTATCTTGGTTAAGTTTTACTTCGAAGCACTTATCTGACATCGTATCATGTATTTACATGTTAGTTGGTTAACTGACCATCTCTTGCAATAGAATGCCAGCCTTGTGAACGCAGGGATTTGATCCGTTTTGTTCACCTCTGTATCCCCAGCACCTATAATCCCGCAATATGGTAAGGATTCAAAATAAAACGTGTGTTAAATGAATAAGTTAAAGACTGTGCAAGATTATTTTCACATCAAAAATCACAGGCACAGAGTGGGCATCCTGTATGTGTTGGCAGAATTAGTGAGCGTGCATACTCATGTGTGACCAAAATTGGGGAAATAGGATGCTCCAGAGAGCCCAGGTCTCCCTGACTTAGCACCCCTGCAGATTGCATAAGGAATGTCCAGACACCTTCTCTTTCCAGCATGACGTAATGTGAAATGAGAAAACTTGCAGACCATGCTGCTCACAGACGAGACAGATGATCTCATCCCCTTCCTGGGCATTCCCAGGCTTTGCTGTTGAAAATTAAATAAATAAGTAAAACCTACAGGTGGTTGTTTCAGCCCTAGTCGTTTGCTGGCAAAATACTGGAACTCATCTCTTAGCTCCCTGGTGACTGGGGAGAGGAAAGTCATGTCAGATATTGTCTGGCCTGTTCCTTAAGCCAAATGGAATGGATTTTGCCTGAGAAACGAGGACATAAAGGGGAAGAAATACATTTCAGCATCAGGCACAGGGGACAAGCTGTGAGCAACTCATTGGGGGTGATGGGGAGTTTAAAGAACAAAGTATGCAAATTGTTTCATTGACACCAGAAGGCTGAGGTTGTTCTTGGGACTGTTTCAAAGGCTTGGGGTCTGAAGAAAGAATGTACCCAATTTCTTTTACATGGCTCACTTTCATTTACAAACTCCTTTGGTTTTGATGTCTGGGTATACATTACAATGAGCATAATTCTAATTTATCATATTTATTGCTCTACAGTTTGAAATCCCTTTCACAAGCAGATCTTCACAAAAGCCTTGAAAGTGAGGGACACAGAATTATCCTCATGTATGCTTGAGGCTTAGATTCAAGAAGAAAGGTGAACAGAGGCACCTGGGTGGCTCAGTTGGTTAACTGTCTGACTCAGCTCAGGTCATGATCCTAGGGTCGTGAGACTGAGCCCGGTGTCGGGCTGGGCTGGGTGTGGAGCCTGGTTAAGATTCTCTCTTTCTCTCTCCCTTTGCCCCTCCCCACCATTTCTCTCTCTCTCCCTCTCAAAAAAAAAAAAAAAAAAGGAAAGTGAAGAGATCACAATCATGCAGTTAGAGTGCAAGAGAACTGCTGGTAGAACCCAGATCTGGTTATGTGGTTATCTTTACGTCCAAATCTCTACAGTGGAAACTTCCAGACTTAAAAGGTGATCTCTATTTGTCAATCACAGAGTCTGTCTTCACCTGATTTTTCTGTATCCCTTTCTTCCCTCATCAGTCACTAGATACTCTATAGGTATTTCAGACACTAATGTGGGACAGGTCTGTGCACAAACGAAACTGAATCCACCTGGGTGTCTCATGAGCAATGAACACATTCAGATGGAGCTGTTGACTCTGCCCTCCAAACCTGCTGCCCCCTCTCGATGCTCTCCCCTTCCCACCAATCTATTTCTTTATCCAGAAATTAGTATCACCAGTTGCTTAAGTTGTAAATATAAAAGTTATCCTTGATTTTTACTTATCCATAACCACTTTCTCCATCCAACCCATGATAAAACTCTTCCGATTATCACTTCCAAACTATGTCTTGGCTCCATCCACTTTTCTCCATCTTCATTGCCACCATCTTAGTGCTAGGCCACCACTTTGCTCCAGGGTCTTTACAACAGCCTTATAGCTGATGACTCCTCTCCCACTCTTGTTTCTCTCATTCATTTTCTTCAATAGAAAAAAAAAGTGATGGTCCTGTCATATGTCTATCTTGGGCTTATCCCCCCACCTCCACACCCAAGGCTTCCTGATGCATTCATAAAATCCAAAATCCTTAACGTGACCACCCAGCTCTGCTTAATCTCACCCTTGGCTTTCTCGACAAACTTACTTGTGCTCTCTTTACACTAGCTTATTCCATTCGAGGAGCCCTTGGTGGAGACAAATGTTTCTTGAGGATAAAATCTACAGACAAGAAAGTGGGAGCTTGACTACTAGGATAGAATTCTGGTGATATTGTTTGAGCTGCTGGGTCTGGCTGAGCTCTAAGCACTGCACTAAGTTATTGAGGTAATACATCCCCTCTCCTATTTTTTACAATTAAGGTCAAGTTGATTTGAGTTTACTTTCATTTGCAACAAGATATTCCCAGATTTTTAGAAACTCACAGCCATGTGGGGGAAAAGCTGACACGTGAATAGGCAAATTCTTTAAAAAGAGATGGTTGGTATGATGCGGGGAAACACCAGGGACTTTTAGTCAGCCTGGGAGGGGAAAAGGGCCACAGGAGTCTTCCCTGCAGGAGACAACATCTGGTCTGAATCTTAAAGCATGTGAAGCATTTGACAGGCTGTATCTACCAAACAGAGGATGGTAGAGAGGCCTTCCGGGGATCAGGGAAAGCATGACTCAAGGCATGGTGTGGAACAATGTGATAGGATCAAGCAACCACAGTAGTAAGGCATAACTTTAATGCAGCACAGGGGATGGAGTCAAGGAAAGAGAAGCTGGAAAGGGAGACAGAGGCCAGACCAGGAAGTGGCTAACGGTGTATCCTAGCAAAATGAATAGTATCCTAGAAGTTTTGAGGAGAAATTTTCTCTACTTTTTAAAATGGGCGTTCTGATCCCTGCCCAGCTACCCTAAAAGATTAGGGTGAAGATCTCTCAATAAAATGGCTGCAAAAGGTGCTTTGAACCGGGTAACTAATTAATTAATTACACAAAGGAAACAAGAAAATTGGAACCTATTGGGCATTTCCTCTGGACCAGGATAGAGACTTAGGACAGGCAGGAGAAGCTGAGGACATGCTTAGTGGGTTTGGTGAGTCCCCCGAGCTTTCTGTTCCTGGCAGCAGATAGGGCGAGGGCACCTGTGGGAGGGGGGAGCCAATTAAAAATGTGGCCTGTTTCACAACTGCCCAAAGCAGGATTTGCCCCCTTACCCTCTGAGCCCCCCTCTCACACCCCAGCAACACAGAGATCCCAGAATGGCTTTTCAGATGTTGAAGTCCAAACAACATCAGCAATCAGAAGCTTTGTTTCCAGAAACTGTGCCCCCAACCTCCCTTCCTATTTTACTTCCGCTGTATGTTAACCCTCTCCCACCCAGCCCTGCGTCATGACACAGTTGAGCAAAGCTGAGCAAATGCCCTAGCTGCAGGCTCTTACCTAGGCAGTTCCAGCTCCAGGGTGGGGAGATGACTGGGTTCTTGAGTGCTCGGAGGACTGGAAAGTTGGGTCGTAATTGACAATGCACCAGAACAAGGGTTTGTTCTTCTGGGGTGGGGGGGTTTCCCATCCATGAGACTAGGAACTCTCAAGCCACATTCTTGGCATCAGCCTTCCAGGACCATTTACTATGGTCATTAAGGGTTGGACTGGTTATGGGCTGATTGCTTCTGCTATTTTACTTTTAAAATGGGATGAGCTGGGATGGTGAGCCTGAACTCTGAGATATTGCAAGCTGGGTCTGCCCAGATGAAAGGACAGAGGATTGTCACAAGAAATGAAACAATGTGCTTCTTCAGCTTAGATTTACTCACTAGTTGCTGAGAAGCTGTTCAGTGTCAGGTATTGTGTTGGCAACTAGATAAGATCATTAAGGCACTGCCCAGCCCTCCAGAAACTTGCAGTCCATTAATGGCTGGAGCAGTGGCACTAACTCCCTATCAGAAGCCAAAGGCTTGCAGTCCCTCCCTAGCTCTGCTACAGAGCTGTGCATGCCCACACACAAGGGAATGGCTTTTTGTCCACAAAAATTCTATCTTGGCAAAGAGGGACCATCTTATAAACAAGGTCTGACAAGTCGTGCAGATTTATAGACAAATCTCTCAGTTGCTTTGTTTTTCTTAACAAAAATATTACTCAGGGAAAACACACTAACCTATTAAAATCAATGCAAAGTGGGTATATTTATAGAGATTATCTGACCCATGGTAAGACAGGAGGCAAAGCTATCTATTACATTTTGCAATGTTTCCTGATGGACTGTTTGTGGTGTTCAAGAATATACATGTCTACAGAATAAATTTCAAAAGAAAATAAATAGTGCTCTATTGTTAGGCAAGTCAGTCCTTGTGGCTTGTGGATTAAAACAGGACTAGACCTAAAAAAAAAAAAAGAAGAAGAAGAAAAAGGAAGAGTAGACCGCAGATGAATCAGATAAATGCAAAGGTAACAGGCTCTGGAAAGCTGTTAAATGACCTTATGATGGATGGATCCATGTCAGGAGTTTGTATAAAACAGGTTCACGAAAAGTGAGAGTTGGAAGAAAAAGAAATGACTGAATATATGTATCATTTTAGGACTTGAAGTATACATGGTAACTGAACTGACAAATTCAATAGTGTAAGTAGACATTTTAAAGTTTCACCCACATCTCCCATGTTCAAATATCTAAATTGGCCAAATATCTTGTCTCTCGGAATCTTTCTGGAAACATGAGACAAGCCTTGATTAGATGCTGTCCTATGCCTCAGCACATATGGTAAGGGGCTGACGAAGCTGCTTCGTTTTCACAAAGGTACTACTTCCTTCCGCCTCTGAGCCTCAGTCTCCTGGTCTCTGAAGTCGAAGTGATGAAATACCTGCTTCGTCTCCTCACTGGACATCACTGCACTTTGCAAGGCAGAAAGCTATGGAAAGCTATACATCTGCACACTGGCTTTGTTTTGTATTTGATTCCCAGCTAATTGAGTTGGAGAGCCTCATTAAACAAATACACCTCTAGAACTTAACATTCTCTTCCCCAAGACTCAAAATGGAAAAAGTGAAGAATTTCCTTTCTCTTATCTGTTATATAAATTTAGGAATTACAAGGCACCTGAGGAGAAAGGAAATGATTGTTGACTTTATGATACTTGGTGCCTTTCTTTTTCTTTTTTAAGATTTTATTTATTTATTTGAGAGAGAGAATGAGAGAGAGAGAGCACATGAGAAGGGGGGAGGGTCAGAGGGAGAAGCAGACTCCCCGCTGAGCAGGGAGCCCGATGTGGGACTCGATCCTGGGACTCCAGGATCATGACCTGAGCCGAAGGCAGTCGCTTAACCAACTGAGCCACCCAGGTGCCCACTTGGTGCCTTTCTTGCCCCCATCCAGATGGACCAGAGCCGTAAGGGTCGTGTAAGGAGCATAATGACATTTAAGGGAGGGAATGTGAGACTCAAAGTTTTGCAAACTCACTTTTCTGAGTCCAGTTGCTCTGAGACATTAGCTATCCCATGGGATGGATCATTCCAGAGATTTTTTGTGTTAAATGGCCTCTGACACTTCTATACTTACTTATTTTATCCTAGGAGCCTAGAAATATAGTTCAGCTATATTGGTGGGCTCTGGCTAGCTACACAATCTTTATATAACTTGATTGGACACATCTATAGAAAGGAAGAGAGGAAACTTTTTCTTTAATGTGAAGTCTTCATAACAGAACTTTGGGCATTCTGAATTTATGTGTAGCTCATAGCTGTTTAATATCTTGGTTTAAAGGCTTTTGCTTGTTCCAACCTTGTTGCTGTAGAGCCTAGTTCAATCTGTGTGTATTTAAGAAAGAGGAAACAGGCTGGGAGCAAAACTGTGTCCTGGTGTCTTCCCAAAACACCCTTTTTTTTGCAAACCCTGAGAGCCTTTAAAAAGCTGCTTTGATTAGCTTCCACACCACTCCCCCCACAAACACAGAGTGAGATGCTAGTTTGTGGCCCAGGATGAGAGAAAGAGAGGAGCCGCGACTCTCACGGGACAGCTTGGCCACTCGAGTCTTCCAAACCCAAGAGACTTTACATAAATTGGAGATGCCCTGGAAGGGGACCAGCAGCCTTTTGAGCTCTTTACCCATCACTAATTCTGGCTCCAGCTGGACTCCGGCTCGGGTGATGAAAGGGACTGAAAGCAGCGGGCTCAGCGAGCATTTTGGATGGGATCTATTCAAGCTGCATTTACTCACCCTGCATTATGGGGTTTCCATGGCAATGGGTGTATGTTTCAGTGTGTTACATGTGGAGGGGCTGTACCTTACAGTCTCCCCTTGTCAGGAAAGTCTGATCATGTGCTATTTCCTTCCTAGTTGTCTGAATGGGCTCTACCATGAGTCAGTCCCCTCTTTTCCTGAGATATGCACAGAGAGAAATGCCCAAGGCCAGAGTCCAAGATCCTGAAACCACAGATCCCACTGGAGACACAGGAGAATGGAGTCTGTTCTAAAGACACTTGGCATGACTGTGGCCAATCAGAAACTGAGGCCCAGCCCCTTTCCTATTCTCACTTGGCTCCCAGCCTTGGCTGGGTTTTGAGGGCCATGAGATGAAAAGATCATCTGGACATTGTTCATTGTGATTCTTTTTTTAAATGGTGCATTTCGTGAGGCAGCTGGTACCAAAGAGAACTCTGTGTATGAGGCTGGAATAATTGTCCTCTAAGACATCTGTCTACTGGTCATTTAACGAGCCTGAGAACTGGGTGTTTGCAAACAGTTCATGGGATCACAGAGTTGTATTCAAAAGGAATCCAATTTAATGTCATTATTGTAGGAGGAAACATCCTTTCTCTTACTCTCTGTTCCCACACACCTTGGGTCATAAAATAAGAACCTTTTCCATCTGAGAACTTTCAGGGAGGAAGAACTGATTCTTCTTTCTAGTCCCCTCACTAACCCATCTCCACAGGAGACAGTCTCACTTATCTGGTGGTGACAAGGGTCTGAGTTCTGTTTGTCCGTATTTCTCGGCAGGGTGGGTCTATGTGTTAAAGACTGTGTGCCATGTGACCTCTCTTGAGTTCTCGTGTATCCTGGTGCTTGAATTCTAGACTTTCAGACTATAGTTTAAATTTATTTATCTAGTTTAGTGATTTTATTTATGAATACTTATAATTCAGGGTTGAAAAATCAGTAGCCCTTAAGATAAATCTGAACTTCTAATGCATTATTGTTCCACTTGTAGAATAACTGTGGAGTTTTGATTTAGATGTGAAACTTTACGAATTGAGAGATTGTAAAGCACAATTCTGAACTTCCAACTGACCTTGGAAGATCTGGCAGTGTGGCCTCTACCTGGTAATCATCAGCAAGCAGGAGACAGCCAAGTCTGACCCTCTAGGTTGGGCCTGGCTCTCCCGTTTGCCAGAGGGCCCTGGACACCCACTTCATACATTTGTAACAGCTAACACTCCAGTGTGCATTTGAGTGTGTGCCCTCTGCTAATGTGAGGCTTGATACAAAGAGAGAATTCCTGATTCTCTCTAGAGAGGAGATCATTTGTTAAAGTTTGTGTGACATGTAACGTGTCCTTTGGTGTGTTACTGGGGAGTGTGGGGGAAGCCAGGATGTCCCCCACGGCTGGCTGGGTTAGGGCTTGCTCTCCGCATGTCCAAGTGCTGAGGTCTAATTGTAACACCACCTGTCTAGGCGCTGAAGAGTTGGCGGGACAGGGCGGGAGGTGGTGGTGGTGGTAGGGGAACATCCCCTGGGAAGAGCAGAGATGGGTTCTGGAGAAGGAACAGGATTTTAGTAGGCAAAGAAGGAGAGAAAGGCTTTCTAAGCTGAAGGGTCATCGTGCGGGCAAAAAAAAGAAAAAGGTAATTATAAAGCATATGAAACCTTAAAAGATTATAAATCCTTTGGTATGCCTGAAATGTAGGATGAATGACAGAGACCTGGGAAAGATGAGGCAGGGACCAGGTAACAAAGGGTCCTCCCTGCTCAATGGAAATCTGCTGAAAGTTAATTTTTAACTAATTTTTCATTACATTTTATTTGAAAGTTCTAAAACATTACAGATAAACTTCTATTTGACATCTGTCTAATCCTTCTGCCCTCTTCGTCTACCTAGAGCACCAGGGTTTCTCAAATAGGGACTCCTGCCATTTTGGGCTGGATACTTCCTTACTGGAGATGGCTGTCCTGTACACAGTAGGGTATTTAGCAGCATCCCTGACCTCCACCCACTTCATGCCTATAGCATTACCATGCTTCCCAACAGTTGAGATAACCACCAATGTTCTCTAGACATTGCCAAGTGTCCCGTGGGGGCAAAATCGCTCCTAGCTGAGAACCATTGACCTAGCAGCAACCTGTGTCATCCATTTGCTGTAGAAGCTTATGGACCTATGTCTATACATTCACCTGTCCATATGTTTACCATGTTCTGTTCTTTTTCTGGTCATGTTCTGCTTTTCTTTTTCACATTATGTACTATTATGTTATAGGCATCAATTTTTACGGTGCTTTCACATACCTCTGAGTTTGGGATAACTAAACATGCTGGGACATAGGAAGCTATCAGGTTTTTTTTTGTTGTTGTTTTTTTAATGGTATAACATTTTGTAGTAGGGATATATCACAGTGTATTTATCTACATCTATGTGTTGAACATTTACTTTGCTTTTTCTTTTCTTTTCTATTTTAAACAATTTTGCTGTGCTAACACACATTCCCTCAAGCACACACAAGTCTGTACCCAGGATACAAGGCAGCCCCGCTGTTATTTATTCATCTCCAAAATGACTACTCCATTAACTAGACTCTTTGTGCTTCTTAGAGAAATGCTTCTCTCCTATTGAAAACAACCCTAGAGGGAAAAGAAAAAGGGGGCAAGGCAGAGGAGGGCAGAGGAGAAAATGAAGAAAACAAAGAAGGGTTTACCAGCCACTCCACTGATTGGAACCACAGTGCTGCTGAGTATCAGTTCAGAAGAAAAAAAAAAAAGTTTTTGGTGAGGAGATGAATAGCGCGACAGGGTATTTCAGATGTCAAAGGAGGCATCCTGGCACAACAGGAGGGAGAGAGAAAGATGAAGTTTCCAGATTTGTTTCCCAAAGTTTCTCAAGACTTTGCCCCCACCCTCTGATCTGATCCATAGCCAAAACCAACCAGCCTCCAATATGCCTTATCCCAAAGAAATGCATCCCTTTAATTCCTGCCTAAGCCAATTATCTGACATACGTCTTATGTTTTGAGAATATATATGTGTGTGTGTATATATATATAGACCCCTTCCTTCATAGGCTGATAGGCTAGCACAGGGCTAGACTCCCCCATGGGAAATGAGTTTATAACCTTGTCCTTGCTCATCTCACTGCATTAGCGGGGATTTATTTAGTATCCCACGGCCTTCCCTTGCTATATCTGGAGGGAGGAGGGCCAGAGCCTTTGGGACTAATCAGCTCTATTCTGGGAGAAGCGAACCTTAAGGTTCTCATTTTACAAGGGCACATGGCATGCCTGATGAGCAATTTCCCTTCCATCCTTCGAGATCTGGCTTCCCTCGGGAAATACTTTAACCTCCTTGTTCTCCTGACTTACTTTTGTGATGCTTCCCCCTATATTATCTTATTTACTCACCTTAGAAACTCTCATGCTTCATCTCCCATGAGCAATACCTTGAGGACAAGATTACATCTAAGACAGTCCCATGTTCCTGACTCTGTATAGTGCTGTCTTCCATTGGGCAGTGAGTCACACAGCCAACGCAAATCAGGAGTTAGAGAAAAGGACACTGCCTCACAATGGGAGGAGCCATAAAGTGTTATTGCAAAGAAGCCTGGGTACAGTGAGGGAATTATTGCAGCTCTTTTATAAACAATCTAAGCAAGACAGTTTTATTAAAATTAAAAATGCATATACTCGGTGACCTGACAATTCCACTTTTCTCTATCTGAGAGAAAATTTACACATGTGCATAAGGAAATATAAGTTAGGACATTCACTGCAAATTTGTTTGAAATGCAAAGCAAATAAACTCAAGGTCCAATAATATAGATCCAGATGTACTGTGATAGATGCACACTACAGAATAGTATGCTGCCATGTTAAAAAAACAAAACAACCTGGGGCACCTGGGTGGCTCAGTCGTTAGGTGTCTGCCTTTGGCTCAGGTCATGATCCCAGGGTCCTGATATCGAGCCCTCCATCGGGCTCCCTGCTCCGCGGGAAGCCTGCTTCTCCCTCTCCCACTCCCCCTGCTTGTGTTCCCTCTCTCACTGTGTCTCTCTCTGTCAAATAAATAAATAAAATCTTTAAAAACAAAACAAAACAAAACAAAACAACCTGACAGCTACCTAGGTGCCAGCATGTTTAAATATCTTAAACACTTAGTCATGTGAAATAAGCAAGTTAAAAATGGATGCATAGAACGTAACAGCACATACATGAAAAAGAAAAAAAAGAACACATTCTATTGATAAATACATGTACGGGTAAATATATAGAAATAGGTCCATGAACTTCTATTGCAAATAAATAACACTGGTTACTGTTAGGTCACTGGTTCTCAACTGGGGGCTATTTTGTCCCCATGGAACATTTGGCAATATCGGGAGACATTTGGCAATGTTAGGAGATATTCTGGTTGTTATAATTGGGGATGGAGTGATCCTACTGATGTAGTAGGTGAAGGCCAGGGATGCTGCAAAATATCCTTTGGTGCACAGGACAGCCACCTCCAGCAAAGATGATCCAGCCCCAAATATCAATAGTACCAAGGCTGAGAAGCCCTGCTGCTCTAGGTAGATGAAGTAGAGATCAGAGTAAAAAATGCATGTCAAAAAGAAGTTTATCTGTATTGTTTCAGACATTTCAAAAAAATATAATTGTGAATTAAGTATGCAATTACAAGGGACTGAAAACTGACCTTCAGTAGATTTCCACTGACTCCGGAGAACCATGTGTAACCTGGTCTCTGCCTTGTCTCTCCCAGGTTCCTAGTACCCATCCTACATTTTAGACATGCCAAAATATTTATATTCCTTCAAAGCTTCATGACTGCCTTTATTGCACATGATGTTCTGAGCTCTGGATAGCTGTAATGTTTATTCTACAATTCTACTTGGATGTCTAATAAGTAGGCCAACATTAACCTGCACAGAACAGACCTTGTGATTTCTACCAGCCCCAAGCTTGCTCTTCCCTCCTCTTTCCCGTATCAGGGCTTGACAACTCTCTCCCTCTGGCTGCCCATTTCCCTCACTTCCCACATCCGCTTCACTCACAGCACCTGTCAGCTCTACCTGCAAACTGTATCCTGAACTGACCATTTCCTACTACCTCCTGTCACCCTAAGTAAGCCATCTTTGTGTCTTTCCTAAGCCACAACAAAGGACCAGAGGGGATGAAGGGGACTGGTGCCACACGGCCAGGAAAGCAGATTGTAGGGATTGAGAACAGAGCTGAAGAAAGCATGGTCTCTAAGAGGGTGTTACTGAGGACCAGAGTATGAAAAAATGCCCTTTTTGGTAATAAAAGAAAATGCTAAATTAGCAGAATAAAACATTTTACTCATGAAGACAGCTATTTTTTCAGGGAGTTCTTCCTAACTGGGTTTGAATATGGTAATCAGACTTTGGGAGAGGATTTAGTCAGAGGGCATGGCAGCCCTTTGTTAGTGTGGCCACATGGGCCCATGGTTTGCCATGGCAACAGAGGAGGACTGCCCAGTGTTCTTGAAGAGGAAGAGAGCAGGAGTATAAATCTGCTCAGTGAGTAGACTGAGGAGCCAGTCCAGGTTGGACCCTGGGATTGCAATTTCACCTATTTATGGGATTGAAGTGGAAGACTGATTATGCCTGATGAGCCCTGGAATTTAAGTCAGAGACCAGTATAAATCCCCACTTTCAACCCATACTAACTGAGCTTACTAAACAACTGAAGGTCTCACTTTCTTTATCTACAAAATGGGTTTAATAATTTCTGGTTAACTTCTATTCAACATAGTACTGGAAGTTCTAGTTAGAGCAATTAGACAAGAAAAAGAAATGAAAAGCATTCAAATCAGAAAGAAAGAAGTAAAAGTATCTGTTTGCAGATGAAATGATTATATTTTAGAAAACCCTAAAAGCTCAACAAAAAAAACCTGTTAATAAACAAATTCGGAAAAACAAAAGATACAAAGTCAACATATGAAAAATCAGTGATATTTCTATATACAAACCATAAACTATCTGAGAGGGAAATTAAGAAAACACTCTCAATTACAATAGCAAAAAAAGGATAAAATACTTAGGAACAAACTGAACCAAAGAGGTAAAAGGTTTGTACACTGAAAACTATATTATGTTAATGATGGAAATTAAAGAAGATAAAGATAAATAGAAAGGTATCCTGTGTTCATGCACTGGAGGAATTAATATTGTTAAAATGTCCATACTACTCAAAATGATCTACAGATTTAATAAAATCTTTATCAAAATCCTAATGGCATTCTACCAAAAATAGAAAAAAAAAACAGAACTAAATTTCATATGGAACCAGAGTACTGAAAACAATCTGGGGCAAGAAGAAAAGAGCCAGAGGGATCACACCACCTGATTTCAAAATATACACAAAGCTATAGTAATCAAAACAGTATGATACTAGAATAAAAACAGACATAAAGACAAATGGAACAGCATAGAGAGCGCAGAAATAACTCCATGCACCTACAGTCAACTGATCTCCCACTAGGATGCCAAGAACACACAATAGGGAAAAAGAGTTTCTTCAACTAATGATGTTAAAAAAATAGGTACCCATATGCTGAAAAAAAGAATTTGGGTCCTTATCTAATACCATGTACAAAAATCAACTCAAAATGGAATGAAGCCTTAAATATAAGACAGAGCCATAAAACTACTAGGAGAAAACAGGGAAAATAGCTTCTTGACATTGGTCTGAGCAATGATTTTTCGGTTATGACTCCAAAAGCGTAGGTAGCAACAGCAAAAATAGACAAAACTGAATCAAACTAAAAAGCTTCTGCACACCAAAGAAACAATCCACAGAGTGAAGAGACAATGTATAGAATGACAGATAATGCTGGGCGCCTGGGTGGCTCAGTCGTTAAGCGTCTGCCTTCGGCTCAGGTCATGATCCCAGGGTCCTGGGATCGAGTCCCACATCGGGCTCCCTGCTCGGCAGGAAGCCTGCTTCTCGCTCTCCCACTCCCCCTGCTTGTGTTCCTGCTCTCGCTATCTCTCTCTCTGTCAAATAAATAAATAAAAAATCTTTAAAAAAAAAAAAAAAGAATGACAGATAATGTTTGCAAACCATATATCTGATAAGGGCTCAATATCCAAAATATATAAGGTGTCCAACTCCATAGCACACTTATTTTTTAAAGTGTATTTATATGTTTTATTGAGGTACAATTCACATACCATAAAATTCTTCCTTTATAAGTGTACAATTCACTGGTTTTAACATACTCACAAAGTTGTGGAACCATCATTACTACCTAGTTTTGGAACATTTATATTACCATAAAGTAAATTCTGTACTCATTGGCAGTTACTCTCCTTTACCTTCCTCCTGTTTTCTGTCTCTATGGATTTTGCCTATTCTGTATATTTTATATAAATGGAATCATACAATACGTGCCCTTTTTTGCCTGGCTTCTTTACCTCACCATGATATTTTCAAGGTTCAGTCATGTTGTAGAATATATCAGTACTTCAGTCCTTTTTCATAGCTGAATAATATTCCATCATATGAAAACGTAAGGCCACACAAAAACTTGTACACAAAAGTTCATAGAATAGAATTACTCATATTAGTAAAGAGGTGACACAAACCAACATTTTGCAATTGATGAATGGATTTTTTGATTTATGGAGCTGGGAGCTCCCTGGTGGCAGGAACTATGTCTTATTCAAAGTTTTATGCTTAACAGTATTATAACAGGTATTAGGTGAATGTTTGGTCAATGAATGAATGAATGAATGACTACTACCACTATAATAATTTGTAATAATTGACTATTTATTAATTATGATGGGATGACAATATTGAAAATGAGGGAAATTATTACTAATCAAGTAATGAGCATGGTTAGATTTCTGACTCTTTCTAGATTTTGGTCCCCTTATCATAAAATGGGGCTTACAGTGATGGTTAAAATAAAATCAGGAATGTGATTATTATTCCTGTATGTAAACTTAATACCCCACTGTACTCTTCTCCCCTTTGCCAGGCCTGCCATATATAGTATAACAATAGGCAATCGCTGGGCATTAAAGATATGTACTAGTAACCAAAAGTAAAGGACCCACTGCTTAAGAATTTCTTTGGATGATATGATTTCACTCCTATGTGGAATTTAAGAAAAAAAATAAATGAAAAGATGCTCAACACCACTAATCATCAGAAAAATGCAAATTAAAAGCACAATGAGATATCACTTTACACCTGCCAGAATGGCTAAAATCAAAACATAAGAAACAACAAGTGTTAGTGAGGATGTGGAGAAAAAGGAACCCTCTTGCACTGCTGGTGGGAATGCAACTTGGGGCAGCCACTCTGGAAGACAGTATAGAAGTTCCTCAAAAAATTAAAAATAGAATTACCATATGACTCAGTAATTCCACTACTGGGTATTTATCCAAAGAAAATGAAAACACTAAATCAAAAAAGATATATGCATCCCTATGTTTATTGTAGCATTATTTACAATAGCCAAGATATGGAAGCAACCCAAGTGTCTATTTGTAGTTGAATGGAGAAAGATGTGATACACACACACACACACACACACAGAGAGGGATATTATTCAGCCAAAAAAAAAAAAAAAGACGAATGATATCTTGTCATTTTCAACAACATGGATGGATCTAGAGGGTATAATGCTAAGTAAAATAAGCCAGTAAGAGAAGACAAATACCATATGATTTCATTCATATGTAGAATTTAAGAAGCAAAACAAATGAACAAACTAAAAAAAAAGAGACAAACAAAAAAACAGAGTCTTAAAAACAGAACGGATGGTACCAGAAGGGAGGTGGTGGTGGGGATGGGTGAAATAGGTGAAGGAGATTAAGAGTACACTTACTGTGATGAGCACCCAGTAATGTAGAGAATTGTTGAATCATTATACTGTATACCTGAAACTAATATAACACTGTATGTTAATTATACTTTAATAAGAGGGAGGGAGGAAGGAAAGAGAAAGAAGAAAGAAAGAAAGAAAGAAAGAAAGAAAGAAAGAAAGAAAGAAAGAAAGAAAGAAAGAAAAAGAAAGGAAGGAAGAAAGGAAGAAAAAGAGAGAAGAGAGAAAGAGAGGGAGGGAGGGAGGTTGGGAGGGTGGAAGTGGGAAGGAGGGAAGGAGGGAGGGAGGGACGAAAGAAGGAAGGAAGGAAGGAAGGAAGGAAGGAAGGAAGGAAGGAAGGAAGGGAAAGGAAGAAACTTTTCAGACTCAAAATGGAAAAAAAAAAGAATTTCTTTGTAGCAAACAAAATTCCTTTTCTTTCGGAGCTAAAACTACACTTGTTCTCCTGGATAGTATTAAATTAATTTTAAAATGTTTATGAATCTCTGAAGAAAGGTTGAGGTTGTGGTTCATGTATTTCAGGATTTTAATGTTTGTTTCATGTTTTCTCAATTTCAATAAAAAAAAATCACTGAATCTGAAACTTCCTAAGGCAGGACCATGTCTTTATCATCATGTCTTCAGTGACAAGCAGAAGGGTTGGCACTTAATAGGTGCTCCATTGATGTTTTGCAGATGACTAAATAGATATTTGATATAAAAAGGTGTCAAAACTGGTCTCTGGCCTCAGTGTGAATGTGTGAACCCAGTGCTCCCCAGACTTCACCCCCAGACAAGTACCAGCAACAGTGAATTGGAGTAGGTTCATCCAAGAAAATCATGCCTTGCAGACATGACCTATTTCCCAGTCTAACTTGGTGGAAAAGGGTATGACTCGTGCAGGCCGACTGGGGACTGGCTTGCTGAAGGAGAAAGTCCTGTCATGGAAAATCAAATATAGAACCCAGGGCCTTTCAAAGAATGAGGGACAAAGCAGATTATTTGTGGTGGGGACAGAGACAGTCATTTTAGCCCATATCTCCAGACTTAAAAACAACAACAACAACAACAAAAAATTCTAGCCAGTGTTTGTGGCTGAGCCCTAGAGAAATTAACCCCAGAGCCACATGGCTGATGGGAATAAGGATAAGGAGACTAATTTCATCTGTAAAATGATAGGCCTGAATGAGATAATGACCACTCATCTCTCCCAGCTCTGATGTGTGGTTTTTTGAGAAATCCTTCTGAGGGGGATGTGGCATCCCCCCGAGCACCTATGGCTAGGAGAGCCATGAGAGGCCCACATGGTTGCCATGGGGGTCCTGCTGGGGGTTTTCTGACTTTCTTCTGCAGCTGGTGCATCCAGCTTCCCCTCTTTCTGCTCACATGTGTTCCCCCACGGTATACACATGTTACCTACACGACAGAGATGCTCACCCCGAGGAAGGAAGGCTTTCAGCCACACTCTGGTTTCTGGAGCCAGCATGGTCACTGGTGTGTTTCTAAAATAGAACCCTGACTTCCCTTTGCAAATTGTACCATAGCATCCATTGCATTGATTAAAGTCCAAATTCTTATCACAGCACCCAAGACCCTAGAGGGTGGTAGGTAGGGTCTCAGTTAACCTCTCTGGGATCATCCCTGGCTACTGCCTCCCTCAGCTGGACTAGGTGGTTTTCTGCTCTTTCTTTTTCTTGTTGTTGTTTTTTTGTTTGTTTGTTTGTTTGTTTGTTTTTTAAATTCACATAGACCATGTTTTCTCTCTGGAGCTTTTGCATATATTGCTTTTTATACTCTTACAAAAACTCATAATCTTTATTTATTTATTTATTTATTTATTTATTTTTAAAAAACTCATAATCTTTAAATACGCGAATGAGACCACAACTCTCCTCTGCTTAAAACCTCCAATGGCTTCCCTTCACACAGAATATAATTCAAACATCTTACCATTCTTTACATGGTTTTACAAAAGCTGGCCCTGTGCCCCTTCTTCCAATCATATCTTCTTTGTACTGTCTATGACAGCCATGACTGACTTCTTTTCATGCCCAGGACATGCCAAGGACTGAGTCTAAGTCCCCTGCACTAGCACCTAGCACCATACTGCTTGCACAGAAGTTGTCCACATCACTGTATGGCTGGCTTCTTCACCTTCCTGGGGTTTCTTTCAACTGAAATGAAACTTCTTGGAGTGGTCTTCTAAGATCACCAACTCTAAAATAGCTCCTTTCCACTGAAGTCTGTTTCATTTTCTACATGGCCTAAATTGCTTTCTGATATTTTTTAAATCACTTATTATTGACTATAAGATTAAAGACCTTGCTGTCATGTTCAATACTGGATCCTCAGTTTTTAGAATAGTTTCTAGAACATGTTCAATGCTCAGGACTTTGTTGAAGGAAGTGAAGGTAGGAAGGAAGGAAGGAAGAAGGAAGGAAGAAAGAACATCTGTCATTATCCTGTCCTTCCTTTCACATGTCTAACTTCTAGTTCCTCACTTAGACTTCACTTTCTCCAGGAAACCTTCCCTGACCTTGGAAGATGAGGTAGGTGACTCTCATCTGTGTTCCCTTAGCAGTTGCTACTTTTACAAAGTACTTATGATGTAGACGTCTCTTTGCCTCTTAACATTCTCCCCTTGACTACCTTCTTACGGGCAAGACCCTTAACCTGGACACTGCCACATTCCCAGTGCTTAGCTTAGTCATGAGCATCTGAATAATTTTAAAACTCAGAATAAACTGTTTACTCTTTTGCTAAAAATATGAAGTGCTTCCTAGGTAGTCACTCCACTATCCTCTGGGTTAATTCACTCAAGAATGAGAAGGGATTACTATTTTGGGTTCCTGGACCCAATTCCAACATGGCTGGGAGCTTCCCACAAAACATCAAGCAATTCTTGGACACCCTTTTGGAGAATTCAACTGAATTTTGACACACTCCACCCAGAGATTGCTTCAGGTTCCACGGGTGAAAGGGTTCAATCCTACAAGACTTGTATCTACCCACCCCACCCCAGAAGCCAGTCACAAGCC
This sequence comes from Leptonychotes weddellii, assembly GCF_054177405.1. Lineage (NCBI taxonomy): Eukaryota > Metazoa > Chordata > Mammalia > Carnivora > Phocidae > Leptonychotes > Leptonychotes weddellii. The sequence continues at coordinate 63,669,612 of NC_138382.1, forward strand.
CAGGTCATTACCTGTGCTTCTGACCAACAGGCTATAAAACAGAGGTTCCTATGATCTCCCGCTCCATGGATTTGATTAATGTGCTATAGCACATTAATAACAGTTCATAGAACTTAAGAGAACTTAGAGAAACATATTGCTCATTAGGTCATCAGTTTCTTATAGAAGAATATAACTCAGGAACAGCCAGATGGAAGACATGTGTAGCACAAGGCACAGGCAAAGGGTGTGGAGCTGCCATGCTCTCTCCAGGGCATCTCCCCCACCACCTCCATGTGGTCACCCAAACTGGAAGCACTCTGAACCCTTTCCTTTGGGTTTTTATGGAGCCATTGGTGATTGAACTTAATCTCCAGTCCCCTCTCCCTCCCTAGAGGCCTGGAGGTAGGACTGAAAATTCCAATCCTCTAATCACAGGGTTGGCTCTTCCAGGCAACCAGCCCCCACCCTTCTGTTACCTAAGGGCTTTCCAAAAGCCATTCATTAACATAACAAAAGACTGTTCTCATCTCTGAGGAAATTCCAAGGGCTTTAGGAGCCCCCTGCTAGAAACTGGAAGACCAAATTTGTATTTCTTATAATAAATCACAATATCACAGGGACTACTAGTAAGTGCCTGCTAAGTGTTGGTGTTTTACTTAAATTTTCTACTCTGATTCTCACAAAAGCCCTCAGTAGAAGCAAAAGCTGACTCCCATTTTGTGGAGAATTAAATTTATTAAATTTATGTGGGCATTAAGGCACAGGCAGAGCAATTGCTTGGTCGAACTAAAATAAAAAAAGTGTTCTGTCCTAACTCTACATTTTCTCCTCTTTCCAACACCTGTGCTCAACATAGTGGGGAACCTGCAGCAGGCAACCTTGGTGATTTTATTAGCCACCCTCTGATTAACAGCTGTCCTTCTGGTCACTCAGAAAGGAGGCCATAATCAGAGGTCTAAACCTAAGGTTCTGGCTCCAGTCACCCTCTGGGGAAGTGGCCGATTGAAGCCTGTATTATCACCTGGCTAAGACCCAATGTTGATCTGCCCCCCTTCCCTGCATCAATCTCCCACATCAGACCCTAGCAGTGTTTCCTGGCAACACTGTTCTGCAAATAGTTTGTAAAAAAAGAAAATGGAGGGGCATTCATGGATGGCTGGTGATGACTTGTTTTTTGAAAGAAAGGGTACTGGATAAAATCCTGAGTGTACCAGTGCCAGCTTCTTTCCTCCCAGACATCGAGGTTGCTGGCAGGGCTGATGACTGATCACCATATGCAGTCACCTCCAGTCTCAATGGTACCTGCTCAGTTAGTTCGTTTTGCTCCTTGACACCATGCCCAGCCTTGCTGAGTCCCCTCCAATCCTGGTTTAGCATCTTCAGAGCTCACTGCAATGGATTCACAAGGAAACAGCAGCCAAAACTAACTAGGCAAATAAATGAAAGCTGTATATTTTGGACAGGTAACAGCTGAACTGCTCTGCAGGACCCAGGAACCAGCGGGCTTGTCACCCCTCAGTCTCCTCTGAAAAGCTCACAGTGAAAGCCTCCGCTTTGGGGCTCACTCTTCCACATCCCATTTAGAGGGGTCTTCCTCACCATCCAGAGTCTGGTGGTGACAGGCAGTCACTTCCTTTCTCAGCCTTGGTGGGGACAGATGTCAGAGCTTCTGGGAGAAGTCAGGACACCCAACTGGAGGACCCAGGCTTGCTGTAAACTGTGTTGTGACCTTGAGAAAGTCATTTTTCCTCTTTGAGGATTGGCTTCCTGAGCCATTAACTGAGTGGTCCATATATGTAGTGATATGTAGTGTCATCCTATCTCATGAGCCTCCTCTGGCTTTTTAATTTTGTGATTTTAAAGATGTGCTAAACTGACAGAGAATGCTGCCCACCATTTATTAAGTAGAAGAAGCAAGTTCCAGCCTCATGTAGATGTGGGGAACAAAGGCAGAAGGAAGCGTAGATAAAATTAACTGTTCTTAGAACCTGCCCCCATTGACAGATACTTGAGGCAGGCAGAGTATAATGTTCCTCAAGGTAACTCCCACTGTCTTCATGTTAATGATTTGCTAGAGGGAAAAACTACCCTAGTTTGACAATAGCCAGGCCTCCAGTATCCAGTGAGTCTTCTTTAGCATATGAAAATCCTTTTGGAACTTCCCTTTGTCTTTACTTCCCCCCCCACCCCCCAAAGTATATAATCAGTTGCTCCTCACAAGTCTGGGGTAGCTCTTTCTGCCCACAAGGTCCTATCTCCATGCTTTTATAAAACCACCATTTTGTACCAAAGACATCTCAAAAATTCTTTCCAAACACCAACATACTCCAAAACACATCACTAGCAAAGTAGCCCACTCTTTGTTTAAATACATACTGTTGTGGGAAACAAAGGCAGAAAAAAAATTATTAAATTTCCTTCCTACCTACAGCCCATTGACAGGTCCTTGAAACCGGCAGAGTGACATACCTCTAGGGACTCAACTGCTAAAGGCAAAAGGCAATTCTCACCTGAACAACCCCCCCCCCCACCCCCCGCCCCAGGACTCTATAAGTCTACTTTAACATATAAAAATTCCTTTGGAAACTTCCTTTATCTCTAAACCCCCCAAGATACATGTTGGCAATCACCCCCCAAGCATATGGCCCACTGATATACATCTGAAGTGCCTCATGACTTAGTTTCTACTAAACAGTAATAAATGACCTTTCCTAACAATAGCTAGCCCCCTCAGGATCTTGGAAATCTTGTTTCCAAAATACCTGAAAAGCTCACACTATCCCTAACCCCCTCCCAACTTGCAGATATATAATCACCATCGCTCATGACCCCATCACAGCTCTTTCTGCCCATGGGTCCTGTCCCTATGCTTTAATAAAACCACCTTTTTGCATCAAAGACGTCTCAAGAATTCTTTCTTGGCTGCCGGCTTCGAACCCTAATGTCTTTCCTACATCACATATGTCTTTATAACAAGTGCTGTTTTTGGAAATTTAAAATAATTACCAACATACTAAAAGCAACCTTTTGTAAATTTACCATTTCAACAGTTAATCAATTCATTCCAAAGGCTGCTTTGATGCCTACTTGACATCAGACTTTGGGATACAGAAGTGAATAAAATAGAGTTGTTGTCCTGGAGGAGTCTAAAGTCTTGGGAGTTTGGGAAGACTCATGATTTATTTTTAAAAGATTCTTACAAAGTAATTGCCCTGCAGTTGAGGCTGGCCTGCCTCCATATCTGATAAATAGAAAGGACACTGACAGCCCCTTTTCTTATGACAAAGAGTGTATTGTTCACTTCTCTTCAATGTCACATCCTCTCCTTAGTGTTTCCACTGAACTGCCCTTCCTAAACTTCTAACTACCTTAAGTTTGTGCCAATAATCTAGTACTTAGTCACACGCATCTTCTTTCCCTATTTCCATCTCCTCACCCCCCATTACCTCCTTAGCTCACTCCAATGAGGCTCTGTCCCCTCCATTCCATTGAAAATTTTCTTGTCAAGGTTACAATACTATAGATGTTTCACTGCCCATGTGTGCACATACGCGTGCACGTGCGCGCGCACACACACACACACACAAAGACAAAAATGCACATTTGCAATAATGTCAAGTGGCAGATGGACTGTTGACATCCACCTGACACTGCCTCCTGGATCTGGTAGACTATATGTGGGTTCTTTAGTGACTTGCACATAACCTTTCATCTTCTGGTCCCTGTTTATGTTGGCAGCCTCACCCCTACTTTGCTGATTCAGGATTCTATATTCCCTTAGTGTGTCTTTCCCACCACACCTTTATTCATGCTGCTCTCCCTGCTTGGAATGACCTTACTCTTCTCATCTAACTAGAACATTCCTACTCATCTCTGCAGTGAAACCTTTCTGTCTTATTTCCTTCACTCTTTTTTTTTTTTTTTTTAAGTTATCTCTGTTCCCTCTTCCCAGAGTACCTTGATTTCCCTTTGGGAAATTATGTCTTTCCTACTGTGGACAGAGATGCCCTCTGGATTCTTCATCTCACCTATTTGGTACAGACATGGGATGGGCATTAACCTAATCTCGGCCAACTAGATTTTCTCTCTAGAAGATGCATGGAACATATAAATTATTTTATTCCAACAATGTTTACGGGTCCAGATACCAGGAAATACCAGCCACCAATGCGTTCTAGAGCTGCTTGGCTCCCATGCATTTCAGTCTCCTTCTTTGGCCTTTTCTCCTGACCTCAGAGCTTATTCTTACATTCCCAACATATGCCTTTTCAGATTAGGTCATTCAGAATTGGTTTCTGCTCCTTGCAACAGAAAAATGACACCATAACAAGAAATACATCCTTTAAGACTCAGATAGGTGGTGACTTTCCCTGTAAAGCTTACTTAGTTCTTCCTTGGCCCCTTGTTGCTCTAGTAGACCCCTCTCCTGTGGCATTATAACAGACCTCTCCTCCCTGCATAGGCTCCCTGGGGGTACAGATCACAGCTCATTCAAAGTTGTGTCCCTAGAGCCTAGGACACACTTTATCTAGCATACCGTTGGGGTCCAGATGAAGTCTGTTCAAGAGTGAATGAAGAATTCGAACTGCTGTACCTACAGGGCTAGTATATTCTCTCTTCTTAACCGAGATAATGACTTGACAGCGTAGTCTCCTTTTTAAAGAAGTTCAATTTCAACTCAAATGTCCATCAAGAGATGAAAGGATAAAGAAGATGCGGTGTATATATGCAATAGAATATTGCTCAGCCATAAAAAAAAGGGATGAAATCTTGCCATTTGCAACAACATGGGTATTATATTAAGTAAAATAAAATTCCCAAAGCACATCAAGAATTTTAAATAGAGAAGCCTTACTATAAGAAAGTGACTACATGTGTGTTAGAAAGCTGACCTAGCAAACAGGGGATGCCAGGTAATCCAGACATTAGTAATTACAAGTAATAGCTGCTATCCCTTGGGCTGGCTATCCCTTTTATGAAAGCTTTTCCAAAAAGGAAAGGAGAAATTAGGAACTAAGAGAAGGATCCCTGCATGGCTGATTCTCCTAATTCTGTGAGGGGGTGTGTCTTGTCATGAGTGCTTCAACCTCTGAGCAGGGCACCCTGTGGCCAGTGCTTAGATATCCAGTAAAGTGCTCGAAACACTTTGGCCAGTGCCAGAACTCTGAGAATGTGAGCTTCTAGGGAGGCATCCCACAGTGGGTACCAGGAGTGCTGAAGGAAGCTGGAGGCTGGAACCACAGCTGTTTTGCTTCTGGAAGATGTCTGACAGGATCTGGGAAGAGGAAGAGAAGCTTCGTCCTGCTACCTTCTAATCCCCTGTTAAGGGACCCGAGTGGGACATGAGCCAGCAAGAACTCTGGGAAATGTAGTTTGTAGGTTCCCAGCTCCAGCATGACTCTATAGAGTATAGAAGGCAGTGGGAGGAGCCTTGGGGCTGAGAGACTCTGGGTAAATAACTGACATACATAATTCCCATAAAAAGCGACTATGTAGAGTTGGCCTCCAAGGTAATGTGACAAAATACAGTCTCCCTATTTTGTAACCCATTTCCAGCATGGTTCCCACTAACCCTTGAGTAAGAAATTACAGCTTGGGATAGGACCTCCATGGAAAATTCTGGTGCCAATATAAAAAGCGGCTCCAAAATCAAAGCATTCCTGTGAGCCCTGACACATGGAGCCCATGATTTATTTTAGCTTTTCCTTAATTTTTTTGCCTCCTTCTGCAGTCCCTGGTTCCAAGAACGTCTTCTGGGCCAGATGCTCCCATGGCTCAGATACTTGGAAATCGGGCCATTTCCTACAAAGCCTGCTGCTCTTCAGACCACCCTGCCAAACCCCTTGCTGTGTGCAGCCACACCCTGCTCCTCCAGACTTGCATTGCTCCACGTGTCCCCACCCCGCGTGTCACCACCCTCTTCCTTCAGAAGAGAATGCCATAATTGACCCATCCCATCTCCAGACTCAGTTCCTTTTCTTCTTCATTATCTACCACTTTTGCTCATTCCTTCATTCTGAGGTTGGACAGAAGTCCCTGTGTCTCTATTATGCTCTTCTCCTAGGATTCTACCACGTAAAGAGTGCCCTTTCCAATAGTGACAGTGAAATTTTGAAGCTATACGAAGCTTTACATCCTTCATACAACCACAAATTTTGTTTTCATCTACAACCTCACTGACCCACTGCTAGGTTTTGGGATCCAAATAATTATATTTAAATCCTGACTCCAGGGGTGCCTGGGTGGCCCAGTCGGTTAAGCATACGACTCTTGGTTTTGGCTCAGGTCATGATCTCAGGGTCGTGAGATTGAGCTCCATGTCAGGGTCTCTGTTCAGCATGGAGTCTGCTTGAGACTCTCTCCGTCTCCCTCTGCCCCCTGCCTCCACTCTCTCCCTCTCTTTCAAATAAATAAATAAATCTTTAAAAAAAATCCTGATTCCTACTTGAAAAACTACCTACATTCTTCTGAACATTAATTTTGTCTACTTTAAAAGAGGGCTAATACCTACTTCTAGAATACTAAATGACACAGACTGTGTGCTGCAACTGGCACAGAGTAGGACAGGGGTAATCTTCATTCTCTTTCCACAAGTGAGAGTGGTACTGTTCTCACACACATATGGGGAAAGGAGGACAAAGCACTATATAAGTCTAGCCTGGGCCATATAGTGGATTCCATAATAAGAAAGGATTTAAGAGAAAAATCTGAGCAATGCTATGTGGAGAATTATTTTTCTGTTCTTATAAGAATACAAGAGTGATATTATGACCAGATGAGATCCTCCTGTAGACTGACTTCCCCCTCTCAATGTTACCCTTGTGCACATCTGTTATTTGTGTAAGAAGGGGAATAAAGAGGGGAGGGCTGGGAGCAAAAGCATCAGGCTGGGACAATATGGGATATTCCTAGGGAAAGAATGGCAGATTAAGGGCTAGAAAGGTGACTTTGAATCATACTATATAGAGCCTTGAATGCCTGGCAAAGGAGTTTTGCATTTTATTACTTAGGTAATAGAAAGTCAAAACCAGAAAGAGTAAAAAAATAAAGAACCTTGTAAAATGGATTTGACATTTTATATATAAAAGCTTTTACTTAAGGAATGGCAGGCAAAGGGATTCAGAAAAATGCAAGACCCAGGGTGATTTATCTTCTGCAATTCTTTTTTCCCCCACAAATGATTTTAGGAAATATATACTTAAGGTAAATGCTATAGGCTGAGCTGCTCCTATCACATAGGACACAACTTGCCACTGTGTCCTTCAAACACAGAAGAGATTTCACCAATGGACCAATTCTGTGGAATCCTATGCAAGGGAGGTAACGGGTCTCATCATGGGTCTGTTCTGGTAGAAGCATTTCGTCTAGAACAAGATCATTGCTGCTTTTAAGGACCTACTGTTCTGGAACAGATGCATAAAGTAATCAGGGTAATCAGTATGGTAAACATAATGAGAAGCATGGGCAAGTATTGGATCCTCCAGGTGGGGCCTGTAGGGCTTCAGGGAAAGTTTTCTGGAAAACACACATAATAGAAAGGGATGACTAAGCTAAGTTATCCCTTAAAGGATGAGGAGGGTCAACCATTAGGAGGGAGAGCAGGAGCCAGAGAGAATCAGAATGATGGAGCAAACATGCAGAGATGAGAAGCATCATGTGCATGGGGGCAGACCACAAGTAGTCTGGGGTCCTGGGTGCTGAGGAGGTGGGGCAGGACCAGAAGGATTAAGTCTTGTGCGCCTAGCTCAGAAGCTTGCACTTCATCTTGCAGCTGATGTGGGTATGTTAAGGGGCTCTGAGCAGAAGAGTGACACTGTGGAACTCACTTTTTATTCTGTTCTAGTGGCTGCATGAAGGAGTGAGCAAGATAAGAGGAGAGAGACCAGATGGGAGGTGTTGGCAGTATTCTAGGAGGGCACAGGGGATGGGACCACAGGGGTGCCTAGGAGAGTATGGGAATAGGGTCTGTGGGAGTTGGCAGGTGATTGACACAGGGAGATGAGATGTCCCAGATGTCTAGCCATGAACTGGTAGACACTGCTGCCCACCACAAGACAGGGGACTCACAAGGAGGTGCCATTCTAGGGAAACAAAATATGCTCAGCTTTAGAAGCCATGAATTTGAGGAGTCTTGAGGAAGCAGAAAACTCATCCTGTCAGCTGGACAGGTGAGCACCAACTTCCGCATTTCATTTAAGAATGGGAAACTCCTATCTGGTTTTCAGGGAAAGATTAATTTGCCCAAGGAACTCGAGATGTTGCTTTTACCAGACTCATTTCATTAGAACTCTCTTTACATTAACTTTAAGGAAACAAACAAACTTCTGTCTTCAAAGCAGACACAAGCTCCTTTCTGAATCAAAGCTTCTGCTTCTGTTAGTCATCTTAAGCCCCTGAAAACCCCCCACCTGTAGAACTGGCCCTTGGGTTTCATATGTGTCCCTGTGTGATGTTCTTTCTGCCCCCTCTTGGTAGCATAGTGAGAGATCACAGCATGAGGATCCAGAGGTGGAAATGTTCCTACGGAGAATACATATCAAAAAATTCAAAAGTCCTGAGAAACAAAGATGATCCAGAAAGAATTTTGAAATTTATGAAAGCTTTTGAAATAATCTTTGTTTCATATTTATTTCCTTCATATCATATTTCCAAAGATTTTGAAATTCAATTTACTCTTAAATATTGCCTGTTTCTGTCAGAGTAGGAATACATAATTTTTTCATCTCTGTAAAAGCCATCTGTTTTGAACCCAAAGATTTTTTTCCAGTGGCAAGATAGAAAGGGGGACAGAACAAAAACCCTCAGCCCATTTTACTACTAGTAAGCCATGAAATAAACAAGTCTCACTATCCTCACCACATGTGCTCCTGGAACAAAAGGGATTTTGGTGTGACGGATCCAATTTTTGCTATGAACTGTGAACTAGCATATTTTTAACTTGGCTTCTGAGGTTGATGAAGGGAGCTTTCTTGTCTTTCCCTAATAAAATGCAGATGACTCTCCTTTCCAAGCTCCTAAATCCCCAAAGCTGTGTTTGAATATGAATCTCATCTTCAAGGATAAGAACAGATTTGCAATTCAGTAAGTCACATTGTGCATCATCGCTGTTCCTCATTCCAAAAATATTTCTAAAGGGCTTGACCTACAGTAAGTAAGTGTGCACTAAATATGTATTAAATGAAGGTGCAAGAGGACATTAGCATTAGCCCTTGAATATGAAGATCTGGGTTTAAATCCTGGCATTGCAACTATGTTAGAGTGGGAGGGAGTACTGGGTGCCAGTTTTGAATAATCACCTTTAAGTGAGTTAGATCAGGATTCGGACCCTGGTTCCACGCCTTCCCAGCCATGAGTGGGGAGGATTTGGGTCAAATTTCATAACCTCTCTGTAACTCAATAGGATGCAATAGTTGAGCTTGAGGACCTTGGGGTTGAATACTGGTTTTGTCATTTATTATCAAGAGGGTCTTGGCAATTTCCTCAAATGGCCTGATTTCCTTACCTGTAAATTAGAGAAAATAATTGTGCTTATTTTCACGAGGTTACTGTGAGCACTTAATGAGTTAATATATGCAAACCACTTAGGGTAGAGCTTGGCATATGGTAAGCACTCTGTATGTGTTAACTATTATTCTATTATTTTTATTATACTACCTCTTACTGTGCTATTCTGACTCTTAAGAATGTACAGGGTTTTTTTGTTTTTTTGTTTCTCTAGGAAGAGCTTCCATAGTATTCAATATCTTGGGGGTGGTGTTAGGATGGTCATTTAACCTTGGCCACTTTAAGTTTCAGTTTTCACACATGTCACTGAGATAATACTCCCTCTTTATCCCTTCTCTCTCTCTCTCTATATATATAGCATAGGTTTTTGTGAGGCTCAAATAAGATCACAAATGTGCAAACACTTAGCTAACTCTCAAGTGCTCCATAAAAGTGAGTTTATTAGTTGGAACTCTTTCCACTACAAGTGACAAAAACTCAACTCAAATCAGTATGCCAAAAAAGAAGATTTATTGGCTCTTGCAACTGGATTCTAGGGTAGCTCATAGTCCCAAAGGAAGAACTGTAAAAACCAGACTTTAGGAACCCAAACTGATGCTCATTATAACTCAAACACACAGTTTACCCGTGTGTGATCTGTGATGGCTGAAACTCTTTCCTTCTCCATATAGGCCTTTTCCATGTAATGAGGAAGATGGCGTCAAGATCCCAGATTCATACTGTTTCAGTATTCCAAGACAGCAAAAAGAGAAAATCTCCCTTGTACATTCCTCCCTCTCTTGTATATCTACTTCAAGGAAGAATTCTGATTGACCCTGATTTAATCTCTTGCCTAATCTTGGGCCAATCACTGGGACTGACGGGATAGATTACTAAGATTGTTCAAACTTGGTCATTTAGTATGGGACATTTAGTGTGGGACAGAGGGATATTGTAGCAGGTTTCTCCAGAGAAACAGAACCATAGGATATGTATATGTATATTTACATGTATATGTATAAGTATATCTACATCTGTATCTATATTTATAAGGAGAGTTTCTTTCTTTCTTTCTTTAATAAGGAAATGGCCAATTATGGAAGCTGCCAAGTCCCAAGATCTTCAGGGCAAGTCAACAATCTGGAGAACTAGGAGAGCCAATGATATAATTCCAGTCCAAGTGTGAAGTCCTAAAAACCAGGAGAGTCAATGGTGTAGTTCTAGACAGAAGGGCAGCAGGCTCAAGAACAAGCAGAAGCCAATGTTCCATTCAGAGAAGGTCAGAGGGAAAGAACTTTCTCTTATTCAAGGGAGGGCCGGTCAGCCTTTTTATTCTATTCAGGTCATCAACTGATTGGATGAGGCCCACCCACATTATAGGCTGCAATCTGCTTTACTTGGTCTGTTGATTTAAATGTTAATCTCATCCAAAGTACCTTTACAGAAACACCCAGAATAATGTGTGACCAAATATATGGCACCCTGTGGCCCAGACAAATTGACTCATAATATTAATCCCAAGAGATATATTACCAGAAGGGGAAAAGTAAAAAACAAAGACACTGAGAAGATTAAAAAATATTATCATAGATTATCATTATTAATAGTTTATTTAAATTCTGTAGAGATGACTACAATGAGCCTCTGTGTATCTGAAAGCCAAGATTAATTACACCCCAAACCCTTGAGTGTTACTCAATTTCTGGCAGAGATAGTTAGCAGGATGTTGATCCCATTAGAAGCTGTTTTGGTAGGAGAGAAATCCTATTAGTACAAGGTCCTCAACCTTGGGAATACTGACATTTGGACTGGAAAATTCTTTGTTGTGGGGGACTGTCCTTTGCCTTGTAGAATGTTTATAACATTCCTGGCTCTACCCACTGGATTTCAGTAGCACTCAGTCCCCCTACATTCCACCTTGTGATAATCAAAAATGTCTCCAGATCTTGTCAAATGTTCCCTGGGGAACAAAATCTCTCCCCATTCCTGGTTGAGAAGAACTGTACTACTGAATCCCAGCTAAGTACTAATTTATACCTCTCTATTCTTCATCCTCAGTCCCAAAGGATGGAGGGAATGCTGGTTGGCATTACAACCTGATAAACTTCCCCTACCCCCTCTATACACATTTCATTACATTTGAAGTTCCCCACCACTGGGACACTGAACTGTTGAAAAAGACTGCAGAATATATATGACTCAACATATTTTGGGGTCTAGTCCCTCCTCTGTCACTGACTTATGATATATGGCTGGCCACCTCCTTCCTCTCCAGGCCTTGGTTTTCCATATTGGTGAAATGAGATGTCCTACAATCCTTCATGTTACTCTAACATTTTATGATATAAATTGATCAGATTGGAATTATGAAATGGGAAATCACCAGACAGTATTCACCAGTTGAAGAATTTGTGGCTAAGACCCTAAATTTCCCACAAGCATCTCTTTCTTTTCTCGGAAGTTTAGATTGCATTGGGTTCCTTGGGATGTATAAAGAGTTGGGGCAAAAGAAAGAACTAACCTATATCAGGATCTCTGCTGTTACCTGATGTTTTGTTTTGGGGTATCTCTAATGATTCCATCTCTGTACAGGAAAACAGTGTCAATTAGAGAATCATTCAATGAGACTAAAGCATAATGTTTGTGAGAAATAAATTGGGGACTGTGCAGAGTCAGGGATGCCAGAGTAATGGGCACAACCCTATTACCCAAAGCGGGGAGCAGTATGATGCACAATAGAACAAATACCCATACAACTGGGTAAACTGTTTTTCATCTTTGCATTTGAAGTTTAGATAGATGACAGAGTGAAATTAGCCAGATGCAATTTGCAGTAAACAATAGCTTTGCCTCTTTATTTTTCCCATCATAATTATTATGGCACAAAATATTCACTTTATTGATGAAAAAACTGAAGCTCAAAAAAGAGGGGTTACGAGTAGTGACCACACTGTGAGTTGGTGGCGGAGTCTAGATGGATAGCTGGGGCTCAGGACACCTAGTCCAGCAGTGTTTCCATCATATCATCCCCAAGGAAAAGCCCTGTGGGGGAAAAAAGTGTAGAAAAAAACACCATCCCCTGCCCCCAACCCAATATTAGAGCTCAATAAAGCAGGTCATGCACATGATGGGTTTCCCCTCTTCCTCTCCTCTAACTGCCAATTCTTAGGTAGGTTTTTTGCAAAGATTTCAGTCTTATTTTTGCCATTCGTTCCTAACTACAAGCATATCAGAGCTCATACTGGGACCAAGAACTGAGCTCATGGAGAAAATGGCACATAGTCCCATCTGCCTTCCTGCCTTCCTGAAGAAGAAGCAAACAGAAGGGATGAAAGGCATCAGCCATGCTTCTGTAATGACCTTGCTGGCAGATGGGGATGAGAACCTATGCGAGTTTTTGACCACTTACTACATTTCTAGTTTCCAGTAACTGTACTAGTTTCCTGTGGCTGCCATAACAAATTGCCATACATTTGGTGGCTTAAAACAACAGAAATGTATTTTCTTACAGTTCTGGAGGACAGAAATACGAAATCACGGTGTCGGGGGGCCATGTTCCCTCCAGAGGCTCTGGGGAGAGTCTCTTTCTTGCATCCTCCAGTTTCTGGTAGCTCCAGGAGTCCTTTAGCTTGTGGCCACATCATTCCAGTTTCTACCTCAATGGTCACCTTTTCTCCTCTTCTTTGTGTGTCTCCTATCAGACACTTGTCACTGGATTTAGGACCATCTGGATAACTCAGGATTCCTTCCTTATCTCAACATTCTAAACTTAATTACTTCGGCAAAGACTTGCTTTCCAAATAAGGTCCCTTTCACAGGTTCTGGATATTAGGTCATGGATGTATGTTCTGGGGCATCATTATTTAGCCCACTACTTCTAGGAACTGTGCTGATTTTTCTATCTACAGTATTTCATGGACCTCTCACAGGTCTATGAGTTATGGGTGAACATTCCCATTTTATGGATGAGGAGAATTTGTAAAGGGACAGAGTTAGAAAGTGCCAGAGGCAGGGTGCACATTAGGGTATTTTTTTAATGAGTCTATGTTATTCCCCAGAGCTTTGGATCTTCCTTCTAAGAGCACACTTATATTGGCTTTGGTTGTTAATAAATACACTTTGGGGTAAGGGTATACAGAAGAGGAAGCAGCATCTATAGAGGACATAAGTATCAACACATTAGGTTGGATGGGGGATTCCCTTTGGAGGATTGTTACCCTCTTGCAGAGTTAATGGAATCAATTCAGTTCTTGGGTTCTGGCCCTGTCTCTGTGTAGCTGTGAATGAATTTTAACAAGTCTGTTTACCTCGTCCCTCAGATTTTCCAACTATGAAATGAGCAAGTTGGACTTTGAGCTCTCAGTTTATGAATCAAAACTTCCATCAACATCAAACCTCAGGACCTACTTTTTGAAGAAATGATGCCATCTTTACAAGTATATCCCTGCTGAAAATATTCAAATTCTTCCCACCTCTACTCAACTGGTACAATAGGACCCAAATGCTGGGAAGCTTTAGGATTCACTCTGGTGAGGCCCATCATCCCTGAAATACTCTTCCCTCCCAGGCTGTATCTCCTTCTCAGCCTTGAAAATCCATCTCAAAAACTGCTCCTGCCCTGATCTTGTTAGGCAGAATTAACTATTTCCCCTCTCTATTCCTATATCTTAGCTTGCAAACACTTGAATAATGTCACTTACCTTTATGAACAATTATTATTTTCCTTATCTTAGTCTTCTAGAGTGTGAATAAACAAATGAGGGAATCTAGACCTTTTTTTTTTTTTTTTGAGAAGGTGTAAAGACAGAGGACCTGCATTCTTACTTTTTTCCTCGACATTTGATTGAAAAGGGCCAGAGTCCTTAGAGGGAGACAGCCTGCATTAGTGAGATAAGGAACGCATTTAAAAAAAGATGAGAATTTGGTTCTTTGCAAGATAGTTATTTCCTTTGTTTCTTTTCTCCTTTCCTTCTTTCCTTCACCCTTTCCTTTCCATTCCTTTCCTTCTTTTATCAAAAACACACACTGAGCTCCTACTAACTGCCAGATGCTGCTAGTTCCAAGGATATAATGATGAATAAAAGTCACTACCCTGTAATCACATAGCTCAGTCTCGTGGTCAGTGTAGGCAAGGAAACAAAAAATTACATTACAGTATTATATCATACCACATCATATATAATGTATACTACATAATATAATACAGAGAGTACATATCATTTTGTTATATATTTTTTGCATATCATTTTAAGCTATATAGGCACCATCTTGCATACCACATGGGAAATGTAGTAAATGCTGTAGTAGTTTTCTTCGTGGCTTCAGGGGAGGCCATGCAGAAGAAGGGTTATCAGACAGAAGGAAAGATATGTAGAATGGAGCATTTTCTAAAGCTCAGAGCCTGTGGGCTTGAATGACAAGCTCAGACACATAGATGATAATTCAACAAAATTTTCTGTGGCCACTTCTTTCAAGGAAGATTATTTTGGGGGCCTACCTGGGTGTTCCAGTACCCACTGTAGAGCTTGTACCTTGTTCTACATAGCAGAAAGCTGCGCCAACATCATCATCTGCCCACAGTCCAGAACTCTATCCAAACCAGAATACAGAATACCAGCAAGCAGAGACATGGCCTTTCTCACTGAGTGCTCAGCCTGGTTCTCATTAGCCTTTCTCTCTCAGCTACTTTGGACTTCACAAAAACTATGTGTATTTCCATTGCTAACTTAATCTGCAAAGCATTCAGCAAACTCTCAATTTTCTTTTATTTTCCTATAATATGATGTTGCAAATAAAAACAAATTATATAAGGGGGGAAATTAGTGAATGAACTGTTATTGATTACTATATTTTAATACCACAAATAGCTGTTAATTATTAGGTCATGAAAGTACAAAGCATGAGCTGTTTTATCTTGATAACTTTATGTCTCTAACAGTGCTTGGTATAAACTCGATACTCAGTAAATGTGAATTAAGTTCAGCAGTATGGAAGGACTGAATGAAGCTGGCATTATGGATTCTCTTCGTATATGAGAAAATGGACCAGAATTTAACCGTGAAGGGAGCTGACACTCATTTTTTGTATGCTCATTAGCTCAAGAGCTATTCCTGCCTTCAGTGCTAAACACTCAAAACTGTCCTGTTGGAGTATTTCTGCTGGTGACTTAAGAGAGGTCTGCATTCATGGCCTTTCTCTTTTTCAGCCCTCCTCTCTTCATTCCATCTTTCCATGCTTCTAGCTGTGAGATCTTTCTGAAATGCAGATTGGATCACCTGTCTGAAATCCTGCTTGGGTCTACAGCCCCATATCTCACACTCAACCATGTATGCCCTATGCTTGAGCTGCTCTCAAAGAGTCTTGTGCTTTCTCGGTCCTCCCTATCTGTACATGCTGTTACCACTTTCCAGGAAGACGTCTGTCCACCACTTCTCCATTCAGTTAACTGGTATTTCAAAGCCTAGCTCAGACTGTACTGCCTCCTGGAGGCTTTCTTTGAAGGCCCTTGACTTAATTGGGGAATCACTCTTCTCTTTCCCACCCTGTTGTATTACCACCCTAAGGCAACTGATCATGTGTCTGTCTGTTTCTCCAGCTTAGTTCTGAACTCCATGAGGATAGAAACCACGTCCTTCTTCTCTGTTAATGTTCTCAGTTCTAGTCCCAGGATTGAGCATCGATCAGTTGCTCAAAAGAAAGAAATGAAAGAAAGAAAAAAGAAAAGAAGAAGGGAAGGAGAGAAAGAGGGAGGGAGTGAGGGAGAGAGGAAGGAAGGAAGGAATATACTGGTGAGGATAGTGCTACCAAATGGCAGCAGAAGACCATGGTCTCATGGTCAAGCTCAGCCTGAATTATTTTATGTATAAGCCCTTCAGGAAGAATTTGTAATAGCTGTCCACTATCTTGGCTTTGGGGGACCAGGGATATATGGCCTCCATAAACAGTGCTGGGGAGCAAAGGAGGACTTCACTCTTCATCCCTGGAAGCCAGTAGATTGCTTTTGTTTGTTGTGTTTCTGCTACCATGGCTCCCAGATGACACCCCATCCGCACAAGCACCACTGCAAACAGATATGGAGCTGCCAGGTGGGTTTTCTCAAACCCAACAGCCTCAGTAAACCAGTAGCTGACAAAAGCTAGGAGCAGGCCCCAGACACAGGGGAAGGAATGCGGATTTGTCTTGATCTGCCTCATCAGAGGGGAAACGATAAGGAAGGAGTCATGAAAGACTGGCAGCAGCTCAACTATTTGGCACCATAGGCTTCTTCCAAAGAACCATTTTCCAAGATGGATCTGCGCCCCTGCAAACGTGCTCATGTTCACATGAATGTCGGCTTGCTTTTTCTCCTTTTCTTTTTTCTCTTTTATTTTCTTTCTTTTTTCTCTTTTTTTCCTTTCTTCTTTTAAAAATTTCACTGGTCCCTCAGTGAAAAGTATTAGCAGAAGAGTCAGGTCTCAGGCATCAGGTAGATTGAAGTGGAAAGAAAGGGAAGGGAAGCAAATACCTCTCTGGAGAGACACAGTTCTATCTGAAAGGAGAGGTTGGCTCTCTGCCCTCAACTGACCCTCATTCCCCCAGGATGTTTCTGGTCCTGGGAGCTATAGATTCAAAGCCCATTGAGTTCTTCTGCCTATTGTGGTGTTGACCTGATCCCTGAAATTCTGACCCCCTCATTTTCCCTAATGGCTTTCCTTCTCCAAGCTCCCTGGGGAAGAAAGGACACCTAGACACTCTTTGTCAGCTTTTCTTTCTACTCTCTAAAGTAATTCACTGCAAGAGTATAACTGCACATTCTTCCCTTTCCCCCAGACAGATCATGTCTATTTTCCTTTTTTTCTGCTGACATTTTGTCCATCCATTTGCTCATTTCTCTAGGGTCAGGTCCCGTAGGTCCTAACTCTTCTGTTTGCACAGATCACCTTGTTTGTTACGATGAAGGTATACATGGCTCTAAGCCAGATGGTGAGATCCCAAGTGTCCTGTGATGACCTGTGGGCCTCAAGAGGTGAGCTTTTGTTTTACATTGTCTCCTCTGGCTCTAGTTTCGTTCTCCATCTCCTTGCTTCCCCCAATCAGCTGCTCCCATCATTTGACATTTATCAGTGCTTGGAAAGCATTTTTAATTTAACCTTTTAAATGTCTCCCCCAAACTCACACATAGGGATTGTGGATAGGTTTTTACTTTTCACTGATAATCTACCTTACATGTGTGCGTGTGTGTTTGTAACTTTATAGCTAAAGATGCGGTGTTCGGTCTTATCATTTCTCTTCCTCCCTCCTCCTTTCTAGCACCTCAAACCTCCCTCTCCAATATTCTGGTTTATACGCTGGGTAGCACAGTTAAGCTGGTTTATCCTACCCTGGCCAGTGCTACTTTAATAACAAAATAACCCTCAAGAGATTTCACTACTTAAAAGACATCCTCTCCCCTAAGTACAATTTAATCACCGGTTCTTAAGCTAACAACGTTTTGCACTACACACACACTCAGTAAACACACCCTGGTATCACTGTGTGATGTCCTAGGCTCTACTGACCATGGTGAGAAGAAACATTCCGATTTCCAGCCTGCAGGTCAATTTTTTACATAACAATCCCTTCCAAGTATTGAGGGCAGGTGCCAGGTTTCACTTGTTTCGATAATCGTGGTTTCTAGTATCGTATCTGGTAAATATCAACAATGTGCAGTAAATATTTTATGGCAAAATGGTTTCAGGTATTATTATTATTATTTTTTAAATTTTATTTTATTATGTTAGTCACCATACATCATTAGTTTTTGATGTGGTGTTTCATGATTCATTGTTTGTGTATAACACCCAGTGCTCCATGCAGAATGTGCCCTCCTTAATACCCATCACGGGCTAACCCATCCCCCCACCCCTCCCCTCTAAAACCCTCAGTTTGTTTCTCAGAGTCCATAGTCTCTCATAGTTCGTCTCCCCCTCTGATTTCCCCCCCTTCATTTTTGCCTTCCTACTATCTTCTTCTTCTTTTTTAACATATAATGTATTATTTGTTTCAGAGGTACAGGTCTGTGATTCATCAGTCTTACACAATTCACAGCCCTCACCATAGCACATTCCCTCCCCAATGTCCATCACCCAGCCACCCCATCCTTCCCACCCCCCACCACTTCAGCAACCCTCAGCATGTTTCCTGAGATTGAGTCTCTTATGGTTTGTCTCCGTCTCTGGTTTCGCCTTGTTTCATTTTTTCCTCCCTTCCCCTATGCTCCTCTGTCTTGTTTCTCAAATTCCTTATATCAGTGAGGTCATATGATACTTGTCTTTCTCTGATTGACTTATTTTGCTTAGCATAATACCCTCTGGTTCCATCCATGTCATTGCAAATGGCAAGATTTCGTTTAGGGATGATGATGATGATGCACATTTTACAAGCGGAAAGAAGAAACTTGGAAACCTCATGTAGTGCGGTCTTAATTACACAGTAAATAGCAGAGCCACATCTTGAAATGCCCAAATATTCAGACATCAAACATTACAGTTTATCTTCTCTATCATATTGGTGGCATGTTTTTGGCAAACTATTTTTTTGTCAGATTTTACACACATGTGAAGTCATTTGTGTCCTTATTACTGTCACCCATACCTATAGATTGGTCTCTAGGGCTCTTATGTTTGTGCAGGGACGGGTGGGCAAGGACTGAGGAAGGCGCACACATACAAATTTCCATTCTTGGCCCCTACTATCAGATGTTCTCTCAGTCTCTATAGCTGGCTGCCATAAATCAGTCGCAAGAGTTCCAGGGCTCTTTTTTACACAGCTGGCTCCTGAGGACACAACTCTGGTCATAGCAACAGAAAATTACCATTTTAGAAAAGGGAAAACCAGACATAGGAATGTTGCCCAGTGTATTAGTTTTCTAGTGTTGTGTGACAAATCGCCACAGATATATCAGCTAAAAATAGCACACAGATATTATCACACAATTTTTATAGACCAGGAGTCCAGAAATTGCTTAACTGGGTCCCAGAAAGCTGTCAGCAAATTGCTGGTTGGGCTGTGTTTACATCTGGGGGCTTGACTGGGGAAGAGTCCATTTCCATGCTCTTTTGGGTTGATGACACAATTTATTTCCTTGTGGCGAGATGGTTGAGGCACCCCAATGTTTGGGTGACTGCCAGCAGATTTAAATGTCTTCTTTCTGGGGGTGCCTGGGTGGCTCAGTCAGTTAAGTGTCCAACTCTTGATTTTGGCTCAGGTCATGATCTCAGGGTCATGAGATTGAGCCCTGAGGTGGGCTCCATGCTGAGCATGAAGCCTGATTAGGATTTTCTCACCCTCTCTCTCTGCCCCTCTCCCCCACTCGTGCTCTCTCTCTCAGAAAAGTGAATGAATGAATAAATAAATAAGGAAATAAATAAATAAATAAATGTATGTCTTCTCTCTGGATTCATTTCCATTTTAATAAAAACAATATAAATAATATTCCTTAAGTGTAAGCACTAACATTTGCTCAAAAATCACATGGCATCAATTTTGAAGTGGAACTTGACTATTACATTCAAACCAAATACTAAGAATGCCAGAAATTTATCATGTGGAAATATGATCAGGTGACTTGACATCTTTTTCTTTCATAAGTGGGTCCACACGTTGGTCATACCAATAGTGAGAGAGTTGCCTGAGCTCAACTGGAAATGCCCAGGTCTTCAATTAGAACTACTTTACCATTTCATTTACTGCCCCCACAACACCCTCTTCTCTTCTCCTACCACCACTACAGCCCTTCTCTTTTCACCATTTAGGTGGCTTCTACTGTTTAGTGTCCTTCACTAAGTCCCTGGTCTGACCTGGATTAATTATTTCAGAAGCATTAGAGACTTGGCTGGAAACCAAATCCCAGCACCCCAACTCCTAAAGGGTCAGTTCAGCTCAATACATGATTACTTGGGAGTTGAATGTATCACAGTCTCCGTAATTAAAACTGAAGATAATTTTTCCAGATGAAAAAGATGACATTTAAGGAGTTATAAATGACTTATAATTTCCTGGGGTAGGAATGTAGACTTGCTTTAGGAGGAGGAGAGTATGTCTTTTATTCTTGTTTGAAAAGGGACGGCATTGGTAGGCCCTCTCAGTTATATAAGTTCAGGGGTTGATAAACTTGCTCTGGAAAGGGTCAGACAGTAAATATATTAGGATTTGTGGGCCAGGTGGTCTCTGTCCTAATTGCTCAATGCTGGCATTAAAGCATGAAAGCAGCTCTGGACAATATATAAATGAATGAGTATGGCTGTAATTCCAGTAAAACTAATTATAAACCCTGAAATTGAAATTTTATATTATTCTCATCAGTCATGAAATTCTTCTTTTTTTTTTCAACCATTTAAAAATGCAGAAACCATTCCTGGCTTGTGGACCATGTAAAAATGAGCAGCAGACTAGATCTGACCATAGTTTGTCAACCCCAGCTACAGATATAAACCAAGCACCTACCCACTGTTCTTGGAACAAATAAATGATCTCTCCCACCCCCTTGGAAGTCTGTTGGGGCTGCATTCAGAGTTGCATGGCATCTCTGAAGATTCTTGGTGGGGAGAACGGTCTCTGAGATTGGACTTTCAAAATAAACACTTGGCTATGTTTAGAGGCAGCAGCCAAAGGAAGAGCCTTCTAGACTCCCGGGGCCGTTGCAGCTTTGTGGAGGACAGCTGGGCCCAGCCAAGCTATGATTTCAGTGATCTCATGGACAGGTGAGGAGGCCATACCAGAAAGATGAAGGTTAGCAGCTGCAACTTGGATGAAATCATCTCAGTAGAGAAAGGAGTGACCTGCAGGAAAGCAGATGGTGGTCTGCAGACAAATGACTGGTGTATACAAAAAGTGACAACCAGGATAGATTTGCAGAACATTGTAAAGTGTCCTGAAGATTCCCAGAGATACTGTGGAGTATAGGGAAAAAAAAAAAAAGAATTTTCTATATTTGAGTGCTTGGGGGATAATGCCCCTATAATTTAGAAATACAAAGAAGTGCAATGTTTTTGGTAGGGTCTGGCTTGTGAGATGTATGTTATCATAAACACACTTGGTTGCCAAGCAACATCCATATGCCTATTCTTACTCTTTTTAAAAATTTTCTATTTTGAAATAATTTGAAATCCTCAGAAAAGCTGCAAAATAGTACAAAGAGCTCCCATATTTCTGTCACCCAGATTCCTCAACTAGCATTTTCCCACATTAGTCTTAGCATTCTTTCTCTCTTACATATACACTCACACACATGACATACATACTCATATATATTATTGTTTCTGAACTATTTGCAAATAAGTTGCATCAGTTTGTATTTCTTAAAAACAAAGACATTCTACATAATACAACCAGCAAAACCAGGAAGTTAGCAGGGACCCCATATTGCTTTGTAATACCTATACCCAACTGGAATTTTATTGATGCCTGAATAATGTCCTTTTTATGTTCTGGCTCCAATGCAGGAACATGTGTGCACTTAGTTGCCATGTATTTTTATTTCCCTTCAATATAAAACAATTCCCCAGTCTTTACCTTTCATGACTAACATTTTTGAAAAGGACAGGCCAGTTGCTTTGTAGACTGGGGCCCTTGCAGCTCTGTGGAGCTGTCCTTCAGTTTGAGTTTGTATGATGTTTCCTTACAATTTACAATAGTTTAGCAATAATATCTGCCAAATATTCCTTTCATGGCATCATACTGTTAGGCACCAAATGCTAATTTGTCCCATTACCGGTGATATTAACTTTTATTACTTGGGTCTAAGGTTTCTCTACTGCAAGGCTAATTAATAAGTATTCTGTACTCACCACTGAATGATTAATAAAAATATATTTTGAGGATTGATACTTCAGGTCTTCTACTGTAAGAGTTTTTCCTTTGCCCCCATTTATTTATATCAGTATAGATAAATTAGATGGATTTCTATTTTACTCAAAACATTACAGCCTGTAAATGTCATTGTTTAATGCACAAATTGTCTTAGACTTGGCAGTGGAGCCTCTCCAAACTGGCTCTGGTGGCATTTAGGCCTGTGGCCATCACTCTTGAGGCAATTCCTTGCTTTAGGTCTTTAAGACATTCTAGACCTATCTGCATTTTCCTTTCTCCAGCTCTGGATAAGCCATTACTCTTAGGGGCTCTCTTCTTTAGTGGAGAATAATACATGGAAACCAAGGCCAGGACATGCTTATTGTGAAAAGGGTACCAGTGTTTCTAGGTCCTTTTAATGGACAGAGATAGAACACACACACACAATCTATATTTATTTAATTATGTAAGTTAGAAACGGTATGTTTGCCTCATCATTTTCTATTTCAGTCTGCACCATGTTGTGGCATTTATTCAAGTCTTATCCCTTTCCACATTTGTAAATCCCTCCTCTATCAGTGAAATCCAAACTCACAGCATTTTCGATGTACTTTCTTACTTTTTCAATTCCTCCTGTTTATAACCCCTACTGAAACATGCATGAGGGGAAGACATAGAGAATCTCCCAGGTGCCAGTCCTGATAACTTCAGGGGGCTGAGTTAATACTAGCAGGCACCTAGTTCTTGTTATGTGGAGAAAGTAAACCCCCATTAATATAACTAATGCAAGTGCAGTAGTTACTCTTAGCTGAATACATTCTCAACTGAATTCCAACTTGAGCAGTGTCTGGTGTTGCAGAGGAAGTTGGCCCCACCTATAGCTCCAGGGATAGATCTGATTGATCTTAAGATCCATTCCATTTTACAGTAATTGACTTAGGGATGGGCACATGGCCCAATTCTGGAAATGATGTGGAAGGCAAATCTGGCCATGGGAACAATCAGTGTCTCTTCTATAGGTTACTGCGTGTGGGTGTAAGGCTCATGATTGCTGTGGCCATCTAACTACCTGCCTGAAGATAAAAGAGACACATGGAGAGGAATCAGAGCCATGACCTCAGCATTAAATCAAAACTACAGCCTGCCCCACCTTTGATTCTCAATTATTTGAATCATTATGTTTTCTTATTAACTAAGACAATTTGATTTGGATTTTCTGTTACTTGCTGCTTAAAACAACTGAACTCATAGATGTAGATAACAAAAATATGTATTGGGCTCAGTCCTTGGCAGTAAGAATACAGAGAGAAATACAAAATAAATCTACTTTCAATGGCTCAACCTAAATATTATGAAGGACACAGTAAGAGCTCAGAGGAACTCTAGATGAGGTGTTGCCTTACCTAAACAGGAGTTTATTGTTCAGAAGATAGGAAGGGAATAAAGACCATTATAGACAAAATCTTCAGTACAAAGGCATAAAACACTAAATGGTGAGGGAGGACAGTGATAGAGGTTTTAATAATAAAATGAAAAGTATCAGCCATTATTGATTTCATGAAGAAACATATGTTGGTCACATACAGGTAATGCAAAGATATCTCTGCCATGTAATTGGGGATAAATATGTATAGAAGTTATATGGAACTAAAGATGTAAGGCTAATGGCACCCAGGGTAGAGGGAATCATAAATTATGAATCCATGCCTCTGAAATGCCTCGTCTTATGAAAATGGACTGTGGGGTAGACCCTTTTCTAAAGGCTATACTGAGTTTAATCCATGAACCTGAATTTTCTTCATTTTACTGACAAAATGAACCTGTGTTTCATGGACCTGAGAGTAGAGAAGCTGTCTACCTCAAGACCTGAGGCTATTCATATCTCTAAACCAAAATGGTGGCTATACCTACACATAAGTTTTCTTCAATGAGATTATGAAACAAAATCCCTTGGGACAAAGCCCAACCCTGCTCTGAACTAGCAGCATTTCTGTACTGTGACTTCTTTCTACTGCTTCAGAATTGGCCTTTACTCAATGGCACAGACCTGGTGCAGTCTTGATTTGATGCTGTTGACAGATGCACCATTTGAGAAAGGACAATAGAAATCTCCCTTCCTTAGCTATCACCATGGAAACTTAGAGCACCAGTCAAATCACTGTGTTGTTTGTCTCGTTCCAAAGAAAATTTAACTTGACTTATCTGAATTAATTAGAATCCAACAAGAGGACAATGTTGCAATGAGGAAAAAAGAAAGGAAACAAATACTGGAAAAAAGATATAAAATAATTATTACTTGGGATTTTATATCTGGGGAATCAAAGATAATTAGTAAAAATTATTTTAGAATAGGTAAGACAATTTAGAAATTGGCCAGATAGAGGCTAAATATACTAAAAATATCTAATATTTTTAGATACCAGCACTACAGAGATAGAAAATTTAATGATACACATTATCATTATAATGATATGATAGACCAGCACTACAGAGATAGAAAATTTAATGATATACATTAAACAAAACAACCAAAGCAAAACCATTGATGAAGAGATCCAGAATATCCAGCAGCCCTACCATCTATCAGATAACCACCTATCACTGTCAGCTGAATGGAATTGAGCATGGACACCCCCACTCCCCACCACCACATTTACTTAGCATATACATGTCTCTTCTTGCTGACAAGTACTCTCACGACTTGTACCATGATCCTCACAGCAATTCTTATGGTACATACTATGAACCCCATTTTGTATATGAGAAAATTGAAAGAGGAGAGAGCTCCAAGGTCACAGAGTTGGTAAATGTCACAGTGGAATTAAAATTCATCTCTGCTTGACTCCCAAATTCATAGTTTTTGTTTTGTTTTGTTTTTACTGTTTTCATCCTAACATGCCATTAGGTTGAGTTCTCTCTTTGTGGAACTATCTCCTTAAGCTGAAGTTGTTCATTTTTTATGGGAAGACCCCCAACTCCTATTTCCCTCCTTGGCTTTTTCATACTTGTAGGCCAAAACATGTTTTTATATTTGGCTTCCATGCAATTTCCTTCCCATTCCCACAGCTGAAATGCACCCACCTGAAGTCAGTAGCCAATCTCTGGTTTAACTTAGAACAGCTGGTGGTTGTAAAAAGGGAAAGCAAAAGTGTAGCTGTTTTCTTTTCAAATCAAACTTTTGTTTTAAAAGTTGAATGTAGAGAATTCATGGCATTTTGTCTTGATTGTTCACATTAAAACTTGAAAGAGTAGGAAAAGGAACCGTGGAGGTCCTGTGTTTCTCTAACTTGATTGGATTAAGTGTCCTCACTAGAGCAAAGTTCTCAGGGAGCATTCCTCAAGTGAATCCCTAAATGTCAGGACCTTACTAATCAATGTCATAGTGCAGTATCCTTCCTGCCTTGACCGTAACAAAATTTTCCCGAGGAATGGGATCTTTCCAATATGTCTGTGTATAAACTGGAAGGAGAACATGGGAGAGTCTTTTGAAAAGACTTGGCTTTTGCCTAAAATAATGAATGCAAAGTGTCTTGGGGAATTATTCTACAGAGAATATTTTTAAAAAGGAAAAGTAATATGAAGTCCAGAAATTGCCTTCAATTGAGGATACTGACCTTTAAGAAGCAGATCTCATTATCCCTTCTTCTGTTGATTGGTATTTCACACTTGGTGGATTAAGAAAAAATGAGTTGATGGGGAGGGCACGTGATATGATGAGCACTAGGTGTTATACGCAACTGATGAATTATTGAACTCTACATCTGAAACTAATGATGTACTATATGTTGGCTAATTGAATTTAAATAAAAAAGAATAAATGAGTTGGAAATACTGTTAATAGCTATACATTGGTGAAGTTTCAGATATGAATGGCAAATAAGATATGATATAGTAGAAACACCATGGGTTTGGAATTGTATATAATGCCATTCAACACCTGGTTCTCTCACTTATGAAGTATACAAAATAGTTACATGGCTGCTTTTGTTTACACGTAAAATATAAAGTAAGAAAACATAATTTGCCATTCAGCACTTGTTCACATGCTTTTTGTCTTCCCAGAATGTCTTCTCCTTCTTAGATGCTTAGATAATGTTTACTTAGACTTTAAGGCTTAGCTCAATGTTCATGTCCCCTGTATTCCTCAGAATTTTTTTTTTTCCTCTCTGGCTCCCAGGTTACTTCACACTATTATAAACATCACACTAAATTAAAGATATTTATTTTTAAAAAAAAAATAAAAATAGATAAAAAATTTAAAAAAGATATTTATTTTCCCAGGTGTGTCTCTGATCAGACGGTGCCAAGACCCTGTCTTCTTCATCTTCATAACCATAATGCCTAGCCTAGTGTCTGATGTCCTATATTAGAGACTGGATAGACTTGGCATGTATAAATTTTTTCAGAATAAATTTACTTTTGTTTGCATGTCCAGATAATCATCCCAATTAGCCATTGGTGACAGACTTGCAGGGTCAGATGTTGGGCAGTCAGATCCAACTCCTCCGACCCCAGCTGTTTGCGGTCTACTTTCGGTGTCTATCATATCCACATACCCCCTCTGCCAGTGTTCATATTTTCTAATGCTGATTCTTTGAAAACTAAATTATTTACTTTAGGCTCATTCCAATCAAATAGTTATGTGATACCAAGTATTTGATAGGATAATTATTTTTTAGTGCATAGTGCAATGATTCAAGGCCGCTGAAGTGTTTACAAGTTTGTCCATGTAGCGCCTGTGACCACTTCACATACTGCCAGGGGTACGCAGACCCTCTTTGGGACACATTGAGCTTTGGGCCCTGCTCATTTACAAATGAGGACTCAGCATGCTCAGAGAAGTACATGTCTAATCCGGGGTGCCACAGCAGCAGAGCCTGAACAAAAATCCCAGCCTTCTGAGCTTGCCTTCAATAGACGTTCCATGAATTAAGCCAAATATGTACATCTCCTTGGAGCTCCAGCACTTTGAGCAGCCTTTGTCATTGCTCCAGGCTTTTGTGGCTAGGGTGAAAGCAAGACACTACATAGCGCTCTGCCTGTGCCCTAGCAACCAAGCACAACACAGATGGCCAGCTTGGCAATCTGCCCACCAGACGCTGATTGCATACCTGGTGGTGAGACACAATGGCAGCTTCTCCCCCACAGGGATAGTGTGTATTTGCACAGTGTGGCTGGAGTTTATAGTGATATGCAATAAAGATTAGACCCTGTGCCTTCAGGCCAATTTGCTAGTTTCCAGTCTAGAGGCAATAACTTTCTGCTGGTGTAATGACAACTTGTCTCTTGCAGCTGGATCACGTTAGGACAGTAGGAATTTGCTTTTTTGGTCCCTTTTCAATAGTGCCTTGTAATAACAGGGTAGCAGTTTCCCAAGATGTTCCTTGCCAGTTGCACATATGTACTGGCTCATGAAATCGTGAGCATTTCCTAACATCAAAGAATGGGAATTGTCTCCATCCACAGGAGAGAATAGTCCCCATTTTACAGGTGGAGAGACCAAGGCACATTTCAATTCAAGAACAATTTATTAGGTGCCCATTATTACTTGATAAATTGAACGAATGATTATTTTGTGTAAGCCATTCAACCAGGCCCTGGACATATAAACAATGCACAATGTGATTCAGTAGGTATTCAGACAAGCAGAGGAGACAGATATTTACACTAATAACTATAATACAACATGGTGAGTGGGCTAATAAAGGGGTGTACCCAGTACTGTGTGAGCAGAGAGGAGGGGGCAGTTAATTATCCCTGGAGGAGGTTAAAAATGAAAGCTAAATTTAAGCTGGACATTACATCCAGAAAAATGCATTCCGGCAAAATGGTGAGAGCTTTTGCTTTTCTGCCTGATGAATCTGAGCTCAAGTTTCTACTTTACTACTTACTCATTTTGTGACTTTAAGCAAGTCACTAAACATTCCAAATCTGTTTCTTTATCTATAAAATAGGGAGAAAAAGAGTTCATGCCATAGATATGTATATAGAGTGAGAATAAAATGAAATAATCAGTATGAAGTGCTTAGCTTCTTTTCTGGCATCTAATATGCATTCAATAAATATTAGCTTTCGTTGTCATTCTTATCATTACTATTATGATGTGATGATGACGTGAGTTGCTTTGCAGGCAGGCTTGTGATGTGGTATTATCATTGGTCGGGAAGCACTGGCTATAAATTTAGCTCTGAGTTTTACTACCTGTTGGTCCTTGAGCACAGTCTTCACTGTTCTGAAGTAATTTACACTAGTTGACCAAGATGGATGTAATAAATAAGATATATGTATTTGGTCTTCGTTCTTGATTCCTGGCACACAGCTCCTAAAATTCTTGGAATCTCTAGAGTGATAAGAGTATCTTTTGTATGCTAATGACTAGTGGCTGGGGGCCCCAAGATAGCTTCAGTATGGGGACTGGCATCCAGAAAGACCAAAACATAATTTGTAGGTTGGAACTTTCAGTCCCATTTCCAACCTCTGCAGAGGAGAGAGGGCTGGAGATAGAGTTAATTACTGATAGCCAAAGATTTAATCAATCATGCCTATGTAATGGAACCTCCATAAAAACCTCTAAAAGATGGGGCTTGAAGAGCTTCTGGGTTGGTGAACACATCAAGCTGCTGGGAGGGTGGTGTACCTGGAGAGGGCATGGAAGCTCCTTGCACCCACCCCTCATACTTTGCCCTATGCAACTATTCCATTTGGGTGTTCCTGAGTTGTATCCTTTGTAATAAACCAGTAATAGTAAGCAAAATGCTTTCCGGAGTTCTGTGAATCATTCTAGCAAATTACTGAACTTGAGGAGGGGGTTGGTTGTGGGAACCTCCCGAATTTATAGTTGGCTATTCAAAAGTACTGATGACAACCTGGGACTGGCATTTGAATTGGGGTCAGTCTTGTAGGACTGAGTCCTTATGTTACGGGATCTGATGCTATAGGGTCAGAAGTGAACTGAATGATAGGATACCCAGCTGGTGTTGGAGAAGTGGTGTTGGAAAAGACACGAAGTATTTGGTGTCAGACGTGTGGTGAGTAAAAATCAGTTTAGAGCTGCTTATCTTCATGCACTAGGTTTCATCCCCAAAGCAACTCTTCTGAGGAAGGTGGCATCTTCAGAACTGTGGTCCCTTTGAAACATCTCATTAAGCACTCAGAGACACTGCCTGTTAGGTTTTGGAAGTCACATTTTCTTGGAGAAACACCACAGTATGATCATGGCACACTGCATTTTCTGGTATGAGAGATGTATATCCTACTCACAACCTGAATTCTGATGAAGCAGGAAAAAGTACTTGGGGTGAAGGCCAGGAAGTGAGGAAGGCTGTGTGGAGAGGAAATGCTTCCAGGCAAGGAAAGCTTATAGCTAATGGGGACCCAATGCAATGGATGTTCAGCGGGGAGGTGACATGCAGTGCATTGTGGGAGCACAGAGTGAGTGCTTAGTCCTTCCCAGGGAGCTAGGGGAGTGAGGCTGGCAGAGTCCTGAAGGCTGAATCAGAGTCATCCAGTGGAACAGATGAGAAAAGGTAGCCTGGGCAGAGAGAAGAGAATTGTAAATACCTGGAAGAATCAGTGTTTGTGGTACATTCAGGGAATGAAGAGATGTGAGTAGTCTGTTGTATCTGGAAGGAGTGTCAGACTAGACTAGAAAGGTTGGCTGGGGGCAGATTTGGGGAAGGGAAGACAATGGGAAACTTCTCTCAGCTGAATATCCTTAATGTGCTTCCCCACCCTCCACATCACTCTCACCACCATAAATGAAAACAGTCAATAATGAATGTCATCTATGTGCTATGCTAAATGCTTTACACACTAAATATCTCTTAATCCTCACAAAAACAGAAAGAATTAGTGTTTCAACTAGGGTTAAATTTGGCTGAGAATAGTATTTGCATTTCTCCCATCCCTCAACAACAATGTCATAAACAAGATACAAATGTGTTTTTCTCTCATGTGCAAGTCTGGAATTCAGGGGTATGATGGTGGCTCTGGTATAAGACGGTGTCAGATACTGGGGCTTCTTTTTCATTGCTCCTTCATTTCCATGCCCCAGGCCATGTCATAGCCCAAATTTAGCTACTCTAGCTCTAGGTATCTTGTTTGCATTCTTGTCAGCAGCAAGGAAGAAGGGATAAAAGAAAGAGGGTCATGGGATTATATGAGAAGTTTTCTAAGAAAGCTTTCTGGGAGCTAATCCACAATATTTCTGCTTGCATCCTGTTGTCCAGAAGTTAGTCACATAGCTGTATCTGGTCCCAGAGAATGTAGTAGTTATTCTGCAACCATATGCTCAGTTAATAATGTGGAAAAGAGATGAAAACATAGCTGTACCTACTAAAGGCAGATAATCGATCCACATTTTCCAGATAAGAAAATTAAGGTTTATGGAAGCAAGGCAACTTGCTTCTGGCAACACAGCTGTTAAATGCCTAAGATTCCAACTGATTCCAGTTCTGGTGGTCCTAA
This sequence comes from Leptonychotes weddellii, assembly GCF_054177405.1. NCBI lineage: Eukaryota > Metazoa > Chordata > Mammalia > Carnivora > Phocidae > Leptonychotes > Leptonychotes weddellii. Next base: position 63,700,350 of record NC_138382.1, read on the forward strand.
CAACAGGACTTGTTTTCCAACATGACTTAATAGACCTTAGTGTGGGCTCCTCCCAAAAGCAGAGCCCAAGACAATGACTTAGGTGAGAATATTTGGAAGAGAATCATGAGGGTGACCAACAATCCTGGTTTGGCCACCACAGCGGGGGGCTTTTGGGATGCAGGACTTTTAGTTTCAAAACTGGGATAGTCCCTGGAGAACTGTCCTGTGGATGGGTGGTCAGGGAGCAGGCAAAGGGAGACAGGCAAGAAAGAAAAGCCAATGTGAGGGTGCATCATCAGTCAATGGGGCTCCATTTCATCAGGGCCTTTGAGAAGTTTGCAGAATTCCCTTCACAGATGGGTGCCTGCAGGATGTATCCAACAGCCCCTTTCCTCATCAGCTGAGGGTTGGTCCCAGAGGGTAGCATCAGGTGATTGAGAATGCTCCACCATGGTGACAGATGAGCTGAGAGGATAAGGTGGGCATCCGAGAAGCCTACTACATCATGTGTGATGCCTTACTTAAGTGCTTTGAAAGCTCAGGTATTAGCCACAGGACAGTGACTTTTCAGCTGAACTCCTTAGATTCCCTCAGCTCCCTAGGAGCTGTTTCTAGACCAGGTCTCCTGGTGAGTGTGTGTCTCTGTGTGTGTTTTGGTTGCAGGGATGCCTTAGTGCTTTGTTTCTCTTCTTTAACTTAAACCAGATCTGTTCTAATTTTATCTCTTTCTGTTTGTATTATGTATTATTGTAACTTTCACTTGAAGGAAAGGTTCCACAGTTTAAAAAGTTTGTACAGCACTGTGCTGGGTAATGGAGAGCCACTGAAGTGTTTATGTAGGAGAATGAGTTGTCACATGAATGCTCTGGAAATCTCATTATGACTCCAGCCTGGAGAATGGGTAGGAAGAGCAAGCCTACAGGCAGCAATTACACAGTCAATGGATGATACAGGATGGGCCAGGGAAGAAGAATGGACCAGAGGACTAGTTGGATTTGGATGGTAATGGAGAAGAGACTGAGGAGGTTCCATCCACAATGGATTTCTGATTTGGTTAGCTTAGGATCAGAATGGTGCCATTTAATGACAAAAGATATACAGATACACAGCAGAAGGAGCTGACTTGGAGAAATAATGATTCATACATGTAGTGAGTAAATGACCAGCACCTGAGACTCCTTGTCCTATAATAGGGCGAGTCTGTAGTTGGGGAGTGCAATGATAATTTTGAGATGACCCCTGGCTACTGCCTCTTCTTGGGAACCCAGAGGGAGGATCATCCAGGCAGAGTGTCCTTTGTCCCCAGGGACCATGGAGAAAAGTGATCAATTCTTCCTTCTCTGAATAAACTAATCAAGGTGTGCTGCAGTAGATGCCTGGGGTCCTCACCTCTCCATCCATTGAATGAGCACTTAGATATGAAAGGAAGGAAGACTGGATTTCTCAAAATCTGAACCTCAGTCAGATGTGTATGGTGGTCATTTTGACTTCTCTAAGATATGAGACAGCAGAGAATTCTTGAATTACTACTTCAGGGACACTCCTCTATTCCTTTAAGGCCATTCCCTGTCACAGAATTCACCCTTATCCTCTTTTTTTTTTTTTTGACAGTGGACATTTTAGGGGGAAATTTCAAGAAGTACAGAGATATAGAAAAGTACTTTAAAATTATGTGTGTGTTAACAGAGAATAATAAATACTATTATAATGATGATTCATTCTAACTTATAACAACTAGCTACACCAGCAACGTCTGCCAACCAAGCATCTTTGGAGCCCCAGATATCTTTCCCTCCATTAGACAAAGGCCACCACAAAATAAGCTGCAGGGTTGCTGTTCATAAAGAGAGTGCTGAAACTATCAGGTTATTTAGTGCCCGGTTGGGGGTGGTGAGGTCTGCCTTACCCAGGTTATCCCTATGCTCCTTCCCAATTGAGAAGAATCACCTGTTAGTTCCACCATTAATAGGGTCAGACCTTGTACAAATTAAGTGAAAGCCAACATGGTGTTAAATATGGTCCTTCCCTACCACTCTAGGGTCCTAACTGACCCAGCTGTACCAGAACCCCATGAACTTCTATCTCATGAAGCATGCTCTATCTAGACCAAGTTACTTAATGCCTGTCAGCCATAAAATCCTTTATTTAAATGAGATCTCTTATGAAAATTCTACATATAAAAGTAATGAGAGCAGCTCTGCGGATATGAATATGAAGACCATGGAGCCCATCTCATTTGGATTATTCTGAACGTTCGGCAGCTCCTAGGGATTTGTAGAACCTAGTGTGCAAATACATGATATAGAGAATTCCCTGTTAAGTGCCTATGGGAAACTTGCCTGAGTCAGATTTTCTGGGTATGAATCCTTGCCCAAACTCTCTCTCTGTGACTTCGGAAGACATTACTTAACTTCTCTGTGCCTCAGTTTCCTCATCTTCTAAGTAAATAACATTTTGTTCACTACCAAGTAGGGTGACTGTGTGGATTACATGACATAAGATGTGAAAGTACTAAGAACCAAGCCTGTCACATAGCAGTCACTCTGTAAATATCGTATGTCATTGTTTTGATTAGTTATTGCTCTAAATTAAGTCATTATTCATAACTTAGTCTGAGGAATCAATCCATGCCAGCATGCCTACATGCTTTCTTTCTCTGAATAGAAATACTGCTACTGATAATAATTACAACAACCACAACCATACCAAGAATAATATCAACGTCATCAATAACAATGATGAAATCCACCAATAATCACAGGATTGCTTTGCAATGATTACTCTGTTTAGCCACTGTTTTAGAATGTTCTCTGACCTCGCAACAGCCCTACAAGGCAAATACTTCTTAGATCCATTTCACGGATGAGGAAACCAAGATTCTAAAAGCTTAAGCCACTTGCGCATAGCCAGAGAACTAATACATGTCAGAGCCAACGTGCACAGCTAGAACTGTCTAACTCAAAAGCTCAAGATATTTGCTTTTCCACCAATGGCTCCATGCCCTCCCATTTTTTTTTTTCCCAAGGAACTTTTCAAGAAATGATTCTAAGGATAGTTTTCAAGTCCTGATTCCCTATATACGTGGATGATGCTCAGAAATAAGTGGCGCCTTTCTTGTTGATGTCCTGTAAACTTTGACATGTGGGGATGGCAATAGTTATGTACCCTAGGTCTCCAGGTCTTTCTTTTTACTGTTAAAAATGGAGTGACCTCATGGTGGTCACATGTGAAATCCTAACTCATGAAAATGCTCCTCCACTTTCTCCATCCTGAATACAACTTTGTTTTAAATTGGCCTTGTGGCCCCAGAGTTCCCTTTCCTCAGATACTGAAAGATGAGACAGTGTAATGTGAACTTTGTTGGCAGACTGGGGTTCAAATAATACCTTGGCCATGTCCTACCTATGTGAGATTTGCAAGTCCTTTCTATTCTCGGAGACTCAATTTTTTTCCTTTATAAAGGTAATTACATCTATCCACAGAGTGGCTATGAGATTAAATACAGTAGAAAGCCCTGATCCCAGTGCCTGGAGTCCTCAGTATATAGGAGCTATTATTGTAATTATTAAGTTTAACATCCCCTTACGTTTCAGAAATCTCTGTTTCCAGCTACAGTTCTCCCAAATGTGAGTTCCTTTCACAGGAGTCTGTGTGCTCTGCATGGTTGAGAAGGCACCAGGCTATTCTCTGCCCTCTTGATAAAAGCACTTTCACCATCAAATGGCTCTGCTGAATCAACCCAACATTTTCCCCTCCCCTCCCCCCCTCTGCTAACTACATTTTGGCACTTCTTCAAGGGGCTTTCTGTAATGAGCAGGTTCCCAGAGAAAGCTGTTTCCTGAAAGGCTTACAGCATTTGAAAGAAAACAAGTTTAGGGTCTCAGCATTCTTGCTTTTGAAGGAGGAAAGAAAGAAGCTTAATCTGCAGGCCTGGCAGCGATAGCAGGAGCCGCAGGCTTTCCTGATCACAAACCTAAAGCACCATCATCTCATCTTGCATGCTTTCCCAGCCCCTTTTGCAACTTCATTCTGGCTTGCCCATGTGCCTAATTCTTTGTTCATCAAATTAGCGCTGAGTACTGTTGCCATCCTGATCAGATCAGCATAAATAAGGCCTTTCCTTATAGTAGCATGAAATACAGCAGTGTGGGTGTGCACATTGTTTCTCAGAGAGGCTTAGAGACTTGTGGTAGAGTGATGTGGAGAAAGTACGTGCAAAGGAGCCAGACAGCCTTGGGTGCCAAGCTGGCCACCAGCTGTGACACCTTGAACAAATCACCAATTCTCTCTGAACCTCCATCATCTTTCTTAGTTAAATCAGAATTACTGTGTCTACTTTGCTTGTGTTCTGAAGACTACATAGGCAAGGCACATTTTATGTCTGGAATAGTCTATGTGCTTAATAAATGCCAGTCCATTTACAAAGTAAGTATTCATTCCTTTGATGGAATATCTTCTGAGCTCTTTTTTGCATGTCACACAGTAGTAGACATTGGAATTAAGGAAGTCTGACATGGTGTCACTGCTTTCATGGTGGTTATAGCTGGTGAACCTAGGCTTTATACATCCCTTGAGGAGAGTTTGGGATAAATGGCTAGTGTGATATAGTTCATCATAAAACCATTGCATATTAAAATTGTATGGGACCTTGGAGACCAAATAATCTTTTTATAAATGAGAACAAATGGTGTAGCCAATAAGTGATCTATTTAAAATCACATGGAAAGCCACAGAGAAGGCTGGACTTCTCTCACAGGTCAATGCTTTTTCCCTTTTCTCTGCTTTCGAGAAGCTTACAGATTTACTGACACATGAAATGATTTGCAAAGACAATATGTCAGTATGTATTAAATATTTTGGAAAGAAAGAAAGAAAGCAAGCCTGCCTACCTGGAAAGGGCTCTGCAGTTAGGGAGGTATTTAAGGCTATAGGAGGGGGATCGAATCAAGGTCTTGATGACTGAGGACATGGGACAGAACATTCCGGGCATGGAGAAATAAATGAAAAACACTGCCATTTTGAAACTCTAAGAGGCTAAAATTAGTTTCGTGTTTTGTATTGTTTTGTTTTGTTTTGTTTTGTTTTACAGACTCTTAATCTCAAGGGTCTTTTTTCCTGGAAGCAGCACTACTTAATGTAGGTATTAGGCTTAGTGGGTGAAAACTTACAAATAAATGGGCATTATAGCCATACATTTATGTTTCCATGGTGCTCAGGATTATAAAAACATTACCCCACAGGAAGATTATACTAGATCTCTGATTTTTTTTTTTTCCTGAGGGGCACTGAAGATTAAATTTTCTCCAACCCCAGCATGAATATTTTATTACAGAGCCATTTAAAAAAAGCATCTTTTCTATCTCTAAAATCTGTGAATTGGAAAATAAATGCATCCTTTTTTTTTTTTCTGATGGGACCTCCCACAGACTTATCTTTAGAAGTCTTTTTGTGCTTCGAGAAAGCATCATTTGGCGAAAAGAATATTAGTTGCCCAGCCTAAATCTACTGGAAAGATGTGAAAGTCAACAATCAATGTGATTCAGAGGTATTTGGGCCATAAGGAGAATCCATAAACATTAGGAGAATTAACTTAGATACAGAAACATGTAGCTTCCTGAATAAAGTTTCCTACTGACCCTAGGACTATCTCAGGGCAGGGGATTCCTTCAAGTGTAATTATATATCATGGGATTCGCATGATGGCAGTTTTCTTAGAAACTGGAGCCCAAATTATTTTGGATATGGTGAGAGCTCTTGGAATCTTATCCCTGCTTGTCAAACAGGGCAAATTTGCTCTCTTTTGGAAAGCTCTGTGTCCAGGTGGACTGGGCCAAGGTATCCTGGGCATCTCTAACGCCTTATGGGCTTTGTCTATAAGGGCCACCTGCCAGCCTCAGCTGATTCTAGAAGCTGCTTTCCACTGAATGCTGCAAATGGAGTGTTGGAACTGACCTAGGTTGGAGCCTTCACAGCCTTCCATTCAAATGCTGACATAGCTTTCGACAGGTTGCAGAGTTAGATGGGCAGGGTGGAAGACCATTCCCTATGACTAGGTGGGGATAGGTTTTCTACAGCCCAGAGGTAAAGAGAAAGGGCTTTCATAATTCAGAAAATTTCCTTCTGCTTCTTGCCAAAAGAGACAATCCAGGGAGGAGAGAGAACTGGGTGTAGTGGACTTGGGGATTGACTGTTGGTTGTATCCTTTACTGAGTTCTTGGAGACATTTACTTACCCTTTGCCTCATCTGTAAAATAGACATTGACATATAATTTAAAGGACTGTGGTAATGCTCAGCTAAGAGATGATGCACAAAACACCTTCCAAATAAGAGACCCTTAAAGTGGCAGCAATTAAAACACACACACACACAAACACACAAACACACACACACACAACAGATTGTGAAATAATTCTAGGGTAGTGGAAAGGGGGAGCCTTTGAAGGGAGAGCCCATCTAAGAGGTCCGTTGGAATGAAATAAGTGAGTTCTAGAGTTTAGCCCAGCTTTTCTATGCCTTTTCTATTTTGTCAGCATACGTAGAAGTGATCAACTGAGCACACTAATCCCCCACATGTCTGCAGGTGACTAAAGTCTAAAGCAGAACAGCACTTGACTCACTCATACCCAGAAAGAACTATGATTACCCCATGGGCATGAGTGCTCATTATAGCTGTCAGCTGATTCCTTCCACTGTATATAGAAAGGTTTCCAAGGGGGGTCCAAATATCTTCTAGGGAGAATATGATTAGAAGATATACAGTGGAAAATTGGTCAACTCAAGGCTCTTACTGGCTAATGTGAAAGAGCTATGACTTCTTGGCTGACCTTCTCCAAGGCAGAAACAAAATTATCAAAACAACTGTTCGTGCTGATGGGACAATGTCCATGCTAAAACACTTCTTCTCCCTCCTTCCCTTTCTTCTGTTCCTAGCATGTTGGATGAGTAGGTTGGGTGGGGTACCTTCAGAAAGTGACTGTATTTGGGGTGCCTGGGTGGCTCGGTTGGTTAGGTGTCTGCCTTTGGCTTAGGTCATGATCCTGGGATCGATCCCCATGTCAGGCTCCATGCTCAGGGGCGAGCCGGCTTCTTCTTCTCCTGCTCCCCCTGCTTGTGCTTTCTCTCTCCCTCTCTCTTTCTCTCTCTCTCTGCCAAATAGGTAAATAAAATCTTAAAAAAAAAAAGAAAAGAAAGTGACCATATTTTTCCTCTTCTATCCCTGTCTCCTTGGATGAAAATCCCTGGTGGCCCAACAGCTGACCTGCTCACCCTTAGAGAAAATGATCTCGGGGTCCTGGGATCGAGCCCCCCATCAGGCTCCCTGCTGAGTGGGGAGTCTGTTTCTCCCTCTGCTCCTTCCCCCTGCTCAGTGCTTGTGTTCTATCTCACTCTCTCTCTCAAATAAATAAATCTTAAAAAAAGGAAAAGAAAATGTGCCTTCTATCCATTTTAAACCACAATATAATTTTGAGTAATCAAAATGTCCTGTCCCCTTACTAGTCAAAATGCTATACTTCATTAAAATTTAAGTTTTTCCCCTTCTCAACTCAGGAAGCCCATAGTAGGTAAGGGGTGTAAACGTGGGTGTTCTTTGATGAGTTGTTTTTATTCTTTTTCTCCACTTTATACTCTTAATTATCCTTCCCATTTACAGAAAATTCTGTTTCTGATTCCTTCAGGAGCAAAACGGAGTCAGAGATGAAGAGGTGAGCAGGGAAAGGTTCTGAGATTAGTACTGTTGTGAGCTGTCATCAGAGAGCTCTCTGGCCTTGGCAGTTGCTTAAAGGTAATTCTCTTATGAAGTGTTCTGTGCATTAATGAAGACCTTCCTTTGCCCCTTTCTCTTTTCTGGGGATGTTTCTCCAGCATGAATGACAGGGAGGAATGCATGTCCTCTAGCTGGTCATTTAGGAGGTCTTCACCTTCTGCACCATCTCTGCTGGTTTTCACCATTGCCCTTGGTCCCTCTCTTAAAGCCTGCTAGATGGTTCTTGCCTGGCTGGGTTGCTCCCTTTCTTGGACGCATCATAACATTATGGAATAAAATAGGATTCTATGGGGAAATAGAGAAAATGAATCTAACTGTGATCCATATATTAGATAAGGCTACTATTCTCTAGAAGGCTTTGTCCATGCTGAGACCTGAAAAATTAATAGAATTTGTTAAGTCCAAAGATTTGGGATGAGGGGAAGCATTGAGTGGAATGGGGAACACGTGCATATGCTGGAAGGAAGTACAGAGATGGTGCATTCCAGACACTAAAGGAAATTCAGTTTAACTGAAAAAAATTTTCTGAGAGGTGGGTGGAGGGTGAGATGAGATTAGAAGGAAAATTGCAGCTAGATCATAAAAGCCTAAGAGGAGTACAATGGAAACATCTATGCTTTTGAGGAAGGGAGTCAGTTTACACAGTGTAGATGATTTGAAGTACATATGGTTATGTTTCATTTCAGAGGATCGATCACATTCATCTTGATTAAAATGGAGAACTCCTAGAGTCTCCGCAATCCTATTTCTCACATACCATCTTGTTCTCCCATTAATTTGGCAAGCATGCATTGAGTTCCAGCTCTGAGCCAAGTCACATACAAGGGCCTAGGGACTCATATGTGATTGAGACATGTTCTGTCCATCAAGGCTAAGGGAGAGACAGAGAAGGGAGTTGATGGTGTCAGCTTAGAATTATATAATAAAGCATCTACTCTTCTAAATTCTATAATAGATGTTTTCCATGGGTGGTGGAGGCAAGTGGAAGAACATGGAAGAATAAAAATAAAGCCAATTTGGAGGTAGGCGAGGGTGGTGAACAAACACTTCCAAGAGGAGGCAATATGCCTGAGCCAAGGACTGGAGAAGTGTAGGTGTTTACCAGGTGAGTGATGGGCTGGAAGAAGCACCAAAGGCAGAGGCCACATTTGTGAAGAGACAGGAAACATGAAGGCTTGATGTCTTCAGGAAGGTGTAAGTTGCCCAGATTGGCTGGAAGATAGCATGTATGCATGTGGGAGTTGCAAGAGATGTGGCTAGAAAGATAAATAGAGGCCAGATCAAAAAAGCCTTGTGTGTCTTACTAATCAATGTAGACTTTTGTTTTAGTGTAGTTTTGAAGAGGTGATACGGTCTCTGAGCTTTTGGATGCATCTTTCTGTATCTGGTCTGTAGCAACAACCCTTGGTTATTGCTACTCACATGATAAGTGTAGCTCATGGGAGGTGGATCATGGTTCTAGAAGTTACAGAGGAATAGCAAACTTAAAACTGCCTGGCAACAATTTGTTGAGGTTGTCATGTAGAGGAATGTAGCAGGGTAAAATGAACACAGATGGAAACAGATCATTCACCAACAGAAAAGGTAGTTCATAGAACTTGGAGTTGTGCGTCCTAGGAAAGTGTGAGGCTCGGGAAGACAGGCTGAAACCCAAGTTTGCCTAAAATGATGCTGAGTTGTTCATGTTCTTCTGCACAAGGAGAATTAGGGAGCTTAAGTTACCTTATGGAAGGCTGGTGTACTGAGATGCAAATATAACGGGTTTATTATTGAAAGCTTAGTGTTCTCCAAACATTCTAACTTGGCACATTGTTGCTGCAGTGGCAGCTCTGCCATTAGGAGCTGGAGTTTTTGCTGTTGTTGTTCCTACCCACTCCCTTTCCCCCTGGCTAGCAACTCCTTGGATGCCAGAGCATTACCTGTTGCCCTCAAGGGCAGGGGACTAGTAGATCTGATTCTGACTTTTAGTAGTATGCACTTTAGCGTACATATGTGCATGAATGAATGTGTGTGTGTATGTGTATACATAGATAGATAGTTTTGCATGATACCCATGGAGTGAAAAACAATTACATTTGTCTCATTTCAAATATGTATAAGAAGTATGGTCCAGCAAAAAAAAAAAAAAAAAGAAAATCACTTGAATGTCATGATGTTAGCTTATTTTGTTAACTTTCTATTTTATTATTCCACCTTTTTTTTTAATTATTTATTTGAGAGAGAGGGAGAAATCACAAGTAGGGGAGAGGGGCAGACAGAGAAGGAGAAACAGACTCCCCACTGAGCAGGGAGCCCAATGCTGAGCTCAATCCAAGGACCCTGGGATCAGAGTTACCCAGACACCCTTTATTATTCCATCCTTTTAACTATAATGTGTATGAATACCTAACATAGATTATATCCTGGACATCAAAATTTAAAATTTCCACAAAGTCAGATTTATTTTGGCATGAAATTGAATTGAGCTATTATTGTCTTAATGGAGAGGTGAAAAATAGAGTTCTTATACTCTTGTGATCTTCCCACCCTTGTTTCAGTTTCCTAATTTAATTTTAAATAGATGTTGTCTTATGTTCCCTTCATTGTGCCTTTTCTTTCAAGATGCTTAAAGTATGCCTCCATATTAGGGGGTGATACAATGAAATTGCCTAGTGTCACTTCTGGTAATGCTAACAACAAAGCTTTTTTGTGACTACTGTCCCTGAAACTATTTTCCTCTTCCATGGAGTGGGCCAAGCCTATTCCACCATGATATGTAGCATCTGGTCCGATCATATGATCAATTTTGGAGGCTCAGTCCTGTCCTTAAGATGCACCAAGACCACCATGATCCACATTGCCAGAGTCTGACAAAAACCCATTCCCCTCTTTCTAACCTGAGTCATGAATCTTTCACTTCTATCCACCTCACAGCTTTCCAACCCAAGTCTGAATTCACTGGATTCTTTCTGCTTGCACCAAGCCCTAAGCCCTAAACTCTATATACTTTATCAAGTGTTGATCTCTGATTTCCTTCTTCAATGGCATTCTACATTGTTCCAAGGAATAAGTCAGATAGTATACATAAGGAACTTAGCACAGCCTAAGCAATCAATACATAGAAGAATAAAATTTGCTATCTTATTAATATCTGCCACCAGCCTTAGGATGGAGTTTGGTGAAATATTGGCCCATTGAAAACCCTATCCAAGATCATTTATGACTGGAAATCCTTTCACAACTGGGTTCCCAACTGGCTATCTCCTTTTTTTTTTTTTTTAACCCCCGTCCACCCTCCTCCACCTGCTCACCCACTCTCAGTGGGTCACTATAATGCAAAAGCCTTCCCAGTGACAGTGCTCACCAAGATCCCTGAGTTTGAATCCAGGTTCTGTTACTTACTAGCTTTGTGACTCTGGGTAGGTTGCTTCTCTGTGTCATTGTTTACTCCTCTGTAAAGTGAGAGTAATAATAGTGCTCGTCTCATAAGGTTGCTGCAAGGATTAATTGGGTTAAAATATGCAAAGGAATTAGTAAACTGTCTGGCCCAAGGAATCACCATATGAGGGTAATTGTGCCAGCATAATTCTCCCTGCTGTTGGTCCAGAACTCATCTGAAGCTCCCAAGAAAGGAAAGTCACACAATGGCTTTCATGAAAGGTCTGCAGAGCTGCACATCTATCCACAATGATGGCCAACTTTATGCTATTATGCAAAGAACAGTTTATTTTTTTTTGTCATCTTGAAATAAAATGGGATTTTGACCTTGCCTTTGAGAAAAAAATGTTCATTAAAGCACTGGATTACTCCCTCCCCTTGACAAAGGCATAATCAGTGCTCAAAGGTGAATTTGAACATCCACTTTTAGATAAACTTGAAAAGTAATTCATTTATCATTAACGTAGAATATATACTGCCAAAATAATTGGAGAGCAGTTTCTGCTAGGGTCCCCAATGACATATGAAATGCATGTGAAATGTGGTAGATTTTCAGTAAATGCAGCCAACTCTCAAATAGGATTTGTCATAGTAACAATAAACTGCATTACTTTTATATAAATGTTAAAGATTAGAATATATTACATTACAATCCCAATACAATAATTATATATTTTATATTCATGTGATTACCTTCATTACCTTCATTTGATAGTGAAGAAAGGTTTTCTATCCCGTGTTGCACCTGGGGCTCTCATTTGTGCTTAAATAATTCCTCTATACACATGCTCCGAGCAACCCTGATCAATATCAGAACAGCTCTCTAAGGACATGAGATCTGCATTTCAATTTCACAGGCAGCTTTCACAACAGGATGAATAATGGACTTCTCTGCTGTTTTGTCTCTGGCTCTCTCTGTCTCTGTCTTTCTCTCTCTCTCTCTCTCTCTCTCTCTCTCTCACACACACACACACACACACACATTCTCTTTCCCTTCCTTTTTATTCAACATCAGTTGTGCCTTGAAATCTACACCTGAATAGGAGATGAAAGGATCTGGACAAACGTAAGATCCTCCTGCACCACGCTGTTGCCAATTTCAATTTTAGTAAAGTCACAAGGTCCTTATAAACTTTCATAATTCAATTGCAGGCATCAAACAACCAACCTCTAAATATTTTAAGATACATTATTTCAAGAATATAAAAACTGTTTTGTCAGTAGGTACACAAAGGAGTCTGATTTTAAGTTCTGTGACAAAATGCATGTGAGATAGGTTTGTCATACTCCAAGGCTAGCAGAACTGGAGCCCCTCTCCACAGTGAAAATTGCATTAAATTTGTCTTTAAAGCTCAATTCTGGTTTACTTGTAGTGAAAATTCTTTACTTTTGACAATGTTGATGATAAGAAATCACATGAGAATAGCATATAAAGCCTATAATAGAAATGTAATGCATTAAGATCGTTTTTCTCCATGACAAGGTGTAAAGAGAGAAATCCATAGATTTCTGTTATGGACTGAATTGTGTCCTCCTCTCACTCCCAAATTCCTGTGTTGAAGACCTACCCTCACTGTGATTGTACTTGTAGGGAGGCAGTTAAGGTTAAATGAAGTCAGCAGGTGGGGCCTGAATCTGAAAGTGGTGTCCTTATAAGAGAAGAGACCCCAGGGACCTCTCCCTTTCTCTCTCTGTGCATGCAAAGAGAGGAGGCCATGTGGGGACACAGGGAGAAGGTAGCCATCTGCAAGCCAGGAAGAGAGGCCCCACCAGAAACAACCCTAATGACACCTTAATCTGGATTCCTAGCCTCCAGAATTGTGAGAAAACAAATTTCTGTGTGGAAGCCACCCATTTTGTGGTATCTTATGATGGTAGCCTGGGGAGACTAATACAATCTCATTTATGAATCATTTTATTATGATTAATTATACTATTGGGAATTAGACCCTGTGCCAAGTGCTGGGACACAGACGTAAGTGAGACAATTGGTAATTGGTCCCTTACACTGGATGAGACCCTAAATTTATCTTATGTTTGGTGAGGGAACAGACTCATAGAGGGGCCTATTAATCTCAAGTTCCCAGAGCTAGTCATAGCAAAGCTGGGTACAAATGCAATTCTCCTGATTAACTTCAGCCTGACATTGAGGCCTGTGCTCTTTTCGTGGAAGTGAATGGTAACTTCCACTATGACAGGGAGGTATTAAAAATGCTGTTCTGGAACATTCAAAAATCCACTCAAGAAACACTCATTTGAATTATAGACCGTTTCTTTCAATTTCCTATTTCCAATTCTTGGCCTCAGGCCTCCCACGTGTAATCAGAGCTTGATAATGTCTTTGGGTCTTCAAACCAATTCAAGGGACTTGTTCCTCTCCACTAACTATGGCTAAGTAACAAGGTGTGCTGTCTAGTGGGGACAGAATTGGAACCTTTAATTTCCTGTCAGCCATGGCCCACTCTAAATTTCCCCAGAATTTTCTGGAGGCAAAAGGCTAACACAGGAAGAAAACCATAGAATGCAATTGGAAACCATCCAAATTTCCTCATTTTTAGCTTCATCTCAGACAAGCCTCAGCCAAGGAGAGCCACACTGCAAAGCTATGGTGTAATTTTTCTTTGTCTGCCAAAACAGAGATAATGATGAAGAAGAAGAGTTTTAATTGAAAAAAGACAGCTTGGAGGATTTTTTTTTTTTTTAACTTAGGGAAATGGGATTCTTAGACTAAGATCTGTTAGTGCATAATTTATATAAGAATGTTGAATCAAAGCAAATAAAGGGAGATGGGAAGGTAACAAAGAAAAGAAGCTTTAATTCTTGGTGTTTTCTTTAGGTGATGGAAAAAAAAAAAACCCGTCTGCAACACCATAATTTATGTTTTAAGTAAATGCTGGGGGAATGGAGTTAGGCCAGGAGGGAAGCACAGGTATTATACAATGAACCTGAGCTAAAAAGTTTAGGGAACTGTTACAGATTTAAGAAGAGATTATAATGTCAGATCTTCTGATTGGTTTTTGTTAAGAGTGGAGACTTGCATTAGATGACCCTCTTGTTGAGGGAAAAGCGCTCATGGCTCTGTGAATTGTCCACTGTGCCATAATTTGCTAGTGTTACTGATACTCATGTTCTCATTGACATGTCCCAGCCTCCTTTGCACTTGGCTGGGCCATGTGACTCATTCTGACCAATGAAATATGAGTTGTAGCGATGTGATCGCTTTTGGGGGAGGTGGTTAAGTCTCAAGTGTTCTTCCCCTCAGCCCATCATCCCTGCAGTTGGGAGGGGAGGCTTTGTATTGGCAGCAACATAGAATGGAAAGGGTCTGGATTCCTGAATCACTGCTTGGGAGAGAGCCATCTAGGAGACCCACCAGGCCTACATCAGACCCTGAGTAAGTGAGAAATAAATTTTTCTAGAAATAAATTTTAAAAAAAAGGTCACTAAGATTTGTGGATTGTTACAGCAGCTAATGATGAATATAGATCGACTAAATGTATCCTCACCCTTTTCTTGCATCTACAGACTCTGATCTTTCTCGGATGTCACCCATCCTGCGTAAGGCTTAGGAAGGGTGATCCTATCTCTAGGTCTAGAAGAAAATCCTTATTGGCTTTTTTTTTTTTTGTCCACTCCCTTTACCAGTGATTGGTTTGGGGTGGATATGGGACCAGACTGTGAAGCTTTTGTGGGACCTCTGAAAAGGTTTTCTTGTTCCTAAGAAGGAGCAACAGATTGAGATTTTTCCTTTCTTTTTTTTTTTTTTAAGATTTTTTTTTTTTGACAGAGAGAGAGAGCACAAGTAGGCAGAGCGGTAGGCAGAGCGGTAGGCAGAGGCAGAGGGAGAAGCAGGCTCCCCACTGAGCAGGGAGCCCCATGCGGGGCTTGATCCCAGGACACTGGGATCATGACCTGAGCCGAAGGCAGACGCTTAACTGACTGAGCCACCCAGGCGCCCCAAGATTTTTCCTTTCTGATTAGAGATAAAGAGCTGGGAGGAGGGATAACACAGCAAAGCAATCTCAGGTGATTTGCTTACTAAAGTCAGGTCATTTTATCATCTAGCTGAAATGTCTAAATACTAAATAGAATTGATGGGGGGCCCAGAACTGAGGAAGGGAGGAAGGGGTTGAAAGAGGAGGTCCCAGAAGCACTGTGGTGGGCAGGGGCAGGGACACAGAAATACAGCTCTAAGGAGGGTAAATGGCCTATGACCTTTCAGAGTAGTGATATCTGCCCCTGACTTTAAGTGGTTGCATGGGTGATTGTGTCCTTCTGTTATTGCAGATTCTTGTGCACTCAACACATTTGTAGGGGTGGAGCTTGGGTAATGGAAGAGGAGAAGACCAGCAAGCAAGAGCAGCAGGAGAGGTACTGACGAGGTGGCCAGAGCCATGGAGCGGAAGCTGGGAACAGGAATACAAAGCAAGAGCTGAAAAGAACTATATGCAGAGCAAGCACCCCACATCCCTGCAGTCTTCAAAAGTAGGCCAGATGGGGAGCACAGTATTAAATTTGAATGTTAACAACAATAAAGGAGTATGGAGAACACTATAGATAGGAGGGAAAAAAAAAAAACAAAAAAACAAAACCCACCCATTTCGTGCCAGACAGACTTAGTTTGAAATCTTCGTTGTGACGTTTACAGGTTTTGTTTCATTCAGCAATTTCTTTCACTTTTTGAGTTTCAGAGAAACTTCTATTGTACTTCTATTACTAAGCATACTTTTTAAAACTTTTCAGGATACTTTTAACCATCTATATATGTAAAATCTTGTCTAGAATTCAGAAGATCCGCCTCTTGACGTTTGCTCTGTATTTAGATGTCTGCATTAAGTTATCTCATGTGTAAAATGAGGAGGATGCCATTGTCATACTCTATCAGGTCGCCTGGAGCAACAAAGGTAACGCACAGCTTGTAAGCCCTATTAAAACATATAGATAGGGGCGCCTGGGTGGCTCAGTTGGTTAAGCAACTGCCTTCGGCTCAGGTCATGATCCTGGAGTCCCGGGATCGAGTCCCGCATCGGGCTCCCTGCTCGGCAGGGAGTCTGCTTCTCCCTCTGACCCTCTCACCTCTCATGTTCACTCTCTCTCATTCTCTCTCAAATTAAAAAAAAAATCTTTTAAAAAAAATAAAACATATAGATAAACTATTATTGAGATCTTTGTGCCAATTCAATCTGAGGACTCCTGCTTTGCATGAAGAATGTACAGTTACTTCTTTTCTTTCACAAACAGCCACACTTCACTGTTATTCAGATAAAATGTGACAAAGTCAACCGTAGTTCCCAGCAAAACCTGGATCGTTTTCATTTGACCTTGTACGCGGACTGGCTTTTGGGACCTCAGAAGCTAAGAAACCTCATTGTTGGAAACTCTGAGAATGCCCTGTCACCCACACAGCTTTGCCCTTTCTGGCTTTTCAGCCTTCCACCCACCAGCCCCATCTGGCTGAGGCTTTGGTCAGTGTGGGAGAAGAGAAAGGAATCTGTTCGGCCGAGTCATGACCCAGGCCTAGTGTATGGTATAAAACCAATTCAGGCCCCCTTGTCTGTGGCCTGAATCCATGACACAGTGGCATGGAAGGAGGTGAAACCCCAGCTTCCTTTCTCCTGGCAGCCCCAGTGCCCTCCAAAGGCCAAGGGTTGGAGTTCCTGCTGGTCATAGAAGATGAACAGGGTAAACAGACAAGGGGGCTAATTGCTTCCATTTCACCCCCACTGCCTCCCCCAGAAATGTTCTCTGGCCAAACCAAATTTGAGGGCTCCCAGAAGACCCAAACTCCCCAAAGCCAAGAGCAACTCCCACTTCCCTGCCGCCACTTACTGTCCCCAAAGGCCTATCCAGAAGATCTGGTCAGGAAGCTTAAAAATAGCTGAGTGTGTGGTGACAAGCCTTGTGCATTTGCTTTGTAAAAATATTCTGAGCAGGGAAATAAACCTTTCAGCAGCTTATTTTTCCACTGCTCTGGGGAGCAGCTTCCACCTTCTGCTGCTATAAGCACTTTGAGTACCTTGCGGGTGGGGGTGGGGGTGGCTGGAGGGGAGGGACAGCCCGACTCAGGGCCTGAGTGGGGGTGGTTACTCCACAAAGGGAGAAGTGCCTTGTCAGGGAACCAGGTGTATGAGGTCCAACGACTTCTAGGATCCAGAGGGACAGGGTTCAGGCCACGTAACATTTCTGCACATTCTGAACACAGGAGGAAAGGTAATCCCAAACTCCTGAGTTGCTCTTGGCATGCAAGGCTCTTCTGGATCTAGCTCTGTCCATACAGCATCACCCCTCCCCGGCACAAAATGAGAGCCAACAAATGGAAGTATTAGCAGTTGCCCGATCACATCGCGATGCTTCATGCCTACATACCTTCCCATACTCCGCTCCTTCTGCTCAGAAGCTCCTTCCCAGCTCTGGACCCTCACTACCATCCCTGACCCTCTGGATCCTAACTACCATCCCCGACCTGTGTCCCACCTATTCCATTATTAAAATCCAGCCCAGGGTCTGCCTTCTTGGAATCTCTCCTGATCCCCTCACATAGTATCACTATATTTCCTAAGCAATAATTCTGCCATCATGTGTCCATCACATGGTAGAGTATTCCCTCACAGGGTCAGTGTTTTATTCATCTTGATTTTTTTTTTTTTTTGTAGCTTCTCATGAGATCTGGCAATATACGTGCTGCCAAACAGGTTAATTGAAGAAGTTAAAGACTGTAATATTTGTGCCAAAGAGAAGAAAGAAATTGAACTGCCGGTTTTCAGGAAGCCTGGATAAAAATCCAGGACCTTGTGGGGTTGAGAATTTATGAAATGTTCATGTCTACTTCTTCCAAGGGGGTATTCACTTCAGTAAATCACTCTGTTCGTTGTCACAAATAACACAGCAAAGGACTCTGAAAACTTCTGAGTTGACAGAGAACCTTAACATCATCTTTTTCCTTTCCAGCACTCTCTTAAGATGTTATGAACCTTATTTTTACAGGTGAGAAAATAGTTTCCACCCAAAGAGGCAGGAGAAGAGCAGAGAGGAGCTGGGCCTCAACTTAGATTGGCCATTTACAAGAATTTTCTTTTCCCACAAATGGCTAAAAACTACTGAAAACAGGGGGGAAAAAAGTGAAAAACCTTCTGATAGTTTATTATTATTATTTCCAGAAAATATAAAACTCATCTAGGATTTTGTTCATCCAAATTCCAGAAAATCACTGAGGGACCATGCATAGGGCCGCAGAGAACAGGATCTGTCTCCGAATTCAGAAGTTTGCCTACCCACCTTGGTGTGATGGTGGTGCTGATACTGCCATCCCTTGGTGCCATTACCCGGAGGTGGGACAGTGTGGTCCTCAGAGGTCAGGCTCTGCAGCCAAGCTGTCCAGGCTCAAACCCCAGCTCCCCCCTGCCCCAGCAACTCTCCACGAGAGATGGTACATGTTACTCAAATCTCTCGGTGCCTCAGTTTCCTCATCTTTAAACTGATAGTAACAATTAGACCTAACTAGCATATAAAATATGAAAGGATCAGTGTGATCTCTTATGTGCTGGGCATCACCCTGAAACCATCAGATTCTTTCTTTCATCCTAATAACAGCCCATTTGAGTATTATCATCTCTGTTCTACCTAGGAAATACCCGGGGCTCAGAGGCAGCTATTTTTCTCAGTGGGTGTTCTGGATTTTGAGTCCCAATCTTTCTGAATTTAAAATTCTAGGTACATTGTCTCTGTGTCTCTGAGACTCCTAGAGACAGTGCTCCTTTAAGAATATGATAGAAGGAGTCACATGGCCTGGATCTATAGGGATCCAAAGCTGGATAAGCTGGGATTCCCTGAGCTCTTGACAGCTTCCCAAGACAGAGTTGATACTGAAAGTTCTGCATGGGGCATGGGTGTAGCGTGTATATATACCCAGAGGCTTGGGAGGTAGAGTGAAAATATTTGGAGCCAGCAAGTCTGGTCAATTAATATGTGCTCATGAGGCATTTTCAAAGCTGAAAGATCTTTTTTAAGTGCCAAGTGATATTAATTATTAGTACAAGGGCAGGTCCTGCCAGCAAAGTAAGAGGTGCCAAATTTAGGTGTGTGCATGTGAGTCATCTGCTGGTGATGCTGTGCGTGCCGACCTTCTGGTTGTGAAGGCAAAATTCAGTAAATGGGTGCCCTTAGGGAGTGAGGCAGTAGAGCTTAACGTCTCCTTCGTACAGTGTAGGGATCTGCTGTTGCAGGAGAGAGTTGCTCTCAGCCTTGATGGAGTCTTGCTCAGAAGGTTAAGGTCTCGGTGGAGCCACCCATAGGGAATGAGCGTGCCAATGCTTATAGCCTGGGTTGGATCAGGCAAACTGGGAGAAGCATGATTAGTGCTTTGCCAAAGGGTAAAGCAGGGCCATAAATGGGAGAAAAATGAACCCTGAGCTCAGAGACGGAAACGATATACAACCTGTCAGGAAGTAGAGCCCAGTGTAGGTCTGGAAAGTGGTTCAGAAGGGAGTGATGAATGGTATGAGGGCCTGGCAGTTCTGTGAGCGCTGGATGCCTCCTGCTCAGTGTAGAGTCACCTGGTCTCTTAAAAGCCCTCAGGAGGGGCACTTGGGTGACTCAGTCGGTTGAGCGTCTGACTCTTGGTTTCAGCTCAGGCCATGATCTTGGGGTCCCGAGATGGGGCCCCATGGTGGGCTCTGTACTCAGTGCAGTCTGCTGGAGATTATCTCCCTCTCCCTCTCCCCCTGCTCCTCTCCCTGCCTGCACTTTCTCTCTCTCTCTAAAATAAATGGGTAAAATCTTAAAAAAAAAAAAATTAAAAATAAATAAATAAATAAATAAATAAATGCATGCATGCATGCTTCCAGGACAGTCAGGTGAACCTAAAATCTTCTGTGCCTTCTGCAGGTGGATCTCACTTTACATCTCAGGCATGTTTCTGATTTTTGTTGTTGTTGAGAAGGTGTAGAGAAGAGAGTCTAATTTTGGAAGCAGACGATCTAAATTTGAACTTGTGTCCATTCATCAATGAGCTCTCTATGGCTGTGAGCAAAGTATTTCTTTTCTTTCATTGCCAGTTCCTAATCTGGAAAGTGAGGAACGGGCTCAAAATGTTGCCTAGATATTCTTCCAGGGTCAACTTTCCATAATTTAGAGAACTGGCAGTTCCCTCTTTTTGCTCATTCTGCAGAACTCAAGGGTCTGTCTGAGATGTCCTGTGGGCCAGTTCAGTAAAGTTGGGGATACCTAGAGGGTAGGGCTGTGTTCAAACGAACAACTCTGTTTTTATCTGTTTTAGGGGTTCATTAAAGTTTCATAAGCTATCCTTTGGGGAGAAATGATGCATATATACACATTTATTTATGTGTATGGTTTATTCCTTCTGTGGGATTTGCTTTGGGTGAGCTTAATTCTTTAAAATAAATTTATGGCAGTTTGTATAGATAACTTTTGCAATATGAGTGATAATCCCCACTTGCTGTTTTGGAATATCAAATTTTGTTAATAATAATTCCACTTTATATCTATGAAGTATGTTGGAGTTTATAAAAGCTAGCTGTTTGCATAATCTTAATGGGTCCTCAAAACCACCTGTGAACTAGGCCTTTTTCTTAAAAAAGATCTTATTTATTTATATTAGAGAAAGAGAGAGATGTGAGCAGGGGGAGGAGCAGAGGAAGAGGGAGAGGGAAGGGGAAAGAATCTCAAGCAGATTCCATGCTGAGCATGGAGCCTGACATAGGACTTGATCCCAGGACCCTGAGATCATGACCTGAGCTGAAACCAAGAGTTGGATGCTTAACCAACTAAGCCACCCAGACCTTTTCTTTTTATTATTATTTTTTAATAGTCTTATTGCTTTTTCCATTGTAAAATGAATGTGTATACCAGGGTACCATATTAAATATTTAACTTTTTTTTTCTTCCTGTGAAGAAAATACAGAAACTACCATGGTCATTCTTGGAAGGATGATTCACTTTTGAGACAAGAATGTGACTCCTTTTCCCAAAATGGAAGGAGAGGTCTGCCACCAGAGACAATCAGTGCTGCTTGATAGGGGAAATGAGCTTGGCAAGTCTTGTTCTTCTCTGTTATGGTGATCTGGATTGTCTCAAAGAGTTCAGGGAAGGAAGGAAAATGAGCACTTTTATTTCTGAGTATTTAAGTAGGAGAAACAAACAGGACTCCTGTGAGGAATTGCAGAGGAGAGAAGATTGCATGACTGGGAAGCAGATAACTGAGCTGCTACACAGCACCCCTGGAAGGGTTTGGCCCCGGGCTCCAGATGGAGCTGAACAAGCAAAACTTAGAGATCTCTGGGCCTGAAAACCTAAAGACATTATAGTCACAGGCTTGGGGCTGAGGGAGTAGAAGCTCTATCCTTTGAAGAAACACATGAGTGACCCAGTGACATTTTCATAACTTCGCAGCAGACATCAACAAATGTCCCTTGAAAAGGTCCAGATAAATTTGAGGGCTTTGTGGGCCACATGGTCTGTGTTGCAATTCTTCAACTCTGCCCCTGTAACATACAAGCAGCCATAGGTGATATGTAACAGAACAGGTGGGTGGCTGTGTTCCAAAAAACTTTATAAAAAATAGGCCAGATTTGCCTATGAGCCATAGTTTGATGATGGTTGGCTTATGGAAGTCCAGAAATAGAACTGCTAAGTCAAAGTATACATACTTTTCTGGGGTGCCTGGGTGGCTCAGTTGTTAAGCGTCTGCCTTTGGCTCAGGTCATGATCCCAGGGTCCTGGGATGAAGCCCCACATTGGGCTCCCTGCTCAGCGGGAAGCCTGTTTCTCCCTCTCCCACTCCCCCTGCTTGTGTTCCCTCTCTCGCTGTGTCTCTCTCTGTCAAATACATAAATAAAATCTTAAAAAAAAAAGTATACATATTTTTCTATGTTTTCCTAGGTGTTATCAAGTCACCCTCCAGAAGAGCTCTACCAAATCCTTACCACTCATGCATGAAAGTTATTGTTTCCCTCCGTGATCCTCAGCTCTCAGTGTTTTTATTTTTTAAAAGAACCAAGAAGGAGAAAGTTAATTTTCTTTTCTCACCAAAGATCAGAAAACAAGGTATTGACAAATTTATGACTAGAACCTAGAAGTTGTGACTTTAAACTATATTAATATATTGAGTGTGGAGAATCTCTGCAACATGATAGTGGGCTATGTGTGAAAAAAGGAGAGGCTGAAGAGGGTCACGTGAATTGCAGTTGAAAATAACCTTTGTTCAATATGAACTGGTGTAGCTACTACGGAAAACAGTATGGAAGGTCTTCAAAAAGTTAAAAATAGAACTACTTTATGATTCAGCAATCACACTACTGGGTATTTACCCGAAGAATACCAGAACACTAATTCAAAGAGATACATGCAGGGGTACCTGGGTGGCTTAGTCGATTAAGTGTCTGCCTTCGGCTCAGGTCATGATCCCAGGGTCCCGGGATTGAGCCCCACATCAGGCTCCACACTTAGCAGGGAGTCTGCTTCTCCCTCTCCCTTGCTCCTCCCCCCAGTCATGCTCACTCACTCTCAAATAGATAAATAAAAGCTTAAAAAAAAAAATCAGGTCCAAAAAAATCAGGTCCATCAACTTATTTCAGGAAAATCTGATTTGGTGAAACAAATACTTTTAAGTCCCTACCATGCTAGGTTATATGTTTCATTCTTGAAATATAGAAATGAACCAGGAATTAACTCTGGTGCTTGGGAGCCTCACACCACAGAAAGAAATAGAAATAATTAACATGAAACATTTTTAATATAACCTGATAACATCCTGATAAAAGCTTTCATGGAGAAAATCATGAAATGCTACAGAGGCAAAGAGAGACAGTCAGATGGCTGGGATTGAGGAAGACTTCCATAGAGGACACAGAATTTAAGTCTTATAGAATAAAGATGTGGTGTATATGTTGAATGTATGTGTGTGTGTGTGTGTGTGTGAGAGACAGTAAAGACATTCAAGAGAGGGAATTCATGGTGCATAAAGGGAATGAAATAGAAGTTTTGTGTTGCAGGAGATGTGAGGTGGTAGTTGGAGAAGAGCAAAAATGAGGTCAGTTATGAAGGCTGGTCAAAGTCTTAAAACTGTCATCCTCTGGAAGCCACTGAAAGATTATGTAGGGGAGTGACAAGATCAGATTCATGCTTTAATGCTTCAAAAGATCCTTTTGGCTTCAATATGGAATGGATAGGGTGGGCAAACCTGAGGCCGACATACCAGTTAAGAGGCTATTGCAGTAGTTTGTGTGAGAGATGGTGGTGGTTGAACTGGGGAAGTACGTGGGAAAGGGGTGAGGGACTATACAGTCAATATTAATTAGTAAAATTGGAAATATTGGGCATGAGTTTCGTGTGGAGGGTGGAAGAGAATGATTCTAATTCCCAAGTGTCTGGTTTGGGTTCTGGGTGGTTGGTGGGATCATTCCTTGAGACTGGAAGAGTGGAGAAGATAGAGATGATGGTTTTAGAGAAAGGAGAGACTTCAGCCAAGGACTTCTGGCTTCTGACCTGCATGGCCATTGAGGATGGGCAAATCATGCTCCCTCTTTAGCTTTAGCTTCTCCAATTATATCATGAGATTCCAGAGTGGTTACCCAGCATGCATGTGTAGCCTCACAATTATAGGCTCTGATTCAGTAGGTCTGGAGTTGGTATTTCCAGAGAAGTTTTGCAGGTGACTCTGCTGTTCTGCAGGTTTGGGGACCTGTGGATCAGGCGATCCCTGAGGATTCTTACATCTTAAACATCTCAGAATGGATTTTTCCCCTGGTTCTTTCTCCTTCCCGCTGACTCTGCACATCTAAATTGGCACTGACACCAGAGTGGCCTCCAGTCACTACCATGGCATTCCAGCAACCACAGGAGCCTCACTACCGCCCCACATCCCTCCCACCACCCACCACACAGGTTGGGCAGGCAGAAGTAGCCAAGATGATTGCTCCTCACACAACTAGCACGGATGCAACTCCCTGCCATGTTTTTTTAAGGACATATGGTTAATCTTCCTCCAGGGTACTCTATAATAAATTGCCTCTGTGGTTCACTGGGATGAAAGGTTGGTTATTTTTTTCCAAGGATGGTCGTGGTCATACAAGAAAGAAAGAAAGACAGAAAGAAAGAAAAAACTTTCCTTAAACTCAAAGTTTTAGTAGACAGAACACATCCAAAAATTGAGTTTTATTCCTCCAGCTATGCTCAGAGGACACATTCTTTATCCTGTCCCCTGGTGTTCTCACTGATCCCACTTCCTGCTACAGATGAGCTCAGCAGACACCGCACGCGGACACATGAGGAAAAATAATCCAACACATCCGAAAAATTCATCAGGGATTGGCTGTCAACAGGGAGGCTTTAGGTGTTACTTCTTGCAACTTGCAAATATTAATTGCACTGAGACCTCCAGGCTGGACCAAGAAGGGGATTCCCTTACATCACACCCGAGAACCTTTGGCTAGAGTGAGGCAGTACTGGTCTTTCCCTCACCGAAGGGCTGTGATCAATTCTTGGCCCCCAAATCCAAAAGGGATGTGGGAATCTGGTGGGAACTGCAAAGGCCTGGAATATAAGACATACACACAAAGATAAAAGGGAGCAGTCTTTTTCAGCCTGGAGGGGACTGTAAAATGGCTTAATTATAGACTCCCAGTATATAGAGGGTTCTTATATCTTGGATGAGGTAAGCCCACTACTGGATCCCAAACTGTTCTGCAGCAGAGACCACACCTTATTTATTTTTTTATTCTTTCCGTGATGTCTGGTATGAAGCTCTGGATGAAGTGGTGGTTGAGGAGGCAGATTCAGCAACTGTACTCCCTGGTCTTTTTACAGAGCTTAACTTTGGGGTCATTCAAACCTAGGTTTGGACTCCAGCTATACCAGTTACAAACTGTAACTTGGGCTAAACTAATTGTGGGTGTTGGAATTTTCTTACCTATAACATGAGGTTAACATACTGACCACACAGGGTTGTCTTGAGGATTAAGAGAGACAAAGTGTATCTAACACACCTACTAGGGAGCCTGGTAAATTTGGGAAATGTCTGAAGGGCATTCAGGTTGACTAGAGAAGATAAGTAAGCAGGGTCATCTGAAGTGGTAATTTGCGTTGGGCAGTGTTGGTGTAAGCGGGTCAAGCGGACATACAAAGGGATCCCAGATGGAAGGAACAAGGTAACATCCCTCTGGTCTTGGAAGAACCTAGCTCTATGGCTTGTGCCAACTTAGCACTGTAGCTATGCACAAGCAGTTTGTGTGTGTGTGTACATGCATGTGATGCCTAATGTCTACTACTCTGATGTATTTCCCTCTGTCCTAGAAAGACTCTGGGTTTGAATACATGTGAGAAGAGAAGCAGCAGTGATTAAGTGCTTTCTATAATCTGAGACTAGAAAGAAAAAACAACCACTCTCTTCCTCCTGCTGCTTACCTTCAAGTGCACAGTCAGATTTTCTCTCAAAAGTCACCCTGCACACACCACCGCCCCCTCCCCCCCCCGGCTGGCTATAATGTTTATTATGTGCTCACCATATGATTGACTTTTTTTTAAAAGTATAGAACAGTACAGATAAGGCTGAAGTTCCTTTTTCCTCTATTATCATCCTTAGAGGCAATCCCCAACATGAATTTTGCAGCCCCTAATTTCTATGTTTATTATGAAATGTACCCATACATGTATTATACAGTTGGCTGTTTTTTTAAAAAATTTACATAGCGATTTCATACTAAATACTTTTTTTTTTCTTAGATTTTATTTATTTGTCAGAGAGAGAGCGCACGCAGAAGCAGGGGGAGCGGCAGGCTCCCAGTAAGGAGCCCGACATGGGACTCGATCCCAGGACCCTGGGGTCATGACCTGAGCCGAAGGCAGGCGCTTAACTGACTGAGCCACTTAGGCGTTCCCATACTAAATACTTTTTAATAACTTGCTGTTCCCCTCCTTTTCTAATCAAGATTGCATTTTTTGAGATCCATTCCTGTCTTTACACATAGGTCCAATGAACTCATTTTTATTTTTATTATTAGAGTAAATGTGTGAAAGTATCACAGTTTATTTGCCTCTTCCCTATTGCAGGACATAAAAGTTGTTTCTAATTTTTCCATTGCAAACAAATAATACTACAATGAACATCCTGGATCCCCTGGTACGTACGAGCAAGTGTTTCTCTAATGTAGAATTGCTAAGTCACTGGGAATGCACATTTTAAATTTCATTGTCTACAGCCAAATTGCTCTCCAGAGTGATTGTGCCAATTTACACTCCCACCCGAAGGGTATGAGAGTTCAGTTTTCTCATGCCTTTACCAATAGTTGGTGTTGACAGACTCTTTAATGCCTGTCAAACTATTTGGTGTGAAATGGCATTTCACTGTTGTTGCAATTTGCATTTCTTTTATCACTAGTGAGGGTAACTATCTTTTCATATGTTCATTGATTCTTCTGAATTGTCTGCTCCCATCACATCCCCATTTTTAAGTTATACTGTTGGTTTGTTTAAGCTGATATGTAACTTCCTTACATGATCAGGATTCTAATCCATGTTGGTTTTACGTATTACAAATATCTTTTCTAAGCCTGCCATTTTTTTCTTTAGTATGTTTCCTGGTGTGTTTTGTAGAGAACAGTTTAATATTTATGTAATCAGTTTTATCAGTGCCTTACTATAAACTACTGATTTGAGAGTTTTCCAAGGAATCTGGTTCTCTTCTTGCCAAAATCATTATCCTACGTTTTCCTCTAATTTAATTTTTTCCCCATTTACAATTTTGATTTGCTATTTTTCTGCACAAAGTAAGCTCCAAATGAAAAATCATGCCATTGACTGAGTTTTCTTCTTTTCTTCCACTGATTTATAATGGCACCTCTATCATATGTCAGTTTTCTCACATATATTTGAGCTTACTTAAGGGCTCCAAATTCTGCCATTGACCTGGCTCTCTCTCACTCCTCCAGTATCACTCTGTTTTAATTTCTATGGCTTTAAAATGTCTTAATGGATAGGTAGTTAAGTATTACCTCTTTTTTTTTTCTTTTTTCCCCCCATAATTATCCTGGCTAATCTTTGGTGTTTGCAGGTACAGATGAATTTTAGAGTAAGTGTGTAGAGTTATAGGGGAAAAATCTTGCTGGGATTTCATTTGAAACAACACTGACTATATTGATAATCTGGGTCAAATTCATCACTTGTGATTTTTAACATTTCCATTTATGGAAGTGGCACAACTCTCCATATATTTTGTATGTTTGTTAAGAATCTTTTGTAATTTTCTCCATAAGGTTTTACACATATGTATTTTAAAATTTATTTATAAAAATCTTAGAATTTTTTTCTATTATGACTATTCTTATGTTACATTATTACTGGTATGTATACATTTTTATATATTATTCAACCCTTCCAAGGTTTCAAAGTTGTTCACTTAGTTCATTTATAGTTTTTCTTGATTTACTATGTTGATAATCTTACAATTTCTAACTATGTAATGACAACTTCCAATTCTATGTGTCATTTCTTTTTCTTGTTTTATTGCATAGTTAGGACATCAAGATGACTAGTAATGGTGATTGTGCTACTCTGTACTACTATGTTTTCTTGACTTTAATGGAAATGCTTCTAAAGCTTCATAAATGAGTGTTCTATTTGCAGTAGATTTATAATAGCTGCTTATTATCAGATGAAGAAAGTATCCTGTTGTTGATAATTTGCTAAGAGTTTTATCATGAATAAACTGTAAATATTTATGTTTCAATTGAGACATTTATTTGTTTTCTTTTTAAATTTGCTTGTATGTTGAATATATCATTCCTTGATAGATTTTTTTTCTTAATGAATTATACCTGCTTTTACATGATAAATTCTACTAGGCCATGATGATGTTTGTTAGGTCTTAAGTAGCGCTAATACTTTATCTAAGATTTTAAAATTTATTGTATTTAAGATTTTATTTTATATTTTTTAAGGTCTTATTTATTTAAGTAATCTCTATACCCTATATGGGGCTCAAACTCACGACCCCAAGATCAAGAGTTGCATGGTCTTCTGAGTCATGAGCTAGTCAGGTGCCCCTATTTAAGATTTTTAAAGTATTTTATATAAGATTAGCATTTTATTTAATATATATTTTTTATTATGTTATGTCAGTCACCATATAGTACATCATTAGTTTTTGATGTAGTGTTCTACGGTTCATTATTTGCATATTTAATATTTTTTTAAATTAAGATTTTTGCAGCCAAAAAATTTCTTTTCTTGAATTTTAAATTTTGGAGGGTGGGAGATTTGTGTCTAATGTCACTGTCTTTTCTGACATTTTTAGTTTGATCTATATAGTTCTTCTCTACTAGACTATCCCACCTATTATTTTCCCCATACACACTAGACAATGAAAAAATCATATTCTATCTTGGATTGCACTCTAATTGTATTACCTGTATATGCACTTTTCTCAATGTAAAACAGATTATTATTTTTTGATGCCTACTTGCTGTGCCAATTGTGCTTTCAGAGAAATAACTGAAATTCTTAAGTAAAAAAAAATCAAGGTAATCATTTAGCCTACTCATCTTAGCAATGGCTAATAGTGAAATTCCCAGATAAATCAAGGAAATATTTCCTTTCACAGTAACAATTCATTAATGATAATTAATCAAATTGGTAGCTTACTGTTTGCTGGACACTGTGCTAATAAACACCTTGTGTATATGATATTGTATAATATTTACAGAAATCATATGGGATAGGTAGTGCTATTTTCAGTTTAGAGATAAGAAAACTTGAGTTTGGGGTTTAAATAACTTAAGTATGCACAGGTGGTAGGTAAATGGTGATTTTTATCTAGTCCTGACACCTAATCAAATCAAACCACTTTGCTACACTGTGTCTACACCAAGGTTTGAAGACGCTAATGCCATCCATAATAATTCCATGCTGGCGCATAACAAGAGTTTAACTCAACCCTGTTTCCTGATTAACATACCCCTTGTACCTTAGTTATCTGATTAACAGAGAGGAATTCAGTTCCCAGACATACACATTTTGTTTGTTTGTTTTATCTTATTTATGTCTCATTTTTCTGTCTCCTTATACTATATCAAAGAAACATCTACTTATGCTCTGACATCTTTTTTCTATTTCTTCTGCCATACTTCCAGTTTTCTCACTGTCTAGTCATTAATGCTCATTGATTTTTCAATATTTTGTACTAGAAAAAATAGAATACAGAAAAAAATTTAAAAAAGAAAAAGAGGAAATTATTCTGCATTAGACTATGGTGTCTCTAAGGCAGGAAGCTGATACTGGATTCCCTGATGCTGGAGTATGGTTGGTGACTTAAGCTGAGAGAAGTCCAGCACTCTCATGAACTAACTTGGATGCTTCCATACCCTGGGACTCTCTGACAGGCAATGTGCCTCAACTTTGTCAATGGGTAAGGGTTTCTTTGACTAGCCAGGCATAAGACAGAACATGAAGGCTGAGCTGCTTGCCCAGTGGTAAATGTTTTCCTTTTTCTGTAACCTACTCACTGTCAACTCTCTCTTTTCCTTTATAATATTTAATTGAAATCACAGCATAATGAAGTCTAGTCAGTCCCTTTCCTTTGGCTGAAGTCTTGATGTTACTGCCAATAATCTGCGTAAGAAGAGAGCAATTTCTGGAGAAATGGAAAGCTTCAGGAGCTGTTAAAAGACATAGAAATGAACTGTTTACATGATGTATTTCCCCATTATGTTTTAACAGATTAATTTGCTATTAAACTGAAGTTTCCCTCAACAATGATGATTTTTATTTGATAGTTTTGGAATATCCCTGGGATGCAAGTCCAGCTAACAAATCTAGATTTTCATTGGTTGAAGTTCAGGATCTGTGATCTCACCTGAATTAGTTTCTAGGAGTTTGCTTATAAATCTAAAAATTTGTGCTTTTACATTTCCCCTTTCTTTTAACCCAGTTGGGATGCCACATCCCTGTGATTTTTTCCTTAATTCCCAAATTGCAATATTATGCACATCCAGAAAACTTGTATTTGAACCATTTCATTTGATCCTATGCAATGAGACCTAATGCATTAGATGGGAGGTTATAAATATTGGAGCAGGACAGGGATGTGTTTGAATCCTGGGGCAAGTATTAACCAGCTGAGTGATCTTGAGATTGCAGCATTTCATTTTTGTGCAAAATAATAATATTCAAAATAATCATGATTATGATAATACTTGCCTTATTTAGTTGTTGAGAGAATTCAATGATGTCACACATATATCAGACTTGGTGCAAAGGAGAGACAGTCAATAACTATGATTTCCCTATTCTTTATCTCTATCATCACTAATACATGCAAAGAACAGCACTTGTAGAAATGATGCATCTACCTTTACATAACACTAAACAAGTGACCTAAGAGATTTTTTGTCAGGGTAATCTGTCTCATCATTGAACATGGGGTTTTTTTTTGTTTTTTTTTTTTTGGCATTTAGCCAACCTAGTAGACTTTGAGTTAACCTCATAAAATATTATTTCCTTTCACACAGGGACTTCATTTTTGAAAGCCACCTAATGGCAATTTAAAAAAAATAATGAATCTTATTTTTTAGGTACCTGGGGGGAACTCACTATTAAAGTGAATCACATGGTTAATCCTTTTGTATAAAGTAAAGGAGGCTTTTGGAAAGTGAATAATCCCTTGTAATTTATCATGCTTATATTCAGGTACCATGTGTATCAAGTATTCAATACAACCTTACACTTCCGCAAAAAAAAAAAAAAAAAAAAATTGCCATGAAAGCCAGGGATGGTAGTATGTGGATGATATTCTTCCATTTTGTAGACTTTGTCTCTACATTGTTATGAATTAATGTAGAAATGGGTTAGTACACATGTGACTTCTCCACAGCACAAACTCTTAAGACTTCACTTTTAGGAATACTCATAGAACCAAGGGAAAATGAGAAACAAAGCAGTGTTTATTGAGTATCTGTATGTAAGCATTATGGTAAGCATTTTCACCATTATATCACAATTATTCATCACAGTGTTATGAAAAGCACTGTTCCCATTTCGTTGGTCAGAAAAATTAGGCTCAAATAGGCTAAATAATCTATGCAAGTATCAAAGCCAAGATTTGAAAGCAGGTCTTCCTGATGCCAAATCCCTTCTCAATTGCAGTAAAGTAATTCCTTCTTGAGAACAACACACTAAGTGAGGCAGGAAGTAAAATTTAAGATTTGTGTGGCCATTTACCTTAATTTGGGGGTACTTAAAAATATCTTACCATGCATTATCATGGGGTCTCATTTTTTATTTGGGTATGGAACATTGGCCTAAACCTCAGCTGAGGTAAGTTTCAGTGGGGTTTTGAAGGAGTTAATACTTCCCCTTTTTTGAGAGAAGATGAAACATGGACTGAAGCTAGAAGCCACAAAGTGGAGTATTTATTAAATATACTTATTTCACTTTCATCTAGTTGGCCAATGTTCCCAACCATAATCTAATTTCCTCTAAAACTTTCCATGGAGCAGGATGGTGGTTCCAAATCCTGAAACACTGAAGGAACCATCTAATGACTAGTGGTGAGTTTCTATGAACTCATCCCAGAATTGGTAATGAGAGATTAGAGAGGACACATGGGTAGGCTCCAAGTCTCTTCAAAATGATCCTGCTAGTTGCAATTAAGAACTTTCTGGGGGTATTTGGAAGTTCTAGATGACCTTTAAGGGAGCCTATTTAGTTCAGTTTGACAACAGGGTGCTGTTAAGGCCAATGGTCTGAGCCCTCTGTTCCATTCCAGTGTTCCTAGACTATATTCCTCACTCTGGACAACCACTTAGCAAATAAATGATGTATACTGTAAATAGGCAAAACAAAACAAAACAATGGAGATGGCATAGTATGTACCATTAACTCTGTTTACTCATTCAACATGAATTTGCTAAGAGCTTATTTGGTACTAAGCTCTACAGATACAACTTGAGCATGGATTGCCACTGAGTAAATTGTAGACTAAGGGCGCATACATAAATAATTATCAAATGTTGCGATGAGTACCATGGTAAAGGTAGGTATAAATCACATGTGTCAGATTAACAGAGGAAGAGTGTTGATTAATAACAAGTGGAGTTTAAGTATAATGAGTATTATAATGGTAATTGTAACTATCACCATCCATTGATTTCTCTTTTTTTTAAAGGTTTTATTTATTTATTCAACAGAGAAAGAGACAGCGAGAGCAGGAACACAAGCAGGGGGAGTGGGAGAGGGAGAAGCAGGTTTCCTGCCGAGCAGAAAGCCCGATGTGGGGCTTGATCCCAGGACCCTGGGATCATGACTTAAGCCGAAGGCAGACGCTTAATCATCTGAGCCACCCAGGTGCCCCACCATTCATTGATCTCTTTGTGCTAATCCCAGTACTAACACCTGTACCTGAATTATTCTATTCAACCCCAAAACCTTGAGATACTGGTAATTATGATGATAATGGTAAGGAAAATAAGATGATAAAAAATATAATAGTAAATGATAATTTCAAGACACTATGTTGAGTCTTTAAGATATTTTATTGGATAATGTCTGCAACTCTGGGATCAGTACTGTATCACCATTTTGGAGAGGAACAATCTGATGCTAAGGCAGTCTCCAAAAATTCCCCAAGAACATACAATGATGAAGTAGAAAGTTTAAAACCTAGGCTAACTGACTCCACAGTTCATATTCCCAAACATACTAAGCCAGACTATTTTCTGAGAAAAGTAAACATAACAGGGTACCAGGTAGAAAAGGAAAAGGAGAGTATTTCAGGAAGAGGAAATTGTATGAAAAAAAAGCATACAGATATTTTAAATAATATATTAGATAGGTCACTTTGTGAAAATGTATTGCACAAGAAGGAAAACAGGTGAAAAAGCCCAAATAATAGATTAGTGTCAAATTATAAAAGAGTTTGCATTTACATTTTATCTTATATAGGCTAGGGATCCAAGGATAGGTTTCTAAGCAAGGGGAAAAAAAAATTCATATCTGTGATTTTGTGCAGGTGCAACAAAATATAAAAAAAACTACTTGGTATGAGTGGGAAACTCAAACTCTGCTGGGATTATGCAGAGTTTTTGAAAATTTGATTTGAAAAGAATTGCCCTTTATCTCTGAAAACCCACATGGTTCACAAATACAGGCAAATAGCTTCTATCACACAACATTCTCTGGGATTCTTTATCTCTATGGTTTGAATTCCTTCCCATGTTGGTTAGTATTGACAGATAGCTCCAGAGGCCAAAAACATACTGTACTGAGTGGTGTCAATGTGAAATTGATGAAAATTAGTTGAGGAAATCAGTCTTTGACAAATGTTTGAGTAGAAAATCTAGGCTTTGAACCCTAGGTAAATCCATATTCCCATGTCCCACTTCCATAGATGAGATTAGTGAAATAGCAGAAAAGTTCTCTCTCTGGAATGGTGCCTTTGGAACATTCTAAATTTATTATTTCATTCCTCTATACCTACCATTATTATTATCAGTTTTTTAAAGATTTTATTTATTTATTTGACAGAGAGATAGAGAGCACAAGCAGGCAGAGCGGCAGGCAAAGAGAGAGGGAGAAGCAGGCTCGATCCCAGGACCCTGGGATCATGACCTGAGCTGAAGGCAGACGCTTAACGACTGAGCCACCCAGGCGCCCCTCTACCATTATTATTTTTTATTCCAACTCTGCACTTCCAGCTTTCAAAAGAATTATCCAATGCCAAGAAACTCATCTAATATTCTTGTCAACTTGTAAAGAAGGACTAAATTTCCAGAACTATAGACTCCTGAAGTTGGCTTCTTCTGAATAGAAAGATGAAAATCAGCCTTCCTTTCTTCCTTCCTTATTCTCTCTTCCTTTTCATCCCTCTTTCCTTCCTTCCTACTTTTATATTTTCTCTCCCTCTCCTGACCTCCTTTCATCTTCCTTTCTTTTCCTATTTGCTGTATTATTTTTTTCACCTTGGTTTTCCTAACTCATGTTTTGATCACTGAAACTATGCCATTCTCCTGGGAACCAGGAATCCAGAAACAAGCAAAATCCACTCCCTGCCTCCCTGGTGTTCATGATCTAGTGAGAAAAAGAAATAAAGAACCATAAAATTATAGTAGAATGTTGTAGGTGTTGTGATGAAGACGTGCACTATGGGATTACAAAGGTGAGGCACATGGTCCAGGTTCAGAGTCAGTGAAGTCTCCTTGAAAGTGGTGACCAGACAAGAGTTTTAAGGTAATATTTATACTCAGAGAATCAATACTGCAAAGCTGTGAAAGGCGACATCCTACATCAGTATGATATATTGGGGGTCTGCTGAAGTGTTAGAGAGGCAGGAACTAAGGGTGCTTGTGGAGGATCTGGGCAGAGCAGATGCTCATTTCCTGTGAAGTGAGAGTCTTTCCAAAGTCTCCTCTTGAGAGCACAGGTCATGTCAGTATTTCCAATGCAAGTCATGCATGTGCCTCCAAGTTGCAGATGACTGTGGCTTGTTGAGCTAGGAGCTCAGCTGACTTCCCCTCAATGGCTGCTGTGACAGGTTGATCTAGTGTTGTCTTGTCCTTTCCATCTTAGTGTAGAATGAAAGTAGGCCACAACTTAAACAGACACAGACTCAGAGGAAAAAGAACTTCACGTTCAGAGCATTTAATTGTGACAAAACTGTGCTCTGGGCTTTTTTTACATACACAGTCCCACTTCATCTTGGGCATACTCCTTTGTATATGGAAATGGCCCTAAAAGAAATTAACTGGGCTGAAGAGAAATCTGGTATTTGGCCTCAAAAACAACACAAAAAAACCCCACTGTTTCTGATTGGTTCTGGTCTTACCCTTAACTGGTGGTCTTTTGGGGTTCTTGGACCTGATTCCAGTGTGCACATGTGGAGGCTTCCCCACACCAACAAGCAATTCTTGGACATCAGCAGAGTGCCAGAGAATTCAACTCAACCCAATTCAGCTCTGACACTTTCTACCCACAGGCAGCATCAGATTTCATGGGTAAGGGCTCAGTCCCACAAGATTGCCTTCCACTTCAGAGCCACCGTGAGTCCAGGTTGTGCTTGTGACCGAACAGCTAGAAATTGGAGGTTCCAACAAACTCCTCCAACTCAAGATGCCAATTGCAAGTCCAGGTTGGTACCTGTACTTCTGACCAACTGGCTATAAATCAGAGATTCCCATGACCCCCTCCTTGGGTTCAATTAATTTGCTAGAATGGCTCACAGAACTCAGGAAACCCATTTACTCACTAGATTACTGATTTATTATAAAGGATATTAAAGCATAAGAATCCACAGCCAGTTGAAGAGATATATAGGGGTAAGTCCCAAACAAAGGAGGCTGTCCTTGTAGAGCTTGGAGCCTGGTATGTGGCATGTGGAAGTGTTCTGTTTCTCCAACCTGAAAGCTCTCTGAAGCTCCTCCTTTTGGGTTTTTATGGAGGCTTTATTACATAAGTTTGATTGATTAACTCATTGGCCATTGGTGATTGATTAAACAGCTAGCCCCTCTCCCCTTCCTGGAAATCAGGGGATGGAACTGGAAGTTCCAACCTTCTATATTGGTGGTTGGTTCCCTTGGCAACCAGCTTCCATTCATAAGTGCTTTCTAAAAGTCCCCTAATTAACATAAACTCAGTTGTGGTGGAATGAGGCTCCTTATGAATAACAAGACACCCATTTCACCTTTATGGCTGGGAAGCATTTTAGGAACTGAGGACAAGAGACCAAACAAAATAAAGGATGCTCCCATTGCTCTTATCCCTCAGGAAATTCTGGACTTTTGGGACCTGTGAGGCAAGAACTGTGGACTAAGACCAAATATATATGAGAAATATCTGAATGACCAATTAGATGTATTTCTTAAAAATCACAGTATCACATAGGGGCACTGCATAGGTGAGAACAGTTCTAAATATGGCCGCGTTAAGCAGTTTTCTGTGATTTAGGAGTTGTTTAAGGCAGCTACAGGGAAACCTGGAAAGGGATAGATCTTGTGGTCTGCTTAGGAAATCTGAGAACTTTTGTCTTCTTTGCACTCTTTTGACAGGCTGGCAGACATCCTTCCCTTGGCATTGGCATACCTTGAGGTTTTATCTGGTACAAACTAAATGTACAAATCTCCTAAACTGGAGTCTGAGGTTTAAGACAAAGAACTTTATTATTCCTCTTGCCTTGTGCTTTTGGGTTGAAATGGCATGTATATCAAAACATATGAGGCCCTAGGAGGTGAACTCAGTGTTCTTAAATGAATACAATATACTGGGGACAGAAAAGAGCTCTTTGAAACAAAGTAAAGAGAGGGGGAATCATGGGCTTTAGTTCCAGGTATCTCTTGGCTCGAATTCTGGGTCCTCACAGTTGTGATACTCAGGGGTGGGTTCTGGAGGTGGATTGGGGCCAGGGCTGAGAGCTGAGGGCTGAGGGGCTGAGTATTGTGGAGACTGGAGTTAGAAGAACAGTGTTCAGCAATGGGACGTAGGTCATGGTTCTGAGTATAATCCCAAATATAGCCTTCAGAGATAAAATCACAAGACAACAAAGATATTCAAGCCAAAGCATCAGTCTGAAGGGTATTGGAAGAGATTTGAATTTAATTATAAGTCAATGAGATGGAAACTCTGGCCCAGAGCAAGAGCATGTAGAAAAGGGAATGGGAGAAGGAGCTAAGAAATTTCATGATCTTAGGAATGGAGCCACAGGGGTTTTTCATAAGGACATTG
Source organism: Leptonychotes weddellii (assembly GCF_054177405.1). NCBI lineage: Eukaryota > Metazoa > Chordata > Mammalia > Carnivora > Phocidae > Leptonychotes > Leptonychotes weddellii. Next base: position 63,737,234 of record NC_138382.1, read on the forward strand.
AAACAGTTTACAAAACACTGTGTAAATTTACATAAGTCAGCTAACTTCTCTGAGTTTTAATTTTCCTTATTTGTAAAATGTGAATCATAATACTGCCTTCCAGGATGGTTGTATAGGTATATGGAATATATTATATTTATATATAAAGAATATATATGTGTGTGTATATATGTGCGTGTGTGTTTGTACGTGTGTAGCAAAGAAGATATAGCTAAATTCATCATACTGATTCTCCTTCTTGTTTTCCAAATAAAAAGATTAATTGAATCTAATCCACATTAATTTAAAACTTAGTTTGATCAAATAATTTAAATAGCTTTTGGTATTTTTTCAGTCTCTCTATGATATTACTGTCCTTTAGTTTCCCCCATTTCCCCCCACATTCCTCTCTTATTTGAGTTCATAAGGGAAAATCTAATGGCTTTGAAGGAATGGATTCTCCTGGTTTCACAGCACTTTTTAGTAGTGTCTGGACTAGTAGTATCCACTGAGGTAGAATTCGTCCATTATGTTTTGAGGCCTTCTAGTGGGTATTCTGCTTATTCCTGGCTTATTCCTATGTCTAATGATCTCATTCTTTTTTTTTTTTAAGACTTTATTTATTTATTTGACAGAGAGATAGAGAGCACAAGCAGGCAGAGCGGCAGGCAAAGAGAGAGGGAGAAGCAGGCTCGATCCCAGGACCCTGGGATCATGACCTGAGCTGAAGGCAGACGCTTAACTGACTGAGCCACTCAGGCACTCCTAACAATCTCCTTCTTGACACAGATCTATCCCCTCTGCTGACTCAGCTTCTCCTTAGCTTTTACTGGTACAAATACTCCTCTGACACGCTCTCATGGCTTTCATTTAGATCATGATTTACACCATTTACTCTACAATCTCTGCTTCAGGGGCATCTTATTTCAAATCCCTGTATCATGACGAGTCTATTGACTTTCACTTCAGTGTTCATACCACATAGAAAGGAGAGGAACTGGACAGTGTACCCTAGATAATCTTTCATCCTACAGAGCAAGGACTTTGGGACACCCATACACTCATTCCTCTTTCTCACCCCCTCTCTCTCCTCTTTTCCCACTAACCTTTGGTCTAGAAGGAGAAGGATTTCCCTTTCTCATCTGATCTAAATAGAATGTCTTCTTATAGCATATTCTCATTTCTTTCCCAATTCCCTTTACCCTCATTTTTTTTTGATCTGGAAGAAAATGTCTTACTATCAGGGAACTTACTTAAATTTGGAATTAGTTAAAAATATACGAGTACTTTGAGAATTACTCTCCAATCATAAATAACTAGAATACTGGACAAATGTAGAAAACAACAACTTTTAGATATTCAATGCAGAACTGAGGTTCCTGCAAGAAGGGAACCAGATGAGGTAAGCCCTGAAATCATCTAGGCTTTCTGCCTGGAGGAAATTTCCAGAATGTCTCATAGGGAGGGGCAACCCAGAGAGCAAGAGTGGTCTTGCTGAGTAGATAAGACAGAGACTGGAGTTTGGGGAGGCCAAAGTGGTTAAATTTTATAGGAAAGTGTTCCAGAGAAGAGGTAGCTTAGCTAAGAAAAAAGTATGAGAAAGCTGCAAAGGGGTCCCATGGAATCCTGGCCTGAATACCAACCTGTCTAGGCTTAGAGTAAAAGCTTCAAGTTTAGACAAAGAGCAACTTCTGGGCAAAGAACTTACTGTGGAATTTCAAGCCAAATGATTCCTGAATACATCATTCGAGTTCCCACAAGCCACAGAGGAGGGGCCTTGTTGGGTGCATGAGGCATTCATTAGAGATCCCAGAATTGTCACATCATAGAAGTTAAGTTAAATTAACTCTAAAGTAAAGACTAGTCTAGAGTCACCCTAAAAGAGTATAAAACTAACCTCAAAAGAATCAAATCAATCTGCAAGTAGCTTAACTACCTGCCATAAGAATATCTAGCACTCTTGAAAGGAACATAAAAAATACAGTACTCAAAAATATAAGTGTTTTGATATACTATACTAACAGAGAAAAGGCTAACTGGGACCCATAATCCAGTGAAAAATCAATTTATGGAAACAGATTCAGAGATGACAAAGATGATGAAATTAGCAGATAAGCACATTAAACACATTTTCATAAATATGCATCATATGCTCAAGTATGAAAAAAAGCATAAATATAATGAGGAGAGAAATATAAGGCATAAAAGAAAACCAAATGGAATTTCTAGTAGTAAAACACGCATATCTAAAATTAAAGTTTCACAGAAGGGGATAAGCTGAAGATTAAAAATTGCTAAAAAAAATTTAGTTAGCATGAAGATATAACAACAGAAACTATTGAAAATGAAGTACAAAAAGGAAAAAAAGTGAAAAAAAATGAACAGAACTCAAGTGACCTGCTGGATACATGTGATTGGAATCTAACAAAGGGATTTGAGGTAGCAAGGTCTGAAAAATTTCCAAGTTTGACAAAAACTACCAACCTCTTGATCTAAGAAATTCAGTGAGCCCCAAACAAGATAAACAGAAAAAAGTCACATAAAGGGACATCATAATCAAATTTATGAACATAAAGTATGAAGCAGGAAAAAAATGTATAGTGTGGACAGCACAAAGATAGAACTAACTACAAACATCCAATGAGAAATTAGACAAGCAATAAAAACTAGTGGAGTGCCATCTTTAGAAGGCTGAAAGAAAAGACAGTAACAGTATATTATTTTATACCCAGATAGACTATGCTTCAAAAATGAAGGTGAAATAAAACATCCGTAGAGGAAAAAAAAACAAAGTCAAGAATATTTGTTACTGGCAAACCTATACTACAATAAATGTTATAGGAAGTTCTTCAGACAGAAGGAAAATGAGCCCCATCTCTTAGTAGTCACACTTTGCATAATTTCCTCCCACATTGCATCAAGTTTGATCTGTATAACTAATAAAGTATGGTAGATGTGATTGTGTTTTTATGTCCCTTTGGAGATTAGGTTATAAAAGACAAATTTCTCTCTCTCCAACGCCAAACCCCAAATCACTCTGTAGAAAGCCAAATTCCATGTTCTGAGAATACTCAGGTAGCTTATGAAAAGGCCCACATGGGGAGAGCTGAGATTTCAGCCAGTCTGTTGTGAATAAGCTGAGAATATGAATGAGCCTGGAAGTGAATTCTTTAGCCCCAGGTGACTCCATTCCTGGAAGACAGTTTGAATACAACTTCTTGAGAGATCCTGGCAGAACCACGTAAATTACTCCTAGATTCCTAACTGACAGGAACTGTGAGATAGTAAATATTTGTTGCTTTACATTGCTAAGTTTTGGAGCAATTTGTTATGCCGCAATAGATAACTAATACACTTCCAAACTAATTCTAATACACCAGCATTCTGTGATTAAAAAAAAAAAAAAGATCGGGTGCCTGGGTGGCTCAGTCATTAAGCGTCTGCCTTCGGCTCAGGTCATGATCCCAGGGTCCTGGGATCGAGTCCCACATCGGGCTCCCTGCTCAGCAGGAAGCCTGCTTCTCCCTCTCCCACTCTCCCTGCTGGTGTTCCTGCTCTCGCTCTCTCTCTGTCAAATAAAAAAAAAAAAAAGATCAATATTCCTTATAAACAAATATGCAGAAATCTCTGAAAACTATTAACAAATTTAATAGAGCAATATATAAAAAGGATGATAGCCTGACCAACTGATATTTACCACAGAAATGCCATGTTTATTTTTGATCAAAATAACACAACAAAATTTACCATATTTGCAGAGTAAACATAAAAAGAAAGTCAAAAGATAAACTCAACTGATGTAGGATAAGGCTTTGAACAAACTCAACATGTATTTTTGATTAAAAAAAAAACACCTCAGCATACTAGAAATATGAGAGCTATCTCAACCAAATAAAGGTAATTTATAAGAAAAACCTACAGCTAACCTCATATTTAATGGTAAAAGACTGAATGCCTTTTTCATAAGATCAAGGACAAGGCAAGATTGTTTACTTTGATGACTTCTATTTTATAACTTCAACATTGTACTGGAAGTCCCATGCAATGAAATAAGGCAAGAAAAAAATATAGAAGATCGTATTGTAAAATTTTAAAACTTTATTTTCCTGATGCTTCAACATACCAACAAACAGGCTATGAGCACCCCACCTATGTGCCCAGTGCACTGGTGTGATAAGGTGGGTCCCTGTTACAGTGACCTTACTCTCCCCTGTCTATGAGCTAGTGACATTCAAATGCACCAATAAAACCTCCTTGTGCTTTTGCTTTTGTCTTCCACATTGACCCTCAATAAAGGCACTTGCTCATGGGTCTTGATCCCCACCTGCTTGGAAGAGCCTGCTCCCTTGGAACTCCTCCTGAGAGATGAGTCATACCTCTCTCTTCTGGGATTTGTAAGTATAACAAATCCTTTAATTTCACATTGGCATGAAGAGAGGCACAGAGGTCAATGGAACAGAATTGAGCCCCCAAATAAACCCCAAATAAACAAATATGCCTATTAATTGCTTTTTCAAAAAAGTGCCAAGATAATTACTGAAGGAAAGAGTAGACTTTCAACAAAGGATCAAAAAGATATTCATATGGGAAACAATGAATTAACCCTCTTCTCACATTATACAACAACTAACCAGAAATGGATCATACACCTAAATGTAGTAGCTCAAAGTATAAAATTTTTAGAAGAAAATAAAGGAATAAAATTTCTGCTACATGAAGTAGGACATTTTTTTTAGACCTAAGGGCACAAAAAGTTTCCAATACAAACAAATTTGATAAATCATACTTTATCTGATTTAAACATTTCGGTTCTTTAAAAGGTATTGTTGAATAAAATGGAAAGGCAAGCTATAGCCTGAGAGAAAATATTTTTAAAATATATGTCCAACAAAGGACTTTATCTGGAATATATAAAGAACTTTTACAACTGAAAAGTAAGAAGATAAACAGCTCAATAAAATAGGCAAAAAAATTTAAGACACACTTCACAGAAGAAGACACAAATGGCCAATAAGCTTATGGAAATATGCTCAACGTCATTAGTCACCAGACAAAGACAAATTAAAACCACCAGAGAGATAATCACTACACAACCATTATAGAGGCTGTAGTTGAAAAGACTGGCATCAAGTTTTAGTGAGAAGTGCAACAACTGGAATCTTTACTGTGTCTAGTGGGAATGCATAATATTTTGGAAAATAGTTTGGTAGTTTCTTATGAAGTAAGTTAAACATACATCTACCATATGATATAGCACTTCCACCCCTATGCGTTTACCCTAAAGAAATGTAAATATGTTTACACAAAGATTTGTACTTGAATGTTTATAGCAGCTTCCTTCATAACAGCCTTAAATGGGAATGATCTAAATATTCATTATCTGGTGAATGGAAAGCAAATTGTGGTGTATGCACATAATGGAACACTATTCTGCAATAAAAATGAATAAACTACTGATATGCTCTGCATCATGATATGCATCTTGAAAACATTATGCTAAGTGAAAGAAACCAGACTCAGAAGACTATACACTATATGATTCAAATTTTATGAAATTTTAGACAAAGCAAAACTATAGTGATGGAAACATAGAAGTCACTGCCATATTTGTTTTGGGGGAGGGGAAGTGATTTTTTTTTTTTTTTTTTTAGGGGAAGTGATTTATTACAGAGGGGCATAAAGGTACTCTTTGCAGCAATAGAAATTTCCTATATTAGACTGTGGTATTGGTTATACAGTTGTATACATTTATCAAAACTCATTGAAATTTGCACTCCATATTAGTGAATTTTACTGTATGTAAATTATAACTCAATAAAGCTGACTTTTTAAAAGAACAGTCATATACACTCATTGAGTAATACATGCTCATAGGTCACTACACAACTAAAAGAAAACAAAGTTATAGTTTGAAAAATAGATCATTCGTTGAACAAATACTGAATGATCACTTATTACATGCCAAAGTCTGGGCTAAGTGTTCAAGACAAAGTTACAAACTAGATAGTGGGTAAGACAGATGAGTGAACACAATTAAAATACAGTGTAACTGATATGATGGAGATAATCACAAGATGCTGTAGGTACACAGAGAAGAGATACCCAATCCAGTGCTGGGGATATGAAAGGCTTTTTATTAAAGGTAATACCAGAGTGCAAATCTGATGGAAGAAGATGAGCAAGCTAAGCAAATGAGAGTGTGTGGGCAATAGTCCAAAGGGAGGGGGACACACAGCTGGAGCTTGGAGTAAGAGAGCAGGTGGTTTTCTGTGAGTGGAACTGAAACTAGATGTAAGTAGGTATATTCAGGATATAGCTGAGAAATAGAATTCATAGGATTTAATAACTGTTACACATAGGACCTGAGGCAAGGCAAGAGAACAAGGCTGTTTTTCTTTTTTCTTTTTTTAAAGATTTTATTTATTTATTCATGAGAGAGAGAGAGGCAGAGGGAGAAGCAGACTTCCCGCAGAGCGGGGAGCCCGATGCAGGACCTGATCCCAGGACTCCGGGACCATGACCTGAGCCGAAGGCAGACGCTTAACCGTCTGAGCCACCCAGGCGCCCTGTTTTTATTTTTCTAGCTTGAGAAACTGGCACTATTCACTGAAACTGAAATGTGGGAGCAAACAGAATGGGTTTAGTGACAGGTTGAGGGGGGTGTTTCATGAATGTTGTGTATGAAGTGCCTTTGAGAGATCCCACTGCAATCTGTAGAAGAACATTGAATATAAAAGTTTGTGGCAAACAAAATGAACTAGAAATAGATATGCAGGTCTAGAAGGCATGAACATGCTGGAGTTATCACAAGAAAGGATGAGATTAGTCAGGTATATAAGGGAAACACGAAAAAAGACAGTCCAAGAGAGGGAAAGGACTAAATAGCCAGACAACTGGGAGGATGACTAGAATCCCAGGGTCCTTGGGCGCCTGGGTGGCTCAGTTGGTTAAGCGACTGCCTTCGGCTCAGGTCATGATCCTGGAGTCCCGGGATCGAGTCCCACATCGGGCTCCCTGCTCAGCGGGGAGTCTACTTCTCCCTCTGACCCTCCTCCCTCTCATGCTCTCTGTCTCTCATTCTCTCTCTCGCAAATAAATAAAATCTTAAAAAAAAATAAAAATAGAATCCCAGGGTCCAGAAGTCAAGGATAGATAATGCTTTGAGTGACCAAGAGAGAAGTCAAGTAAGACAAAAGGTGAAAAGTGCACATGCAATGTTGCAAGATGGAGAAAACCAGACACTTTTTCAAGTGTAGCCTCAGTGGTGTGAAGGTGGGGAAGCCAGATACAGAGGTCTGAAGAGTGAGTGGGAGGTGATAAAATAGAGATATTTAATACAGACCTTCCCCATGCAAGAAGAGAGAGAATGCATGTAGAATCTGGGGGAGTACCTGGGGATTGGAGGCAGGGCCATGTCCACATGCTAATGGGGTGCAGTTGGTGGAGAGGGAGAGATGCATGGAGTAACATTCCTGAGAAGGCAAGAAGGGAAGGGATCCAGAGAATGGGATCCATTTTTCAGTAAGATAAAGACTGTTTGTTCTGGTCCATCAAGATGGGAGGAGGAAGGGATGAGTGAAGACATTAGTATGTAAGTCTTATGGCAGGAAGTTGAGGGAGTTTTGACCGATGTCTTCTATTTTTCTGCGGGGGGCAAGGTCATACGGAGATGAAGCGAGAAATGGGGGTCCTGCCTTTTAGAGCAGAGGAGACAGTTTAAAACAGTTGCCTCACAGAAGATGAAAACTGCCCATAGACACATAATGGGACTCCTGAGTGTCATTAAGGGCTGAGTTAAGATCGGGGACCATGAATTACTACTGTTTCCAATTCAGAGTGATTTTTTTTTTTTCTCCACAATTACCCAGTAATCCAGGTTCAAGCGTGGAGCAGATTGCAAGTTGAATTCATTCAGGTTTTGGGTTCTACACAGGACTCACAATAAGATCATTACAAAATAAGAAATTGAGGATTTTGAGAAAAGTAATTGCTGTGATGGTCAATGTCAGCTAGATGATGAAGGACATGAAAACAAGGGAGTCCTGGGAAATGAGAAGAAAATAGGTGGGTCTGTAAACTGGAAGTTTCTAGAAGGCCTAAAAATGGTATATTGGGGATAAGTGAATTGAGGTACTGTGGCCAACATGGATAGACAGAGAAGATCACACAAAATAAAGAGGGCAAAAAATCCTAAAGGTCAGGATGTCAGAAGGATTATCTAGTCCTAAAGGCACCAAAGATGGCAGCATGGGGAGAAAGATGGAAGACAGAGGTGAACTTCAAAGAATTAGGAGGAGTGTTTAGGATAGAAGGCAGGAGTGCTAAGAAGGAGTATAGCAAGGCAGAGCCACAAGGCAAACACTTTAAATGAGAGAGAACTATATAGGTCTGAGAAAACTTAATCCAGAATCAGCTGTTATAAGCGAGGAGGACCAATTCCCAACCTTTAATGACATGAGAGGTGGAGGAAGAACAGCCTCCACTTGAGGTGTCTTGTGTGGTTTGAAAAGGTAGGGTCCATGAAGTTTCTGGGCGCAGTGCAACTGACATGAATAAACAGAGGCTTTTTGGTGATGGGAAGCCTTGCAGGGTGGATGAATGAGCAGACAGCTTGGTGGTGGAGGCAGTGACCTCTGTTGCATTCTGCATCAATGGTAGTGGCTGTGTCCCAACTTAGAATGATTAGTGAAGTAATTAAAGCTCCAGAATCAGCCAGACCTGGGCTGAGTCCAAGTTCTGTCATTCACTGACCATGAGAGCTTCTCTGAACATCTGTTTCTTCCAGTATAAAATGAGGGTAATAGTGTTTACATCAGAGTTGTCTTAAAACTTCCACAACATGATGTTTGTCAAACAGCATGGTGCAGTCAAATAGTAAGTACTTAATAAAGACTACTGTTATTTTTATTACAATTCTGGGTATATGCGATTCTGGAGCCCAAAAAGAAAGAGCTGTGCTTAATGAGATAACCTTTCAGTGAATCTGGGTGGAAGGAAAGGTGGGGGGTATGAGAGTTTGCCAAAATGAAAAGATTAAATTGTTCAGTGGATGAGACTTTTATTTCTCAAGATAGATCATTAAACAATGTGCAGTGTCTAAGAATCTGATTATCAGGTTGACTTTCCTATTCTCCTATAATAGTGGGTCTGGAGATTCAGGACGATTTACCTTTGTTGACAAGAGCAAAGTGTTTAGAAAGAGGAGCTGGGGGAGAGAGCCGTAACTTCCACACCTCATTTAGACAGCCCAGCCCTGCTTACGCAGTCTGCTGAATTCTGATGAGAGAGTTGTATTCTTATAACAGACATCATTGTCCAGATGTAGACACACTACGGTTGTTTCCAAATAGGAAACAAAGATCACTTGGAAGTGGAAACTTTCTTGAGTTTACTCCTCTGATGAAGGGCCCTTCCTCTGCAGCAACCTGAGTCTCTATGCAAGGGAGGGGACTCTCTCCTCCTATCTCTTTACAACCTCTATCCCAACCCCCCCAAGGGCCTTCAAAAGGAAGCAGCCTGCTCAGTGGTTGTGGTGCTTTTCCTGCAGGTATGGAGGATAGATTATATGATTTAAAACACAGCCCTTCCCTGACCCAACTTAATTCCTGCACATAATTTCCTGGAGCCTGATCAAGGCTCCTGATGATCGCTTGCCCCAGCAATCTGTTCTTTCTGAAACTATCCTCTTCGATCTTACTATTTTTTTTTTTTTAACCCTGAGAGCTTTTGGCCTACTTTTTTGTTGTTTACATTTTATACGTTTTCCAAAACCCCAAAGTTTTCCTTCACATGCTACTTATTCATTAATTTTGTAAATAAATACATTCCTTTAATTTGTAGTGAGCTGGGAGGGGGAAATATCTGGCTCTCCACTTCTCTATCTATCTGATGAGTATATAGAAGTTAATAGCCCAGACTCTGGAACCAGACTATCTGAGATTGAATCATAGGTCTACTACTACCTCTGTGACCTTGAGCAAGCTGCTTAATCTCTCTGTACCTCAGTCACCATCTGTGAAATGGGAATATAATAACAACAATCTCATGGAGTTGTTTTGAGGATTAAATTAATTCAAAAATACAATGTGCTTAAAACAGTGCCTAGTGGAACATAAGAACATAGACTTTTAAAAAAAGATTTATTTATTTTAGAGAGAGAGAGAGAGCTCAAGCATGTGGGGCGGGGGGAGAGCAGGAGAAGGAGAGAGAAACTTTAACAGACTCTGTGCTCAGCATGAGCCTGATGGGAGGCTTGAACTCACGACCCTGAGATCACGACCTGAGCCGAGACCAGGAGTCGGATGCTTAACTGACTGCACCACCCAGGCACCCCTGGAACTACAGACATTTTTGTATTATTTATATTAGCATCTGGAATGCCTCCTGGGAAAAGGGGCAGGTGGAGCTTAATAAATTTTTTTGAGATGGATGAGATCTTCAAGTTGTGGATGTTCATAAATGCCAAACTATCATGAATGAGAGTGTCAGCTTTCTGTGACATAGGAACATGATTTATCAATTTCGCTCCTTAAATGGAATGAGAGATGAGTAATGAGATGAAAGGAAGGAGGAAAGGGAGGGAGAAGTCAGTGAACTGGACAGAGGCTGACACTGGGTGTGATGAAGGCTTTGCGAAATGCCTTGGTAGTGAGGTGGCTGGAGGACATTTCTTGACGTGATATTCTGTTCTATTGATAGTTGTTTGCATGGTGGTGATAGAGATTTCTGCTTGGAAATCTCTGCCTAGTATTGAGTATGGTCTATTTTTCTTATACATGTGTAAGTGGGTATTTTAGGTACTCAAAGAAATAGTTTTGTCCTGTGCCCCACCCCCCCACCAAGCTGGGTCTTTATGGAATAAGACAGAGACACCCATCTAGAAACAAACCCTCAGAGGCAAAAGGCTTCAGGGTTTCTGGGAATTTGCTGAGGTATTAGAGAAGGTCCTGGGTGTCCACAGGCTACAGAGTGGGGGAAAGTATGAAGCAAATTTTGCTGAGCTCTCAAAGGGGAGGAAGACCCCTGTTCTCAACTAACACTTACTGAGAAACGTTACGTGATAGCCATTGAGAGGTCCAAGAATGAAGCCCTATCACTAGTCCTGTGACATGGTTAGTGCAGTAGCAGAGCTAAATTTCCAGCCCAGCAGGAGGTGAGAGTGGTGTGTGAGGAAGTCCGGGGGATTCTGCTCCCCTCCTTGAACGTACCCCCCAACACTCTTGTTGCCTTGAATTGCTCCCACAGGCTGAGGCTCCAGACCCTATGGCTAGCAGCATTTCACATACAACCATATAAAAGATACAGATAGATAGATTCCTTCAAATAGATTTCATTTAGTCCTTCTAACAACACCAAGAGGCAGATCATACCACCATTTTGAAGAAAGGGATAGTGAAGAAAGATTTATAGTTACAGGTGTGAATGGACTTTAAAGACTGATATGTCAAAATTTGACTGATGGCTTTGCCACGTTCTACTTGCAGGACCTTGAGCAAACTTCTTAACTTCTAGGAACTTCAATTTGCCTTAAACAAAGAGATTTTCCAGGATCATGTAAGGATTATAACAAAATACTGATCTCTTGGAAAATACCATTAAAATGGTGTGTTGTTCTTTGGTTATTCCTTTGTAGACAATTTTTCATATCTGTAGACATTAAGTACCTAATAATTTAGAGACAAAAATTAAGTAAATTATCTTCTTAAACTAAGCCACCATAATCATGTTAACTCTTGCATATAGTTTACAATGAATCCTTATGTTCGGTGTGGAAAAAACTTTAATTTATCAGCTCTGCCAAGTTCTTATAAAAACAAACAAACAAAAAAAGGTAGGAGAGGTAGCAGGAAAAAAAAAAGGAAAGAAAGAAAAATATCCTTTATGCAGTCTTTTGCTGTTGACATTATATATTTCCTCTCCAACAGAGAGAACTAAAACCTTAAAACTGAATGGTTCATACTCAGAAGGAACCAGAGCTAGTCTGGAATTAGCTGGTTTTGAACTGCAAGGGTTAGGCCATCTCAGAATTTTGTATGGGCCAGTACAAGAAGGGTCCTCTGGTTTATTATTTTCTTTTGAAGCTTCCAGGTAATAAAGAAGGAAACTCCCCCAACATGTTCTGGCTTGGGGCCTATGGCCCGGTCATGTTGGTGGAGTAATGGACTAAGTGTCCGTTGCCCAGATACATACGCAAAGGATGGATTGCAACTTGGATTCTTGATTGAGAAACCTTCTGTGTTGTTGCAGATGAGGGTCTACTTCTTCCTCTTCCTTCCTCCTGAGGCTGAAATGGGGAGGCACTGAGGGCCTCACATAAGACTGATTTGGATGAAAGGGTCTTTGTGAAGAGAGGCCATTTATCAACTCCAAGGCCATTTTGGTGAATGATTTAACTATAGTCGCTATGCTCCTGACAGCAACTTTACATCCAAACCCACAGTCCCACCTTCACCAAGCAATCTGTAAGCATACACTTGGTGCACACCTATGCTGACCTGATGTTTCTGGGGGGTGTTCTCTAGGTTTCCAAGTGTTTCATTTTTATTTGCATTTGAGGAACTAGGGAAGAGAGAAGGTAAAACAAACAAACAAACAAAAACATAAAACAAAACAAAAACACTTAAAAAGGGAGACTTTTTCAGGGAATTTAGCCAATGTTACAAAGAGCTGTGTTGATTAAATGAAGCAGCTCAAGTGAAAACAAATTGAATTTGGAAAAAAAACTTACTCCACCCAGTGGCAGTTGGAGCTTCCATTCTGAGTTACTTCTAATGTCCTGGAGCCACGTTTACTTTGCTGAACAGACTAAATCATTTAATTTGTCGGCTTTTCCTTCCCCCTGCCAGACCTCACTCAAGGAACACTTCCAGGGCCATGGGAGCTCACCAAGGCCTTGGCCTGCCTGAGTCACTCCCTGGGGGCCACGTGTCCACAGTGCAAGTTTCTCTGTCCTAATTCAAGGCTGCTCAAAGTCAGGGGAGAGTATTTCTGCTTCCAGCCACAAAGTAGGTCAGAAGTATAGGATAATGCCAATAGCTAGTATTTTATTGAGTATTCTTTGTATATAGCAAGCACCATATTGAGAGCTCTAAACCTGTTAATTCATGAATTCTTCACCACCATGGATGTGGAGAGCTAATATTCTTCTGGCTTTACAGGTGAGGTGCCTGAGGTTCAGAGAGTAAGCAACCTGATCAAGGTTATACCACAGTGTCAAACTTCAAAACCAGGTGGTCTGTCTTTGAACTTGGCTAATAATACTCATTATAAGAACATTGAGTATCATTGCAATTTCCCACTGAGCAGTGTGCTCAGTACTGGGGTGTGTGCAGGATGGTGGGGACACAGTGAAGCACTGCCACAGGACTTTGCTCAGAACAAGATGAAATTCTAGGGAAAAAACAAGCATATGAACAAAGCACAGTGACTATGTGAGCTAAGCCTAGGGGTACACAGAGGAATGAAAAATCAGCTTTCTCTCAGGGTAAAGAAGGGGCCTAATAAAGGAAGATTTGAAGAGAAGGTAATGCTTATACAAGAACTGAAGGATAAAAAGAAGAGACAAGTAGGGTCAAAAGCACAGAGGTGTGGACCTGAATGGTGTGGCAGTTAAGTACAAAGAGTCTAGAGTTGCTATAGGGTCAACTGGAAGGGAATAAGGCAGAGAATGCTAATGATCACCAACATCTAATTTTCCGGCTTCCTTTGTAGTTAAGGTGAAGCAATACTGTGATTTCATTTCTGGCCAACAGAATGGGACAGGAAGTGATAACGCATGTCTTCCAGGTCTGGAGCATAAACCTTTCCATGGGTGACCCTTTCTCTCTTTCCCCATATTCTGGCAGTCAGAAAACACTCTGAGAACCCAGAGAAAGAGGGTAATCCATAAGACCAAAGGAAAAGAGGGTTCTGAATACTGCCCAGAGCAATCACCCCTCTCTCAGCTGACCCACATTATATGGAGGCATGGATAAGAAACAAACTCACTATATTATTCTGCTAAAATTCTGGGACTGTTTGTCCTAGCACTTGGTCTACCCTGACTAATCCTGGAGGTCAGTCAGAGGAGAACATCAGCCTAGTCACTGGGAGCCTTGCTCATGGGGATGAAGAGTCTAGGATTTGCCTTTAACATGATTGGGAGCTATTGAAGATTTTAAGCAAAGGAGTGGCTCAGATCTGTAGTTTAGGAGGTTTGTCCTGGGTATTGCATGTTCAATGAGTTGGACTAGAGGCAAGATGGTAGGAATGAGAAGAGGTGTGCATGGCTGGTGTTCTATCTGTGCAGCCCACTAGAGTGGACCTACCTTGTATCATCTATGTGGACATTGCACATAGAAAGGCCTTGTAACAGAGATGCATGCAGTGTCATAAACGAATGAATGACTTCATCACTGCCAATTACTTTATGCCAGTACCTGTGATTGGTGTTGATATGTGTCAGCTCATTTAAATTCATGATTGTCATCTGCCATCTAATGGGTGAGGAAACAGAGACTGAGACACATTATGCTACTTTCCCAAAGACCTAGAGCCACTAAATTCTAGATCTGAGACTTGAACCCAGGCCTCTCTGACTCCAGAGTTCACAATCCTTTCATTACACCCTGCTTGCCCAGTCATGTTCAAGTAGGGAAGAACTTTTGGCTTTAACAATCCTCCTGTTAGATAATCCCTTTCACCACATGCTATTTATGTGGATTCTGCCTGGTATATGTAGTGACAGGAAATAGCCTCAATTATCATGGGTTCAATGAGATTTAGAACCCTTTGGGTCCTCAGGTATGGTGAGCAAGGCTTTCGTTTTACACATAAGGGAAGTGTAGTCTAGAGAATGGGAAGGATTATTGGGCCTGCAATACATTCTTTCCTTTTCTTTGGGATGCCCTGGGGGAAGAAATGTGAGCTGGTCAAATCTCCTTATAAATATGCTGGAAGGATTCCAGGGAAAACCACAGGTGGTATTTCTTAGTGGCAGAGTCTTTACCTTTGGAGTACCTTTAACAGCATGTACCTTATCACTCTAGGATTGCTTATGGTCAATAAACCCAGAATCTACAAATTCATGGAGCATAGCTTTCTGAAAAATGTCACATAATCCATGCAATTACTGGAGTATAAAATGAAGATGTTTCATGACCGAAAGATTTGGCTTTCACATAGGTGATGTGCTTTTATACTCCTTTTAGAGACCTATATGTGACATCTGGGTCAGAGCAAGTCCTAATGTGACAAGAAAGGGTCCAGGAAGTAGCATGGGCAGTCCTGAGCTTCTCCCTGCTTCCCCTGTGCTGTAAGGTTATGTGTAGCTTTGAAATTACTCATAAAGCTTGATACTTGGTACCATACTTGATTCTTGTGAGTCTAATTTGAGTATCCAATGCTTGTGCTATCTCCCGAGGATACTGCTTTATCTAAGATCACATGGTTTGGCAACAGAAGATCCAGTCTCAGATCTCCTGTCTCCTATATCCCAAATCAGTTTAATGTTAAGTTTCCTTTGTTCCTACATTTTCCTCATCTTCTACATCTTTTTTTGTGGTTTAGGATGATGATGATGATGACAAAGACAGACAACGATAGCAATAGCAACTACCTTTTATTTTTTTTTAAATTTTTTTTAAGATTTTATTTATTTATTTATTTGACAGAGACACAGTGAGAGAGGAAACACAAGCAGCGGGAGTGGGAGAGGGAGAAGCAGGGAGCTTCTCCCTCAGGGAGCTGAGCAGGGAGCCCGATGCAGGGCTCAATCCCAGGACCCTGGGACCATGACCTGAGACGAAGGCAGATGCCTAACGACTGAGCCACCCAGGTGCCCCGCAACTACCTTTTATTAAATACCTACTATATATAAGACATAATGCTATGTCCTATATAACAACAACACAAATATGTATAAACATTCACTATGCATTCAAGAAAAATATGTATAGAACTTGTATTAGGTTGAACGTTATGAAACTTCTAATATTAAACCTACCAAACAGCCATTTCATATGGCTTGACCTCATACTGTATGCCAGGTAATCTAAATTAGGTGGTCAAGGGAAGCCTCTCTGAAGATCTTTGATCTGAATGACAAGAGGGAGCCTAGTATATACTATTGGGAGACTATTTCATGAAAAGGGAAATTTCTACTGTAAAGCCCCTAGGAGGGAACCAGTTTGGGAACTTGAGAAACTGGAAGAGTTTCTCTATGGTTGGGGCAGAGTGAATGAGACAAAGAGGGACAGAAGTCAAATTTGGACAAGCTGGCAGGAACCAAACCATTGGGCTTTGTAGGCAGGACTGAAGAGCCTAATTTTTTATCCTAAATGGGTTTTGACTTGGAGTAGGAGAGGGGAAAATGAGATGTGATTTACATTGTTAAAGAGTCTCTCTAGCTGCTGAGTAAAGAAAGGGTTGTTAGGGGTGTAACAGTGGTGACGGGGATATTGTATGATGCTCCTGTAATGGTCAGGTAAGAGCTACCGGTGGCCTAGACCAGAGTGACAGCTCTGAGGATGGAGATAACTATTTGGAGGTGGGATTTATTTTGGTTGCTTCTGATAAGGAGATGTTCCCCTTGCTTCCAATAACCACATTACAAAAGCTCTTGTTGATGTTTCAGAGAATGTTTGCTAGCAATTTCTTAACTTGGAGAAACCTGACAAGGGTTGTACTCACTTCCTTTGATGTATGACTTATGAGTAAGATGTAATTACAAGTTCATTCTCTCCTTTGTCTCAGAGCAGGATTTGTTTTGGGTAGTGGCAACATTTGGCGGAAGGCATCTATAGCAGCCCTCTTAGCCAAGGGTCCTGTCTTTGGTTTAGGGAAAGCTAGACACCAGAGCTCCTATGTTCTTCTCCAGAACATGAAACTGCTTCCCAATCCAGAGATAATTAGACAAAAGTCTCACGGCTGCAGTGAACAGAAAAGAAGGACTATGATGGGCAGATTCTTGGCATAGCTGTTCAGGATACACAAGGGTTTGCCCAGTGACCAGGAGAGTAGGGGCCACTGAGGAAAACTGGCTGAGGATTAATTGAATGATGAGGAGGAGGATGAGGAGGAGAGGAAAGGGAGATTGGAGTCTGGGACAGCGCCCGGGCTGCCTTTGTAGGCAAGTTCCCTAACAACGCATTCTGGGGGAAGGCAGGGGTTGATTGAAGCTTAATTCAGATTCTTTGAATGTGCCTTAAGGAGACAGACTAAGGAATGATCTGATGAAATGCAACGGGAAGCAAAACTTGGCAAGGGCACAGTAGCAAATGAGCTAAGAATATGGGGAGATATCCTGCCAAGACCCCATTCCCCTCAGGACCACCCTCGGCGTATCCGGAGAAATCAATCAAATGGACAGGACTGGATGGCTCCCACAGAACAGCAGTGGGGGACCCCTGTGAGGGTTGGGGGTCTTCCATTTACAAACAGGATTTGAGTCTCAACAGAGCATTAAGACGGGTCAGTGAAGACATAGGGGAGGCACTCAAAGTTTCTTAATATCCTGTGGGTGACTCAGCAGTGCCAAATGTTATGCCCATTCCTGGACTGCACCCAGGGAATTATAGCCCTGCCTCCCAGTTCGTGTGAAGGCCCAGGAGCAGGGAACGTGACATGATTCCAATGTCCTACCACACTGGGGAAATTTGTGAGAACCTTGTAGAGAGTTCACAAAATTCATCAACTCACTAAACATTCCCTGTCCTTGCTCTGGAGCAGCCCACATCTCCCAATGCTGCATCTTTATTCTCTTGGATGTTCATAGTACTCTTCTCTGAAAGTCAAGCTTGACGTATTTGTGCCTCCACTCAGGCAGTCAAATCTCCATGAATGCCTCCCTATAGGCCACTCACAGGGTCATCTGTCAGGGTTGTCGAAATTAAAAGTTGGAAAGAACTTAGTATTGATGGACTCTTTTCTATATGTAAACTCCTTCCTGCTCCCCTCATCAATTTCATAAAAGAAAAAAATCTCTTTACAATATCCAAAGTGCTTTAACCAATATAACTCTGCATCTCACTCTAATTTTGTGAAGTAGCTACCATTATCCCCGGTTGACTGGCGAGGAAACAGACTCAGAGGGGAGAGATCTACCCAAAATCACATGGTAAGTTTCATGGAAAAGAAGGATCTGGAACCTGTGTCTCCTAGTCTCTACCTCGATCACTCATCTCTATGTAATGCTGTCTTCACTATCTTCTTGATAGTGATGTCAATGGGTAAAATAGAACAAAATAATATTCCCTATTCCCATGTCCACACAAACATGGATACAACCTCTAGCCTAGTTTCCCTTAGCTCAGCTGAGACGAACTCTCATCTGGAAAAAATCTGTTTCTTAACATTTCCAGTCTAATTGACTGCCCCACCTCCAACCTCACAGTTTTTGATCCAAAAACCCTCTCCCATCCAACTACTCATAATGATTAAAAAAAAAGACCAAACACAAATTTGTTATTTCACACTACCATCTGTTCATTTGCTCATACTCTTTTCCCTATTCCAATTGCCCTCCCCAACCTTTGACAGGGAAACTTCTGGAAACAGGAAACATCCTTCAGGAAACATCCTTTAAGCCTCAGGAATGTACCCTTGACTTCCAACTGGGATGAATGGATCATCTCCATTCCCACATCCTCTCTCTCTCTCTGTTTCCCCCACCACAGGATTCACCAGATTATATTATTAATGCCTATTCACATGCCTTGCTTCTTCCTCCGGCCCAGAAGCCCCTTGAGGGTAAGGACTTCCTATCTTCAGCATTTAACACAGATCTTAACCCATCATAGCAGGTACTCAGGAAATATTTCTTACCCTGATCAGAAATCACAAACTATATATAGTTACAATTCCAGGCAATTAGTTTTAATAATTAAACAACCATTTTCTTGCTTCCAGAAACAATTTCATTGGCATTTTCTTATAATTTTACATATAATAAAATATACAGTTCTGAAGTATTGAGTTAGATGAGTTTTGACTTTTGTATATACCTGAGTAACCATCACCTCAAACAAATTATAGACTATTTCCCACCTGTTTTCTTCCTTGATTCCAGCCCACAGGAACAGTCTTCTAAACACCCTGGCCAAGGCTAAGAGTCCCAGTTTTAAATCAGTATCTGAATGTG